>NC_134470.1:25857714-25938900 GCF_964194025.1 Convolutriloba macropyga
GCAATTTTAAAAAGTTCAAAACCTCTTGTTTTCACTGGAATTTTTTCAGTAACTTATCTGCAAGACATTAAAGTTTAGTTGGCTCGTAAAGGTTCATAAACTTTGAAAATGCCTAAAATTACAGAAAATTTGAAAACAATTGCAAATTTTAACGAAATGTTGCTAAAAGTTTCGATATCAGGACGATTTAATTGCCTGCAGAGGACATTCAACAGCCCAATTGCAAACTTTTCAAAATTGCGAGGCTCAGAATGATCGATTAATCAGAAACATGACAAAAGTTTCAGAGACATAGAAACTTATATTTTTATCAAAAATTGCAAAAATTCGTGATTAAAAAAATTGAATACCATTTAAATGCCAAAAACAACTATGCACTAACATATTGAGATACACTAGAGGCAGTTACCAGACCACTGAGACAAGAAAAGTTAGCAAAAGACAAGTATTTTTGAAAAATCAGAAAAAAATTGCAAATTTTGTCAAAAAAGTTGCCACAATTCGAGAAAAAAAAGTTTTACAGACAACTTCATTGCCACTAAAAACTATTTAGAAACCTATTATCAAATCCTTGTGGAAGATTTCTGGACCCTGGCCCCGGAAAAATTTAAAAAATGACAACAATTTTAGAAAACAATTGCTAAAAATTGACGTAAAAATGTTGAAACTTTCCATTGCCAATAAAAGTTATGCAGCAACTTATTTTCAAACATTCGAGGAGGTTTTATGGCCCCTAAGGATGGAAAAACTCAGAAAATGACGAAAATTTTCAGAAAAGTTATTAGTATCATTTTGTCGTGGATTTATTTGCCCTACCAAAACATAAAGCTTATAAAATATCCATAGCAAATAATTATTTCTTGCAAAAGGCCATTATCAGCTTTGACAGACGTCAATTCAAGACTAATAAACAAAAACTCGAAAAAAACAAACAGAAACGTGAAAAATTACCCCCTTTTGGGCTCAAAACTCCTAAAATGACCTTTTAACCTTGAATTTGGGCTTTCCTAGATGCTTCAGCACTCTAAGCACTTAAAAGACTTTTAAAACTACCTTAGGGCTTCTAATGACACTTAATGACCACCGGGCCTTACCTGTTTATCCCGTTTTGAAAGATCAAAGCCATGAAAATTGTGCCTTACAAAAAGGACATAGCACCAATACAATCCAATTTTTGGATTGTAATAAAAAACGACGGTTTCCCCAATAATAGCCGCTATCGCTTCGCGGCTATTAGTAAACGTTACAGATACTTGAGAAGGTTTTATAGTTTATACATGCAAGTTAGCTACAGGCAGAAAAATTTTTCACAATGCAGTATAGGCGAAACTAGCCCTGCAAGACGCCGCGTTTATCGTTTCTCAAAGACCAGAAATCATTGAAAAGATTTTAATAAAAAGTCATCATCTTTAGAAAACTGAATACGGATAATTCACTTCTCAAGATATTACTATTCAAATCTGAAGTAGAATGATTATGATATTGCATTGATGAATATGGAATCACATCTAAGCCCGCGTCTACATTAAAACACCAAAACGTCTAAAGCATGTCAGATCTCCATTTCGTGGCACAGTTGAGTAACTGCAAGAGCTCATTGCAATTTCATTTTCAAACTCAAAATCTCCAAGGACAGTTCTCAGAAATTCCAATTCGAAATTCGGACCTAGTTGAAAAAGAAAATGATCAAGAACATTACCGAGTACAGGACCAAACTTGCGACAATGCTACTGACAGGCGCAGCAACAATTGGAGAAAAGAAAACTACAGGTTGATGGTAGCTGGTTGAAGGAAGGCCCATCGCTTGTAGTGCTGTAGTTGTTGATGCTAAAGCTGAGTAACGTGTCCTTACGGCGTCGAGGACCCCATTTTACATGCAATTTCTTCAGGGTCAATTTTTTTGGTGAAATCAAAAATTTCAAAAGTTGCATGAATTTTGTCTGATCATGGTAAAAATCAAGTTTAATCTGTCAAGTACAAAATCATGATTAAAAAAGTTTTTCTGAATTTATACTGCTCATAAAAACTTAAAATTGGACAGCAAATGTACTGATTCAGAACTGATTTTGTGAGTTAATATGGGAATGCAAAGATGCAGCGCTGAATTGTCCTGGGACTAGGTTCCGGGCCTCTCAAAAACTCAAAACGGAGAAACTGAGGACGCCATCTATGAAAGTGTAATGCCAGCTATAATGGCACAGAACACTTTAAACTTTTCTCCTGAAGCAAAGTAGAGTAAGGTTACGTGGTAGTAATTAGTATTATGAAACGGCAAAAGTTGAAAATGTGCACCAGATGGAAATTTGTGTGAATTCTCCGCCAATCAGATTGAGAAGACTCTCTTTTATAAAGTGCTTGGTAATCCATAAAAACCAGTCTCCTGAATTTCTGATTTTATACTCCTTGTGTATATTGTTGGCTCCGATGCTTTATGTATTTGTTGCATTAATAATTGAAGTTTTCCTTCAGTGGTTTACAGTCAGTTAGTCCGTTAGAATTAGGTACGTCTACTTCGCGCGCAGAAATAATTAGCTCTATAAACTTTAAGGCAACAAAGAGGGCCCAAATGGGGCCCTCCTTACAGGATATTTATTAGCTGATTTACAAGATGCAATTACTCATTTGTGATTTTGAACGTGGTCGCGACACCAGTCTGAGAGTTGAAATATCATAATAAAACTTTATTAATATTAACAACTGTAATGATTACTGAGCGATAACAGGTCAAATGAACTCAACTGACCCATTTAACTCACAAACAGGGTGCAATATTGAATTGAAGAAAAAACTAAACCAACAAAGAGAAGGCAACCTGTTGCAAGAATTTGCAGTATCCATTACTTAAAAAAGTATGAACAAAAGCAAAGCGCGCAAAACTCTGCAAAACGGAGAACGGGAACACTTGTATCAGAAAAAAAGATAAATTGTTCACTGACGAAATGCTACACAAAGACAAATTAGAACATCAAAATAGGATAGAAGAACAAAATCAACACAGAAATCCAAAATAGAACCAAAGGCTGCAACAGCAGATAAGATGAAAGAAACTTCCACGACCGCATGCAGGTTACTAAATACTTGCTAGTAGCAATAGCCAGGTATTCAAAATTAAAATACTTACAGTGGTTTTTTTAAAAATGTTGACAAAGAAATGCAACAGTTTTTATAAATTATATTCAGCTGTCTACACTTTATACAGAGCCAATTAAGACTATTAACGCAGGTCGTTTCAAACATAACATTGTAAAAAAAATAAAAAAACACAGTAATTAAGAATCTGTACCGAAATTGCTTACGTAGGAAAAGCGAGCACAAATATAATCGTCAGGAACTCGCTACATGTTTTACGTGTTTGTTAAGTTTCGCGTGCCATTATACCATCGAGATGATACCTCGACTAAAATTTTCCCACAGAATTTTGTTTTCCAATTTTGGGATAGCAGTACTCGACAGTTACCAAATGCATTCGAAGCAAAACCAAGCAAATTCAAATTTTGCTTTAACTTTGAGAAGGATTTCAGAGGAATATTTGTATTTCAATCTGATCACTGTAAAAATTATGTTTAATCTGTCGAGTACAAAATTATGATTAAAAAAGTTTTTCTGAATTTATAATGCTCATAAGAACTTAAAATTGGACTGCAAATGTACTGATTCAGAACTGATTTTGTGAGTTAATATGGGAATGCAAAGATGCAGCGCTGAATTGTCCTGGGACTAGGTTCCGGGCCTCTCAAAAACTCAAAACGGAGAAACTGAGGACGCCATCTATGAAAGTGTAATGCCAGCTATAATGGCAAAGAACACTTTAAACTTTTCTCCTGAAGCAAAGTAGAGTAAGGTTACGTGGTAGTAATTAGTATTATGAAACGGCAAAAGTTGACAATGTGAACCAGATGGAAATCTGTGTGAAATATCCGCCAATCAGATTGAGAAGACTCTCTTTTATAAAGTGCTTGGTAATCCACAAAAACCAGTCTCCTGAATTTCTGAATTTATACTCCTTGTGTATATTGATGACTCCGATGCTTTATATATTTATTGCATTAATAATTGAAGTTTTCCTTCAGTGATTTACAGTCAGTTAGTCCGTTAGAATTAGGTACGTCTACTTCGCGCGCAGAAATATTTAGCTCTATAAACTTTAAGGCAACAAAGAGGGCTCAAATGGGGCCCTCCTTACAGGTTATTTATTAGCTGATTTACAAGATGCGATTACTCATTTGTGATTTTGAACGTGGTCGCGACACCAGTCTGAGAGTTGAAATATCATAAAAAACTTTATTAATATAAACAACTGTGATGATTACTGAGCGATCACAGGTCAAATGAACTCAACTGGCCCATTTAACTCACAAACAGGGTGCAAAATTGAATTGAAGAAAAAACCAAACCAACAAAGAGAAGGCAACCTGCTGCAAGAATTTGCAGCATCCATTACTTAAAAAAGTATGAACAAAAGCAAAGCGTGCAAACCTATAAAAAGTGGAGAACGGGAACACCTGTATCAGAAAAAAAGAGAAATCGATCACTGACGAAATGCTACACAAAGACAAATTAGAACATCACAATAGGATAGAAGAACAAAATCAACACACAAATCCAAAATAGAACCAAAGGCCGCAACAGCAGATAAGATGAAAGAAACTTCCACGACCGCATTCAGGTTACCAAATACTTGCTAGTAGCAATAGCCAGGTATTCAAAATCAAAATACTTACAGTGGTTTTAAAAAAATGTTGACAAAGAAATGCAACAGGTTTTATAAATTATATTCAGCTGTCTACACTTTATACAGAGCCAATTAAGACTAATAACGCAGGTCGTTTCAAACGTAACATTACAAAAAATTAAAGAAACACAGTAATTAAGAATTTGTTGCTAAAGTGTTTACGTAGGAAAAGCGAGCACAAATATAATCGTCAAGAACTCGGTACATGTTTTACGTGTTTGTTAAGTTTCGCGTGCCATTATACCATCAAGATGATACCTCGACTGAAATTTTCCCACAAAATTTTTGCTTTCCAATTTTGGGATAGCAGTACTCGACAATTACCAAATGCATTCGAAACAAAACCAAGCAAATTCAAATTTTGCTTTAACTTTTAGAAGGATTTCAGAGGATTATTTGTATTTTAATCGTGGAAAAGGTTATGTATTGTTCTACCTCAGAAGATTAAAATTACCAACCTTGCATAAAAATTTGTAAAATTATTGCTCGTGGGATTTGATCTTTAGTTAATCAATTCAAGAACAATCTGGAAATGCCAGTTTGAAAGTTTGATGTTCATGCCGTGAACCAAACCCCCCCCCCCCCAAGAGCTTATGATGCTGTTGAAACTCAAGCTTCAACTTAAGTTCGATTTCATGACTTCTTGGCTTTGAAGCTTAATTTAATATAAGTTCTGATTATTGATCCTCTGATTAGATTATGTTATACCGCTCATACTAATGTTGATAAAAATTCATCTGAAGTCAAAATATTCTATAGTTTCTATCATCAGCTTTGCCAACAGATGCAGCTTTTTAACTGTTAGTTGCAGCGAGTTTGCAATTACCCCGTGATTAGGATTTTCGTGTCTAGAATGAAGACATACCTCGTTGACTGGCCTGTCAGGGTAACAGCCTCGTTGTGTGTACTGCATTGTTGTCCCATACGCTGTATACTTCTTCACTTAAACATGCAATGTAAACCAGATTTCAAAACACAAATGATGTGCAATTGATCACTAAAAATGTGCAAATGTGTGCGACAAGGTCCTTCTGTCATATCTCTCTCGTTCTCTCTCTCTCTCTCACACACACACACACATACACTTACAAATGCACACACACACACACACATACACACACACACACCCACCCACACACACACACACACACACACACACACAGAGAGAGAGAGAGAGAGAGAGAGAGAGGGAGAGAGAAAGACAGATAGAGATAGAAATATAGATAAAGTGTTTCAATCTCTCGTTATTTGCCATGATACTGCGGCAAATATCTCTAGACTTTTTAATATTCCACTGATAATTAAAAGAGTCTCATGGTATTCAAAACTGCCGTTTTTGTCACTGGTAATTGCGTATTGACAACCCATATATACTATTTCAACTCCCCAGGAGAAGGATGAGCTCTAACATTATTTATCTTCGCTACGTAGGCATCTGAGAACGCTCCGCGCGGGTCAACGTCTCAGAAAACGATTGAATTTTTCGGCGATCAGTTGCTTTTGACCGTGATGCTTTTTTAAGTTTTTTCGCTACGCAGGCCAATATCGTTTGATCTTGTTTTCTGCATACGACTTAAAGCATTAACTATACATTGAACACATCTTTTCATTTCTTTTTTTTGCCTTAAATTTCCTATTAATTCTATTTTATTACTCTTTAAGTGGCATGGACAAGATGGAGGCAAATTCAAGTGATTCCAACGGTACAGTGAGTACGGGCAACAAACATATAAAGCTATTAAAAACTTCTCAAGATATTACTATTCAAATCTGAAGTAGAATGATTATGATATTGCATTGATGAATATGGAATCACATCTAAGCCCGCGTCTACATTAAAACACCAAAACGTCTAAAGCATGTCAGATCTCCATTTCGTGGCACAGTTGAGTAACTGCAAGAGCTCATTGCAATTTCATTTTCAAACTCAAAATCTCCAAGGACAGTTCTCAGAAATTCCAATTCGAAATTCGGACCTAGTTGAAAAAGAAAATGATCAAGAACATTACCGAGTACAGGACCAAACTTGCGACAATGCTACTGACAGGCGCAGCAACAATTGGAGAAAAGAAAACTACAGGTTGATGGTAGCTGGTTGATGGAAGGCCCATCGCTTGTAGTGCTGTAGTTGTTGATGCTAAAGCTGAGTAACGTGTCCTTACGGCGTCGAGGACCCCATTTTACATGCAATTTCTTCAGGGTCAATTTTTTTGGTGAAATCAAAAATTTCAAAAGTTGCATGAATTTTGTCTGATCATGGTAAAAATCAAGTTTAATCTGTCAAGTACAAAATCATGATTAAAAAAGTTTTTCTGAATTTATACTGCTCATAAAAACTTAAAATTGGACTGCAAATGTACTGATTCAGAACTGATTTTGTGAGTTAATATGGGAATGCAAAGATGCAGCGCTGAATTGTCCTGGGACTAGGTTCCGGGCCTCTCAAAAACTCAAAACGGAGAAACTGAGGACGCCATCTATGAAAGTGTAATGCCAGCTATAATGGCACAGAAACTTTAAACTTTTCTCCTGAAGCAAAGTAGAGTAAGGTTACGTGGTAGTAATTAGTATTATGAAACGGCAAAAGTTGAAAATGTGCACCAGATGGAAATTTGTGTGAATTTTCCGCCAATCAGATTGAGAAGACTCTCTTTTATAAAGTGCTTTGTAATCCATAAAAACCAGTCTCCTGAATTTCTGATTTTATACTCCTTGGGTATATTGTTGGCTCCGATGCTTTATGTATTTGTTGCATTAATAATTGAAGTTTTCCTTCAGTGGTTTACAGTCAGTTAGTCCGTTAGAATTAGGTACGTCTACTTCGCGCGCAGAAATAATTAGCTCTATAAACTTTAAGGCAACAAAGAGGGCCCAAATAGGGCCCTCCTTACAGGATATTTATTAGCTGATTTACAAGATGCGATTACTCATTTGTGATTTTGAACGTGGTCGCGACACCAGTCTGAGAGTTGAAATATCATAATAAAACTTTATTAATATTAACAACTGTAATGATTACTGAGCGATAACAGGTCAAATGAATTCAACTGACCCATTTAACTCACAAACAGGGTGCAATATTGAATTGAAGAAAAAACTAAACCAACAAAGAGAAGGCAACCTGTTGCAAGAATTTGCAGTATCCATTACTTAAAAAAGTATGAACAAAAGCAAAGCGCGCAAAACTATGCAAAATGGAGAACGGGAACACTTTTATCAGAAAAAAAGAGAAATTGTTCACTGACGAAATGCTACACAAAGACAAATTAGAACATCAAAATAGGATAGAAGAACAAAATCAACACAGAAATCCAAAAAAGAACCAAAGCTGCAACAGCAGATAAGATGAAAGAAACTTCCACGACCGCATTCAGGTTACTAAATACTTGCTAGTAGCAATAGCCAGGTATTCAAAATTAAAATACTTACAGTGGTTTTTTAAAAAAATGTTGACAAAGAAATGCAACAGGTTTTATAAATTATATTCAGCTGTCTACACTTTATACAGAGCCAATTAAGACTAATAACGCAGGTCGTTTCAAACATAACATTGTAAAAAAAATAAAAAAACACAGTAATTAAGAATCTGTACCGAAATTGCTTACGTAGGAAAAGCGAGCACAAATATAATCGTCAGGAACTCGCTACATGTTTTACGTGTTTGTTAAGTTTCGCGTGCCATTATACCATCGAGATGATACCTCGACTAAAATTTTCCCAAAGAATTTTGTTCTCCAATTTTGGGATAGCAGTACTCGACAGTTACCAAATGCATTCGAAGCAAAACCAAGCAAATTCAAATTTTGCTTTAACTTTGAGAAGGATTTCAGAGGAATATTTGTATTTTAATCTGATCACTGTAAAAATTATGTTTAATCTGTCAAGTACAAAATTATGATTAAAAAAGTTTTTCTGAATTTATAATGCTCATAAGAACTTAAAATTGGACTGCAAATGTACTGATTCAGAACTGATTTTGTGAGTTAATATGGGAATGCAAAGATGCAGCGCTGAGTTGTCCTGGGACTAGGTTCCGGGCCTCTCAAAAACTCAAAACGGAGAAACTGAGGACGCCATCTATGAAAGTGTAATGCCAGCTATAATGGCACAGAACACTTTAAACTTTTCTCCTGAAGCAAAGTAGAGTAAGGTTACGTGGTAGTAATTAGTATTATGAAACGGCAAAAGTTGACAATGTGCACCAGATGGAAATTTGTGTGAATTCTCCGCCAATCAGATTGAGAAGACTCTCTTTTATAAAGTGCTTGGTAATCCACAAAAACCAGTCTCCTGAATTTCTGAATTTATACTCCTTGTGTATATTGTTGACTCCGATGCTTTATATATTTATTGCATTAATAATTGAAGTTTTCCTTCAGTGGTTTACAGTCAGTTAGTCCGTTAGAATTAGGTACGTCTACTTCGCGCGCAGAAATAATTAGCTCTATAAACTTTAAGGCAACAAAGAGGGCTCAAATGGGGCCCTACTTACAGGATATTTATTAGCTGATTTACAAGATGCGATTACTCATTTGTGATTTTGAACGTGGTCGCGACACCAGTCTGAGAGTTGAAATATCATAAAAAACTTTATTAATATAAACAACTGTGATGATTACTGAGCGATCACAGGTCAAATGAACTCAACTGGCCCATTTAACTCACAAACAGGGTGCAAAATTGAATTGAAGAAAAAACCAAACCAACAAAGAGAAGGCAACCTGTTGCAAGAATTTGCAGTATCCATTACTTAAAAAAGTATGAACAAAAGCAAAGCGTGCAAACCTATAAAAAGTGGAGAACGGGAACACTTGTATCAGAAAAAAAGAGAAATCGATCACTGACGAAATGCTACACAAAGACAAATTAGAACATCACAATAGGATAGAAGAACAAAATCAACACACAAATCCAAAATAGAACCAAAGGCCGCAACAGCAGATAAGATGAAAGAAACTTCCACGACCGCATTCAGGTTACCAAATACTTGCTAGTAGCAATAGCCAGGTATTCAAAATCAAAATACTTACAGTGGTTTTAAAAAAATGTTGACAAAGAAATGCAACAGGTTTTATAAATTATATTCAGCTGTCTACACTTTATACAGAGCCAATTAAGACTAATAACGCAGGTCGTTTCAAACGTAACTTTACAAAAATTTAAAGAAACACAGTAATTAAGAATTTGTTGCTAAAGTGTTTACGTAGGAAAAGCGAGCACAAATATAATCGTCAGGAACTCGGTACATGTTTTACGTGTTTGTTAATTTTCGCGTGCCATTATACCATCAAGATGATACCTCGACTAAAATTTTCCCACAAAATTTTTGCTTTCCAATTTTGGGATAGCAGTACTCGACAATTACCAAATGCATTCGAAACAAAACCAAGCAAATTCAAATTTTGCTTTAACTTTTAGAAGGATTTCAGAGGATTATTTGTATTTTAATAGTGGAAAAGGTTATGTATTGTTCTACCTCAGAAGATTAAAATTACCAGCCTTGCATAAAAATTTGTAAAATTATGGCTCGTGGGATTTGATCTTTAGTTAATCAATTCAAGAACAATCTGGAAATGCCAGTTTGAAAGTTTGATGTTCATGCCGTGAACCAAACCCCCCCCCAAGAGCTTCTGATGCTGTTGAAACTCAAGCTTCAACTTAAGTTCGATTTCATGACTTCTTGGCTTTGAAGCTTAATTTAGTATAAGTTCTGATTATTGATCCTCTGATTAGATTATGTTATACCGCTCATACTAATGTTGATAAAAATTCATCTGAAGTCAAAATATTCTATAGTTTCTATCATCAGCTTTGCCAACAGATGCAGCTTTTTAACTGTTAGTTGCAGCGAGTTTGCGATTACCCCGTGATTAGGATTTTCGTATCTAGAATGAAGACATACCTCGTTGACTGGCCTGTCAGGGTAACAGCCTCGTTGTGTGTACTGCATTGTTGTCCCATACGCTGTATACTTCTTCACCTAAACATGCAATGTAAACCAGGTTTCAAAACACAAATGATGTGCAATTGATCACTAAAAATGTGCAAATGTCTGCGACAAGGTCCTTCTGTCATATCTCTCTCGTTCTCTCTCTCTCTCTCTCACACACACACATACACTTACAAATGCACACACACACACACATACACACACACACACACCCACCCACACACACACACACACACACACACACACACACAGAGAGAGAGAGAGAGAGGGAGAGAGAAAGACAGATAGAGATAGAAATATAGATAAAGTGTTTCAATCTCTCGTTATTTGCCATGATACTGCGGCAAATATCTCTAGACTTTTTAATATTCCACTGATAATTAAAGGAGTCTCATGGTATTCAAAACTGCCGTTTTTGTCACTGGTAATTGCGTATTGACAACCCATATATACTATTTCAACTCCCCAGGAGAAGGATGAGCTCTAACATTATTTATCTTCGCTACGTACGCATCTGAGAACGCTCCGCGCGGGTCAACGTCTCAGAAAACGATTGAATTTGTCGGCGATCAGTTGCTTTTGACCGTGATGCTTTTTTAAGTTTTTTCGCTACGCAGGCCAATATCGTTTGATCTTGTTTTCTGCATACGACTTAAAGCATTAACTATACATTGAACACATCTTTTCATTTCTTTTTTTTGCCTTAAATTGCCTATTAATTCTATTTTACTACTCTTTAAGTGGCATGGACAAGATGGAGGCAAATTCAAGTGATTCCAACGGTACAGTGAGTACGGGCAACAAACATATAAAGCTATTAAAAACTTCTCAAGATATTACTATTCAAATCTGAAGTAGAATGATTATGATATTGCATTGATGAATATGGAATCACATCTAAGCCCGCGTCTACATTAAAACACCAAAACGTCTAAAGCATGTCAGATCTCCAATTCGTGGCACAGTTGAGTAACTGCAAGAGCACATTGCAATTTCATTTTCAAACTCAAAATCTCCAAGGACAGTTCTCAGAAATTCCAATTCGAAATTCGGACCCAGTTGAAAAAGAAAATGATCAAGAACATTACCGAGTACAGGACCAAACTTACGACAATGCTACTGACAGGCGCAGCAACAATTGGAGAAAAGAAAACTACAGGTTGATGGTAGCTGGTTGATGGAAGGCCCATCGCTTGTAGTGCTGTAGTTGTTGATGCTAAAGCTGAGTAACGTGTCCTTACGGCGTCGAGGACCCCATTTTACATGCAATTTCTTCAGGGTCAATTTTTTTGGTGAAATCAAAAATTTCAATTTTGCATGAATTTTGTCTGATCATGGTAAAAATCAAGTTTAATCTGTCAAGTACAAAATCATGATTAAAAAAGTTTTTCTGAATTTATACTGCTCATAAAAACTTAAAATTGGACTGCAAATGTACTGATTCAGAACTGATTTTGTGAGTTAATATGGGAATGCAAAGATGCAGCGCTGAATTGTCCTGGGACTAGGTTCCGGGCCTCTCAAAAACTCAAAACGGAGAAACTGAGGACGCCATCTATGAAAGTGTAATGCCAGCTATAATGGCACAGAACACTTTAAACTTTTCTCCTGAAGCAAAGTAGAGTAAGGTTACGTGGTAGTAATTATTATTATGAAACGGCAAAAGTTGAAAATGTGCACCAGATGGAAATTTGTGTGAATTCTCCGCCAATCAGATTGAGAAGACTCTCTTTTATAAAGTGCTTGGTAATCCATAAAAACCAGTCTCCTGAATTTCTGATTTTATACTCCTTGGGTATATTGTTGGCTCCGATGCTTTATGTATTTGTTGCATTAATAATTGAAGTTTTCCTTCAGTGGTTTACAGTCAGTTAGTCCGTTAGAATTAGGTACGTCTACTTCGCGCGCAGAAATAATTAGCTCTATAAATTTTAAGGCAACAAAGAGGGCCCAAATGGGGCCCTCCTTACAGGATATTTATTAGCTGATTTACAAGATGCGATTACTCATTTGTAATTTTGAACGTGGTCGCGACACCAGTCTGAGAGTTGAAATATCATAATAAAACTTTATTAATATTAACAACTGTAATGATTACTGAGCGATAACAGATCAAATGAACTCAACTGACCCATTTAACTCACAAACAGGGTGCAATATTGAATTGAAGAAAAAACTAAACCAACAAAGAGAAGGCAACCTGTTGCAAGAATTTGCAGTATCCATTACTTAAAAAAGTATGAACAAAAGCAAAGCGCGCAAAACTATGCAAAATGGAGAACGGGAACACTTGTATCAGAAAAAAAGAGAAATTGTTCACTGACGAAATGCTAGACAAAGACAAATTAGAACATCAAAATAGGATAGAAGAACAAAATCAACACAGAAATCCAAAATTGAGAAGACTCTCAGATTGAGATTGGACTGCAAATGTACTGATTCAACTTAAAATTGGCTTATACAGAGCCAATTAAATTTGCCAATTAAATTTGCCAATTAAAATTCGCTTATACAGAGCCAATTAAGACTAATAACGCAGGTCGTTTCAAACATAACATTGTAAAAAAAATAAAAAAACACAGTAATTAAGAATCTGTACCGAAATTGCTTACGTAGGAAAAGCGAGCACAAATATAATCGTCAGGAACTCGCTACATGTTTTACGTGTTTGTTAAGTTTCGCGTGGCATTATACCATCGAGATGATACCTCGACTAAAATTTTCCCACAGAATTTTGTTTTCCAATTTTGGGATAGCAGTACTCGACAGTTACCAAAAGCATTCGAAGCAAAACCAAGCAAATTCAAATTTTGCTTTAACTTTGAGAAGGATTTCAGAGGAATATTTGTATTTTAATCTGATCACTGTAAAAATTATGTTTAATCTGTCAAGTACAAAATCATGATTAAAAAAGTTTTTCTGAATTTATAATGCTCATAAGAACTTAAAATTGGACTGCAAATGTACTGATTCAGAACTGATTTTGTGAGTTAATATGGGAATGCAAAGATGCAGCGCTGAATTGTCCTGGGACTAGGTTCCGGGCCTCTCAAAAACTCAAAACGGAGAAACTGAGGACGCCATCTATGAAAGTGTAATGCCAGCTATAATGGCACAGAACACTTTAAACTTTTCTCCTGAAGCAAAGTAGAGTAAGGTTACGTGGTAGTAATTATTTTATTATGAAACGGCAAAAGTTGAAAATGTGCACCAGATGGAAATTTGTGTGAATTCTCCGCCAATCAGATTGAGAAGACTCTCTTTTATAAAGTGCTTGGTAATCCATAAAAACCAGTCTCCTGAATTTCTGATTTTATACTCCTTGGGTATATTGTTGGCTCCGATGCTTTATGTATTTGTTGCATTAATAATTGAAGTTTTCCTTCAGTGGTTTACAGTCAGTTAGTCCGTTAGAATTAGGTACGTCTACTTCGCGCGCAGAAATAATTAGCTCTATAAATTTTAAGGCAACAAAGAGGGCCCAAATGGGGCCCTCCTTACAGGATATTTATTAGCTGATTTACAAGATGCGATTACTCATTTGTGATTTTGAACGTGGTCGCGACACCAGTCTGAGAGTTGAAATATCATAAAAAAAACTTTATTAAAATAAACAACTGTGATGATTACTGAGCGATCACAGGTCAAATGAACTCAACTGGCCCATTTAACTCACAAACAGGGTGCAAAATTGAATTGAAGAAAAAACCAAACCAACAAAGAGAAGGCAACCTGTTGCAAGAATTTGCAGTATCCATTACTTAAAAAAGTATGAACAAAAGCAAAGCGTGCAAACCTATAAAAAGTGGAGAACGGGAACACTTGTATCAGAAAAAAAGAGAAATCGATCACTGACGAAATGCTACACAAAGACAAATTAGAACATCACAATAGGATAGAAGAACAAAATCAACACACAAATCCAAAATAGAACCAAAGGCCGCAACAGCAGATAAGATGAAAGAAACTTCCACGACCGCATTCAGGTTACCAAATACTTGCTAGTAGCAATAGCCAGGTATTCAAAATCAAAATACTTACAGTGGTTTTAAAAAAATGTTGACAAAGAAATGCAACAGGTTTTATAAATTATATTCAGCTGTCTACACTTTATACAGAGCCAATTAAGACTAATAACGCAGGTCGTTTCAAACGTAACATTACAAAAAATTAAAGAAACACAGTAATTAAGAGTTTGTTGCTAAAGTGTTTACGTAGGAAAAGCGAGCACAAATATAATCGTCAGGAACTCGGTACATGTTTTACGTGTTTGTTAAGTTTCGCGTGCCATTATACCATCAAGATGATACCTCGACTAAAATTTTCCCACAAAATTTTTGCTTTCCAATTTTGGGATAGCAGTACTCGACAATTACCAAATGCATTCGAAACAAAACCAAGCAAATTCAAATTTTGCTTTAACTTTTAGAAGGATTTCAGAGGATTATTTGTATTTTAATCGTGGAAAAGGTTATGTATTGTTCTACCTCAGAAGATTAAAATTACCAGCCTTGCATAAAAATTTGTAAAATTATGGCTCGTGGGATTTGATCTTTAGTTAATCAATTCAAGAACAATCTGGAAATGCCAGTTTGAAAGTTTGATGTTCATGCCGTGAACCACAACCCCCCCCCCCCCCCCCCAAGAGCTTCTGATGCTGTTGAAACTCAAGCTTCAACTTAAGTTCGATTTCATGACTTCTTGGCTTTGAAGCTTAATTTAGTATAAGTTCTGATTATTGATCCTCTGATTAGATTATGTTATACCGCTCATACTAATGTTGATAAAAATTCATCTGAAGTCAAAATATTCTATAGTTTCTATCATCAGCTTTGCCAACAGATGCAGCTTTTTAACTGTTAGTTGCAGCGAGTTTGCAATTACCCCGTGATTAGGATTTTCGTGTCTAGAATGAAGACATACCTCGTTGACTGGCCTGTCAGGGTAACAGCCTCGTTGTGTGTACTGCATTGTTGTCCCATACGCTGTATACTTCTTCACCTAAACATGCAATGTAAACCAGATTTCAAAACACAAATGATGTGCAATTGATCACTAAAAATGTGCAAATGTGTGCGACAAGGTCCTTCTGTCATATCTCTCTCGTTCTCTCTCTCTCTCTCTCTCTCTCACACACACACACACACACATATACACTTACAAATGCACACACACACACACACACACACACACACATACACTTACAAATGCACACACACACACACACACACACACACACACACACACACACACACACACACACACACACACACACACACACACATACACACACACACACCCACCCACCCACCCACCCACACACACACACACACACACACACACACACACACACACACAGAGAGAGAGAGAGAGAGAGAGAAAGACAGATAGAGATAGAAATATAGATAAAGTGTTTCAATCTCTCGTTATTTGCCATGATACTGCGGCAAATATCTCTAGACTTTTTAATATTCCACTGATAATTAAAAGAGTCTCATGGTATTCAAAACTGCCGTTTTTGTCACTGGTAATTGCGTATTGACAACCCATATATACTATTTCAACTCCCCAGGAGAAGGATGAGCTCTAACATTATTTATCTTCGCTACGTAGGCATCTGAGAACGCTCCGCGCGGGTCAACGTCTCAGAAAACGATTGAATTTGTCGGCGATCAGTTGCTTTTGACCGTGATGCTTTTTTGAGTTTTTTTGCTACGCAGGCCAATACCGTTTGATCTTGTTTTCTGCATACGACTTAAAGCATTAACTATACATTGAACACATCTTTTCATTTCTTTTTTTTGCCTTAAATTGCCTATTAATTCTATTTTATTACTCTTTAAGTGGCATGGACAAGATGGAGGCAAATTCAAGTGATTCCAACGGTACAGTGAGTACGGGCAACAAACATATAAAGCTATTAAAACCTGAGGTAAAAAAATTCTGAAGAAATTGTTGTTGAGCAGGACAAAAAAATCGAGGCACTAACGGAAAACCAAAAAACATTAACGACAGGTTACGTGCGTGCACAAGAACGCTATTAAAGAAAAAGGTAGCGTTTTGATTATAAATCCGCCCTTTGACTCTCGAAATGTTAAAAATGATACATTGGGGACTTGCTCAAAGTTTCCAAAAAATTGCATGGTATCTATTTTGAAGCAGCGAGCTTAAAAGCCTGCCACATAGTCAACAACACGCCAACAGCCACCTGCAAATTTCTTTACTTTGCGGATCAAAAATGAATTTTTTTTAAAAATGAGGAGCTCTAAGAATAAGAACGATTTTGTTAACGGGAACAAATATTATATTTACGAGCCCCTCCCGGAATTTGCGTCCAAAATCAAGCCTAATGCTGCAAAAATAAATCTAAAAACAGTAACGCACAACTGTGCGCTGTCCGTTTTGGTTGAAAGTGGAACACAGAAGCCAAGATTTGTGAAACTGAGTGAGGTCAAAGATCTCGACAAGCTACCAAAGATTTGAAAAAGAGGCAACCCAACAATCACTATGAATTTGAGATTCGTTCTCCTGCAGCCAAGAAACAAAAAGAAGTGAAAAAGATTTTAAACAGTACTTATATTAAATTAATCATCTTTGTTTTCTGTTGAAATCAAAAAACAATTCAATTTGCTTTCATTCTGGAGGATTATTTCTCCTTATTTTTATTTCTTTCAAAGATTATAATGAAAAAAGGAATAGAAAAGTAATTTGAAACCGGCTTCACAAAATTCTAGATAGTTCCCTACAATCAAAAGTTACTTTTTTTCTGGGTCTCCAATTCTACTTGTGATAGGCGCAAGAGGTTCCTCCAGGCTGTGAGCTGCGCAGTCATAGGGATGGACAGGAGTTTGGGAGAAGAAAAGGAGTATGTTGAACTACCTTGTGGCAGTTGTAGGATACTGTTTATTAATCACAAAATATTTAAAAAAGGGAAAGTAAAATATTCGTAGTTCTTTGTTTCTTTTCTTTTTTTTCTTTTTTATGCCTTTTTTCTTTAAAAAAACTAGTTAGCGAACCTATTTTGTACTAAACAAGTTAAGATAAAAAAAATAAAATTTTAAACATTTCTTTAGAGATGACATAACACACATTGGCCGAAATTTGTATTTTCATATTTATTTAACAAAAAAGAGGAGAAAAAAGTAAATACGAAAAGTTTTCTGCAAAATATTTGCTAGATTAAGAAATTTTTAGGTGATTTTTAAGTAATAATTGAGAGCGTGGGGGAAAACCGGAAAAATCTGTATAGCTGAAACATGGCTAAAAGAGTTTCAACATACAAAACCCTCTAATTATTTGGTTATCGGCCAATTTTCCATTCAAGCAGAACAAAACGGGCTGGTTGAGTTGGAATTTCTGTTAGGCAAAAAACAAAAACAAGAGTTGTGGACAATTTTAAAGCAGAAACGTAAAGGAACACAGTGAAATTTAATTTCGTCAATAACGTCCCATGTACATCATAAGCATGTATATGCCTCCAAATGCTGTCAAAAAATATTTTCATTGTATTGCACAATACTTTGTGTCTTTAGTCTTGGAAATGCAACAAATGCCGTCTGCGGGAACTTCACTCTTAATTTTTTAAAACAAAATGGTAAAAAACAAAAACTATTTGAAGTTATGAATTGCAATTATCTTCAGCTTGCTAACGAGCGCACTGTCACTGGGGAAAAGAAACGTCTAAATCAATTTTAGTCATTTTCCTCTGTAAAAAAGGACAATTGTCCAGGTCTAGCAAACTTCCATTTCAGATGAATTTTCTGTTGTTATAACTGTAAATAATCACAAAAAATGTAAAGTAGTTTTGAAAAAATTTCATCTAGAAACTGGCAGAAGCTTGAAAATACTTTTCTACAAGAAAAAAAATTTGTCATAAATCATGAGTTATTAAAAAATAGGACAGAGGATACAATTTTCAACCTAAATTGAAAATTTATGTTTTTGCAGAATACATTAAGAAATCTACTGGAGAGATATCCGCAAAAGCGAACTACACAACCAAAAAATCTCTCGAACTGAGATGACATTGGATTAAAAGAGGAAGCTGGAAAAAGAAAAAAGCTTCACAAACAAAATCTTGCACTGAAGACAAACGATACATTTCAAATATACCGACAGCAGAGAAAGAAACTAAAGCAACCAACAAAACTAAAAATGAAACAATTCTATCAGAGCGAGATTGAAAAACATGCGTCAAAGTCAGGTCAATTTTTACCAGCTCATGAATGACTTAAGTGGAGATGAGCGTACAAGTAACGAAAACTTTAGCAGACACTGATGTTCAGAGTTTCAACCAAGCCTTTGCCTCAAAAACATAAGAAAAAGTTTGAGACTACGGGTGCGCAAAAAGATTATTCTAAGTTTCTCATGAAAACGAATGAGTTGGAGGTTTTATTACCATAAAGAAATCTAAGTCAAAATACAGCGAAGAATTTATGAACATTAAAGTTGTCTTTTTTAAAAAATAGATTGCCTTCTCTCTTAGAAAAATTTGAGTGAAATTTTTAATGATTGTTTTACCAACGCATCAATTCCTGAATGCCTCAAAGCTACCAGGTTTAAGCATTACACAAAGATGGAGATTTGTCTGATGCAAGCAATCATCGTCTCTTTTTTCTTTCAGCTATAAACGGAAAAAATCTCGAACATCTTTTCAACAGCTCCACATTTTTTTAAGACCTTAGAATTTTTCAGGGGTAAAAAATAGGGGTTTCGAAAAAACAGAAGTGCAGTTGACTCAATCACTACGCTAGTTGAGTCTATTAGAGTGGATGATCTCATTCAGAGTCTGCACATTCGTAGACTTACGATAAGCTTTCGATACTGTTGATCAAAGCATTTTCTTAGCAAAATGTGTGAATAATAGAATTGAAGGTCCAATATACAAATTGATTGAATCATACCTAAACGGTCAAAAATAGTCCGTTAGGGAACTGAATGAGCCATCAAATATATCAAAAGTAAATTACGGAGTAACTAAAGGGTTCATAAAAGGAGCTTTTTTATTCCTTATTTACGTAAAAAGTATGAAACTAATCTTTTCGGAAACCGAAGTATTCTTGTTTGCAGATGATGCAGAAATACAGCCAACAACTAAAAAATGTGACATTACAGAGAAAGACCCAAAGAGTTTATGTAAAGCAGAAAAGAGAAATGATAAAAATAAACGAAAAATCAACACAAATAACAAAAACAATTAAATTTTTTACCGAAACGAACCGAAATCAAGTGCACCAAATTGGCGAAGAAAACTAAGAGAACGTAAAATTAGTGAAGTATATAGGAGTAACCATGCACAGCAGTTTAAATTTATGTGAACTAGTCAACCGGTTCAGAGGAAAGCTAGTACAATTCGGAATGATATTTTACAACCTGAGAAAAATGCTGACTTTAGCGAAAATAAAAAAAGTTTTCAATACATATGCAAAACCTGTGATTAAAAATGATATATTAATTTAAGGAACTGCAAGCAGAACAAACTTGGATAAGATTTATGCTAAACTTAACCAAATTTGAAGAGTAATCTTGTTTAAAAAAACATATCTGTTGCTCATAATATGTCCCCGAAAAAAAGAATATTTATTCTGCCAAGGAATTACACGTTTACAAAGTTTTCAAATTGATTATCAAATGTATTCGGTGAGAAAACTATTTGCTTTAATCAAATTTTTTCGTAACCGAAACGGAACTTCTCAATTTTTTCGCATAACAAATGTAAGAAAAGTTCACCAGCCAACAACACGTTTACAAAAAACAGCATCGTAAACAGAATCAGAAAATTGTTTAATGTGTTTGAAAACCTTGACAGTTCCTTCACTGAAAATTATGTTCTACTAAACGTATTTTTATTCAAACTTTGTAATGGCAAAAAATTAAGTCTTTAGTTAAAAAATAGAAGTTGTTAATTTTTTTCAACTTTTTTTACCTCTCTTTTTCTCTTTTTTCTTTATAAAGTATAAGATAAATATATGCATTATGAGTCATAGATAGAATTCGAACTCCAGTGAAAGAGGCACTTGAAAACGAACCAGACGATCATATAGTGTCCTCTCTGGTGCTACGTTTTGCTTTATAAAAGCTGTGTAAATAATCTATGATGCTCGCATTTGTAACACCAGAAAACAATTCAGTTTTTTATTATTTTTAATGCTGTCCCATCGGAACGGATTTAAAGTACTAAATTGTGAATTGATTTTTAAAAACTGTAAGTAATCTCTTGTATGATGTGGATATCTAAAACATTCCCTTGTAATATGTGGATTCCTGCAATAGAATCCCTGTAATATGAGGACCCATTTAATAAATGAATGTGTAGAGGGTTCAAAATGTTTTATCCTTGTATTTCTAAACTATACATTTTAAATATTTATCATCAAAATGAAATAAAAACGTAGCTGAATCAGAACGGAGGCCTTTTAAACCAAACTTCTAAACAATGATTTCAGTTAGCTCAAACTAAATAGTTTTGATTCAAATTCAAGTATCTAAACAAGTTTTGTGCAGAAAAGGTCAAAATTGAATGACCGTACGACACATAAATCAATTCCACTGTAGGCATAAAATTATTTGCCTATCTGATTTCTTTTACCTAATTTAGAGAGCAAAAAAGCACTTGCTAAAGTGAAGTTCAAAAATCTCTTTTCTCTTGTTTTAAAAGCAGAGTATAAACCTAAGGTATCTATGCGGAATTAAAACGAAAATATAACCATCAAATCACAAGCTGGCAAATAAAAAAAAATGTCACCATCTATTTACAACTTAAGAAAAATTGGGAAAAGCTGCATAACCAAAAGACAGCCAAATTAATTTATCTAAAAGAGCGTTTTCAACGCCTTGCTCTACAAATATTTCAATAACGATGAAAAATGTTTGTTTTTCGTTTGAAAAAGTCCTAAATCGCGAAAGTTGACACTATTTAGTATCCTAAAGTCTAAAAAAAAGTAGAAAGATTTTTGAAATTATTATCAATTCATTGGTTATTATCAAAGTTTTGCTTACGGGAGATTTAACTTGCGAGTTTTATGTACAAAATTATATTAACTCTGCTAGCAAACGATTGCAAATCAAATAACAAAGTTATTTGCAGACTTCGAAGAAATGTTTTTCTTCCAACTGATTTTGCTGAAATAATGTTAAAAATAAGTGAGCCTGTAAGTCGTATTATTTGATTTCAGATTATTTTGGGCGTAAACTAATTTTGTAGAAAGATCCATGATGGTTTTCAGATTCTAAACATGCACTTTGCTTAAATGATTAGGAGTACCATTTGATCTACAAATCTAGTTGCTGCCTGTTGCTTAACTACACAAAATAACTCTCTTATAATCAAACCGTGATTTTTACACAGTAGTTTTAAACAGTTTTCTCACAATTCCTCAACTTTAGCAAGCTATTCTGCAACTGTTGGAGAAAAAACTGTAACAAACAGACATGATTTATAGAACTCAGTGGAGATGTAAAGCATACAACCCAATTAAGTACGGGTACAATGATGTTTTATCTCACATTTTTTGTTTGATCTTGTCAGTCAAACCAATTCTCGCAATAATTAAAGATCTCATTACAAAAAAGAGGTCAATCTTTTTCCACAGAAAAACACAATTATGCGAAGAGAAAGACCTTCAAAAGCAATGCAACTATAGAGTAGTTGAAATAGGAATTTATGACTGCATAAGAATGTATTTACCTATAAGCTCTAAAATCTCTTTTTTGCCGTTTTTGAAACCGTTGGAGCTCTTAAGTTCTGATTTTTTGCAAAAGTTTCTCCAAAAAAACTTTTCTGCAGATAGCTTATATTAGTACCATTTATAATTTTACTAAATTTAAAGACGGTTTTCTATAGTCACGCAGAACCCATAAAGAACTTATTTAAATTTTTTTTCAAAGATTTTGTAGCAAATTGAGCAGCATTTCCTACTGTTTACAATAAGTGAAAACATATAATTATAAAGAATTTCCAATAAATTGGACTGTTAATCAAAAATAGACTTTTTAAACAGTTCAAACCTTAAAAACAATTTAGTCTGCAGCCAAGTAGACTCAAAATGAATATTTTTCTTGTTTTTTCCTCAAATAGTGGTTTTTCAGGTTGTTATGTTTTTGAATGTCATTAAAAAATAAGGTTCGAGAAATTTGCTGTCATATTAAACTCCTAAAGTTAATCCCGAACGATAACGACGTTTTGCGCATACATTTACACGAAAAACTATGATTTACTTTTTGTTCAATTTATTTTATAAATTTAGCAAACCAACGCAAGAATTAATAGAAAAAAAGTTTTGAAGCATCAAATCCAATCGACAGAATGCAGAAATGAAAACTCACATTTTTCTTTTTTTTTCTGATAAAATTAGTTTTCTGTTGCTCTTCCCTCTTACTCGGCCTTTTTCTAACAAATTATAGATTTAACGTAAGGTTGTTGGGTTTTGGAATTCGATTTTAGTGTAAGTGACTACAGACGTTTACAAATTTATTTTTTTTGTCAAAAAATTTCGATCTTTCACTTTTTCAATTTAAAAAATTATAAAAACTTTTCTTCACAATGTACGATCAATTAAAAGACCGGCGATAAGTAACCCTGGTGGGCAACCAAAGGAGTTTATTCAAGAGGCTAGATAAACCACCACAACAAAGTGTCTTATATATTTGAAAAATAATCTGTGATTTCAAAGAAAAATGACGATGTTGAATATTTTTCTGCCCTGTTTCCTTTTTATGACATTTTAGAGGCCAATAAACATTTTTTTAATTTTCAATATATTTTTGAATGTTTTTTTTTAATTAGTAGTCTGTTGAATTACAAATTAAATACTTAAAATGGGTACCAAGATGAAAACGAGCCCTCAAAATATGAAAAAAAGTTGATTCTGTAGTTTTTTTTGTCTTATGAATATTTTTATGATAAGTTTTGCTCTTTTGTTTTGTTTTCAAACAAATTTGTATAATACAACATAATTATAATCATATTCTTTAACAACAATTTGGTAACAAATATTATATTAATATTAATTAATATCCCCTTCAAAACCACCCTTTAGTGCATTTCCTTTTTGCTTGTTTTCCCTTCGGTTTTTGAACAGCTCCTGTTTTGAGATTGTAGTGAAAATTGTATTTATGTATGAAAATCAAATCATTCTCTATGCGATACAATTTAATTATTCTCTTTTTTTTTCACGATGCGTAAATACGACACAAAAAGTGAAAATATGACACAAATGGTAAAATTTTTGTACGACACAAAAAAATTGAAAATTTGACAGGAGAAAATATCCTGCCATATTATTTCCCCCATTTTGAAAAAATGCATAAATATATATAATTTGTGAGTGTATATGTGTGTGTATGTGTGTGTGTGTGTGTATGTGTGTGAGTGTGTATGTGTGTGTGTGTGTGCGTGTTTGTATGTGTTTGTGGTCGTGTCAATTTAATCTGAACAATAGTTTAATCAGACCGCTCGCCAAATTTCAATGTTTTCTTTTTTGATTAAACCCCCTGTACAGTGTCGACAAGGAGAAATTGACAATTTTAGATGGCGCCTTAATTCTGATGTGACAAAATATTTTTTTGTAAAAACCCAGGTTGAGGTCCTACTTCAAAATGACTTATGAAAATACCCATCCAGACCACTTTGGCTATGAAAATACTCAGGCAGACCAAAAATTCCTCTGATCCAGAATTTGCTTTGTTCAAATTTTCGTTGCGTTCATGTGCTCGATCACAAATCCTTATGAAAAGACCCGTCCAGACCAAAATGTGACAAAATATGATTTGATCGAGGCTTTGGCTTGGTTAAGTTATAAAAAGACTCAGGCAGACCAAAAAATTTTATGATCCAGAATTTGCCTCGTTCTTGTTTAAAGAAAACTCCAATCTTTTAAATAAGCCCATGACGAAGACATTAAGAGAATATTTGCACTGATTAGGTTGTCAAAGTATTATGGAAGTTTTGGTCCTTTAATTTTGTGAGAAGTAGTAGTAGCAGTAGCAGTAGTAGTGGCAGACTCTGGCTCGATCGTAAGTACTTGGTGCGCTTATGTTGCTCGTTCAAAAAAAGTTGTTGTGTTTATGTTGCTCGCATGTGTATGTTTGAACGCACCGTACCCCCTGTGTGCGTTCAAAAATATGGTCTGCGTCATAAACGAGGAGAAATGAATACCTTGAACTGGAAATGTAAGTAGTTTGGTGAGAATATGTCTTACGAAGCAATATCCGTCGCATTCTGCCTTTCCGTACTCTTTGGTGTGTAGAGCACCATTGATGGTGACGTTGCCAGCCACACAGCTGTCTTCTGGGTCGTTGCTCACACACGCATAACATTTGATAGCTTAAACATTGCATAAATGAAACTAAAACACCACATGCAATGCACAAATGGCACTAAACGGTGTCTAACTCAGCTTAAAAAATTTTTAAATACAAAATTGATTAGAGTTTTGCTTACAGAGTATTTTGATCAGAGATCAATTGGTTTTTGGTTAATATGCGACTGTCTTGCGAATAATCTCTTCGCATGGATTTGCTGTTTATAAGAAAATGGTATACGAGGAGTTTCAAAAGGGTAACATAATTAAAATATTTTTTGCACCACTTTCACTATCAAACTCTTTAAGTTCCGGGATAAATAAATTAACGCGTATTATGGAATTTTTCCAAGTGAATCGAAACTTGATTCACCTTTCCATGACATGCAAGATCTTGTTAAGTCGTGCAAAACTTGAAACATCTTGCCAAGATCTTGATAGACAAACATTTTTTGGAACACCTTGATAAGATCTTGGCAAGATTTTCCATGTTTTATCATGTTCTTATCATGGCTATCAAGTTTCGTTTCACTGGGTTATTAAAAGGAGGTTGGAAATAGAGCCGAACGGGCGCAGAGTTCAATGAGAAAAATATGAGAATCATTGCCAAATGACTGAAAATTGGTTGGCCAAAAGTTGATATTGGTTTAGATTAAAATACAACTGTAAAAAGCGGCATTTAATCAGTTTTCGTCACTTGATTATCTACGGTGTGCGGTCGGTTTGCGCCACGTTCGACCACGCCGTGTCTGCAACCACCGACGGTGGAGATTGATATGGATCAGGACATGGATACACTTTTGTTCCGATGAGTTGAAGACCAACATCAAGTCGGGATTTATTCGGCTTTAAATCTTGTTTTTATGAGATTCTGCCCGTTTCACCCTGCCATCGCCCTCCTCCACAAAATATTGCAATACCTCGTTTAATCTATTAAGAGTTCGAAGTCGCCACAGAAAATATTATTATTACAGATGTATTCCCGAAACGAAAGAGAAGTCAAAATTGAGTGTCTTAATCTCAAGTGAGACCAATTCTTATGTACTATGTCCCAAAAAGACACTAGCTGAAAACCGAATTCGAAAAAAAACAAAACGTTTGCGAGATAAGCGGATAAAAAAAATTGGCACTATTTGACACATTAAACTGCATTTATCAACTACACAGCTGGTGAATGGATCCCAAAGTAGAGACCCACAAATAATAATTAAGTAAGGAAAATAATAAAATGCTTGACTTGTGGCAGGTTTAGTTATTTTTATTCTAGTTTCCGTAAAAAATCTTATTTGATGCTTTTGTTTTTGACACACATCCTCTTGTCTAGCTCGCCATCTAAAGTGTACCAGCGATTGAGGTTTACAGAGGTCGGCTCAGATTGGTTGTTAACTTTGGATCATGGTTGCCTAGGAAAACATTTAGGTTTTCGAACAGTTTTTTTTTGTTATTTTGCAAAAAAAGATTTTTCGCAAACGAGCCAAGTATTGCTTGAAAGTCAAAGTTGATGAAAAGCCCAACTGTGTTAATCTTATTAAGTCAAATGATTTTTTTTTACCTGAGTGCGGAAACACATAAGGATTGCAGTTGTAACATGCAAGGATTTTGACATGAAGCTTGATTGAGCTTAGACCACTCACTCACTACTTAATTATTAATTATACTTAATAATTATTTTAAGTCAACCAACAATTATAACAAAAATGGAGAGCATGTTAATTGCGCTTTAGGCAGTTCGGCACACGAGATTAATCACAAAAAGTTCTTTGAGGTAAAAAAAGAAGAGATGAAACTGACTTTAAATTAAAAACTGTACAGCTGCATGCATAAAAAAGCCAAATGTGTTCTGTTATAATAATAAATAGACCTTGGATCTCACTCTAAATGTCCGTATAATTAAAAAATTTGAGCAGTGGTTTGATATCGAAAACTTTTTGCGATCCGAATTTATCCTCACTTTGTTTAATGACCACTCAAGACGATGTTTTTATTTCCTCTTTTTTAATCCAATTTATCAGATCTTATGTTGGTTCACAAAAACATAGCTAATGAGAACCTCAATTTAACCAAATGAATTCTGCATTTTCGAACAGAAAAAAAAGTTATATAGAAATTTTGCGGTAATTCACCTTAACCAAGTTGTAGTTACTTTTTGTCTTTGCTCATTTTAAGGTAAATTTAAGAAAATAACTGACAAACGTCGCGCGAATTACCATCAAACGAACGGCGTGCGGTTGGCTTTGTCAGTAGCTAGCCACGGTTTAGTGAGGCTAGCTTTAGCTTAATTCGAATATCCAACTTTTAGTTTTCTAGCTTTATTTGTAAATAAATCAAACTAAAAAGTGATATTTGAAAAAAATACAAAATTAAAAGAAAAACTTCCAGATTTTGCACTGAAAAAATGTTCAAAACTATTTATTTGTCGCTGGAGTTACGTCAAATAACCCATCTGCAAGACTTGAAAAGCTTCATTGGCCAGTAATGATTGTTAAACGCAGAAAAGGACACAAATATTCAAAAATTTTGAAAACAATCGCAATTTTTATCAAAATATTGCATAAAATGATATTGAATTCTTCAAAACCATTTTATTGTCTCGAGAGACTATCCAGTATCCCTATTTCAGGCTTTAAATAGTTTCACTGGTTCATAAGAAGAACCATAGCCCGACCAATTCAGGTTGACCATAGCCTGACCAATTCAGGTTGACCATAGCCTGACCAATTTTGGCTGCAATGATGGTACCACGTGAAAGTCTCAGACGCAAAAAAAGTTGCTATAGTCACCAAAAAAGAGCATTCATGCTCACTAAATGAACAGTCTGAGATGTGAGGAATAATAGAAAAAGGACAGCTGAGAACAGGCTACTATTAATGCAGACTCAAAGCCTAATGCTGCTCCGCTGCGATTACGCAGAAACACATCTATTATTTATTATTTATAAAGATCCATAAACTTTGAACATGATAATAATTTTACGAAAAATTGAAAGAAAATGAAACTTTATCAAAAAACTGCTGCAGCTGGAGTCATTAAAATATTGATAACCATTCCAGTAATTCTAGAATTTATGCGACAGCTTATCATCAAACCTTTGAGGAGGTCCCTCGACCCTGGTGCTTGAAAAAATGATAAAAAGTGAAAAAAATTCAAAAAGCTTGAAAAATTGCAAATGTTCTCAAAAATTAGCTATATTAAAATCTTGAAAAACATTCTTTTACAACAAGAAGCTATGCGCAATTTATAGTCAAACGCTAGAGGAGGTTATGTTGCTCTTGAGGCTAGAGAAACCTGAAAATTGACAAAAAATTTCAAAAAACTTGAAAAATTGCAAGTTGCATAAAATAACTGCTAAAATTTGTGATAATTAAAGTTGAAAACTAATCCATGGCGAAAAACATTTCCCAATAACTTGTTATCAAACCTGGAGATTTTCTGTTAGGCTGACAAAACTTGAATAATGACAACAAACGTCAAAAAAATTGAGAAAAATTGCATTTTTTTTAAAAAAATGCTAGAATTCGTGGTGTTGAAATCTTGAAAAATATTTCGTAACATTTGGAAATTATACAGTAATCTATTGTTTAAACCCAGAAAAACTTTAAAAAAAACTTGAAAAAAATGCAAGTCTTATAAAAAAAAATTGCTAAAATTTGTCATATTGAAAAATTGAAAGTTGTTCCATGGCAATTAATATTTTTTCAGTAACTTATTATCAAACCCCTCTAAGGATGTTTTCTGGCCCCTGCGTATGGAAAGACGTGAATAATGAAAAATAACTATAAAAAAATTGAAAAAATTTGCACGTTTTGTAAAAAAATGCTAAATTTCGTAATGTTAAGATGTTGAAACCATTCCACTACCACTAGAAACTATGCAGCAGCCTTTTATACAACTCTGGAGGAGCTTCCATGACACCCAGGGCTGAAAGAACTCAAAAAATAACAAAAAGTTTCAAAAAGCTTGAAAAAAATTGTGAAAATTAGTATAAAGGTGCGTGTTTTTAGCGATCGGTTGTTCGTCAGTAGCCACCCACGGGGGGGGGGGCAATAGTGGGGTGGTGGCAACAGCGCGGTGGGGGGGCAATAGGGGAGGGGGGTCAACAGTGTGGGGTGTCTTCAGTCTCTAAAAACCGCCCTTCACACCATAATTATAAGTCTCTAAATCAGTTTGAGCTGAAAGGCTCTAAGAGCACTTAATGCCCGCTGGGCGCTACCTGTTTATCCCGTTTTTGAGGACGAAAAGTCAAAAGCGTCAGACGAAAAATCGGTCAAGCGAAAAATCGTATAACAAAAGACCGACAGAACTAATATAATTGCTACAAACTTCGTCTGAGATTAATTAATAACACTTACCTTAAATTTACCTTATTGTCAAAATATCTTAAGGTAAATGCATCTTAACTTTATTTGGTATGCATAGGTAATTATTACTTTGTCTGATGGTTTTGATATTGGGTTGGTTGTAGCCGTTCTGCCAAGACTGATGACCATTGTCCATGCCGTTGTATTGATTGTTGGGACCAGCTTGGATGTAGGCACTGTTGTAGTCCCTGTCTGGGTTAATGGAGAAGCGCTGCTGTTGTTGCTGCGGTTGATCTGGATAGGATAGGAAGTACTTGTTGTCATCACGCGTCAGTCTGTCTAGACCTCCTACAACGAGGTTGTAAAAATGCAGCGAAATTTTTGAGGTAAACAATTTAGTATTTCACTGTAATCGTCGACAATCTCCATAATCACAGATAAAAGGCGCACGGTCAAAGGCAAGAAGTTCTTGTATAAACACTCAGAGCTTGACTTCCATGAACTTTTGGCTTCTTTAGTTACCTATAGTTTACGTGACTCTGACGAGGTCACTGAGAAAACCTGGCATTCGTCGAGAACTGAGTGGCGCTTTGAAATCTAAGTTAGAATTTCGAAGTGATCTTAGCAGTTTGGAACGGGCAAATTTTCAGAACTGTGGTGCAAGTTTCAAGCAGGGTCACGCGACTCTGCAGAAGTGAGTTCGAACTCCTGGCTTAACATCCAGGAGAGGTACTCGGTTCTCTAAAAGTACCAGAAGTTCTCATTGACTCCAAGCAGGGGAAATTAATCTATGTATAGGTGCTTGAACCAAAAGATGTTTGCCTGAACAAATTTTATTGTCTCGCAAAAAATATTGACCTCAAAATATTATCTTTGTTGAAATATCAATATAAGTGTTCTCTCTGATTGTTGGTCTCAATGAATACTTCAAAAAAAATTAAAGCTTACTCGCCCACCAGTCATTGACTAGGTGCCATTACCTCGTATATTATTTTGTCTAAGCAAAGCACAGTCGGGCGATAGGTAACCAGTATGCTTGGGGTCACAAACGGAAAAAATGAAACCAAGATATGCTATACTTTTGGGATTTTTAGCTTTCCTTTGATCTATTGTGCCAAATGGCCTTGAAAGTCTGAGCATCTTGCTTTCATATGATAAGAGAAGACCTTTCGCAACAAGTGGTACGGCAAATGTTAAATTTTTTTAAGATAAAGGGAGATAAAGAGCTGAAATTATTATAAAAAACTATTTAAGTTCTCAAGAAATGCGCTGAAAGTAGCAGAATTGTTATAAAAGCTGATCAACCAGCGCGATTTCTACATAATCTCCTCTCTTGCACAGTTATTCAATTAAATTACGCCGATTTCCTTGAACCATAATAATGCTCAAGCTAAAAGCAACACAAAAGTTCAAAAAAGTATCAATTAATCTACTGCTAAAAGTATCTTAGAAAGTCGAAACGTTTCCCCTAGAATTGTCGTTAGCTTCGCCACTTGATCAAAAGTTTCTCAACCCCAGGGAATTTTCACATCTCTATGATGATTTACAAAAATAATGAGCATCAAATTTCACTCAAAAACACACATTTTGTAATTATTGTGTGCCAGGCAAATAAAATTGCAAAAAACTTTTGTCTAAGTAATTAAAAAAACGCGAATTGATAAAAATGCAAAAATCACTATAGGTTGACAGTATCGCTATAAGTCTACCTGGTTTTACTCACGAGATTTGTTTTTATATTGTTTAGTAGATTTTTAGATGTATCTCACAATGGTGCTTATCGTTCAATAAGTGAATCATCTCCTTATCATAGAGGGAAGGCATATGATTGCAGGGTGATGATACGAAAGTATATATGATTTCATAGTAACAATTTTTTGATTATATACGATTCCCTTGTAATGATACATCGGTCACTGATGGTTGCCCAGTATTCATGATAGTTTTATAATTGTCTTAACTTTTTGCATCCTAGTTGTCGTACAAGGATCATATATGATGTCCTATCAAACAAACTGAATCATTCCTAACAATCATTCAAAAAGCCTACACAGAATTAGCGCATGATGGTTTGACCTCATATAAGATGCTTGTATGAGTACTAAGGAGTGGCAACCCGTGTATGAACGAGTCTATAAAAATTGATGCAAATTGATACTAAATTTCTTCTATCTATCATTACATTTCAAGCAAACAGCACTAACTTCATCCGCCCAATGTTGTATTTGGAACCCATAGCAACACAACTGTAAAAAATTCTTGGAAACCGTACAAACAATCATTGTCTTGAATTAGATTTTTAGAGCATTTCAACTTAAGAAATTGACTAAAATCGCTCTTTTATTTTATCAAAAAAAATCACGAAATGAAAAAATGAGATTTGTCAATAGAGATTTGTCACAAAAGAACGACAAATATTATTCGTTTAAAAAACTATAATAATCCACATATAATCAAATGTCATTTTTGATGTGGCACAGAATTAAATTTGTCTTACCTGCAGTTAATAATGGTTATCATGATGTCACAAAGCAATACGAAAAGGCTCGCTGTTCTCATTTTTCCGAGTTGATTTTTGCTTTTTCTCATGCTATCAGCAACTTGGTCCGTTTTACCTGGTCACACAGCTTTAGATTTTCCTACTTTCCACCAAACCTAACTGACGGACAATAGCACAGAGTTTTCTTGCCTACTTTCATTGTTATGAATAGGTTTGTTGACATTTAGTCAAGATTGGGGTCAGAAGACGGAGCTCACAAAGTTCATGAACTAAACTCTATTTATGAATCAAATAAAATTAACAGTTCAGGAAAAATCTTCTTTTTGTGATATTGATTTGATTCCCAATATATTAGAATTTAGGTGCCCAGTATTCTTAATAGTTTCATATTTGTCTTAACTTTATATGATGTCCTGATTGTCGTACAAGGATCATATATGATGTCCTAGTAAATATACAGAATCATTCCAAGCAATCAGACAAGGAGCGTATTCATAGTCCTTTTATGACTAATGACAAGTGGCAACCCAACACTGGTATGAGCGAATCTACGAAAATTGTTTTAATATGAAGCTCAATTTCCCCTTCCTCACCCTTTATTTCAAGCAAAGAACACCAGTTTTATCCACCCAATGTTGTATTTTGGAGCAAATGAAAACACGAATTGAGACATTTCTTAGATGCCAAAGAAACAGTCATTGTCTTGAATTAGATTTTTAGAGCATTTCAGTTTAGAATATGACTGAATCTGCTCTTTTGTATTATCAAAAGAATCAGGAAGTGAAAAATATGATACTGTTTTATAATATCACAGATTAGTTAAGAAAAACCAAAAAGGAGGGAACAAGGATTTATCCTAAAAAACTTCAAATGAATTTTGTATATAAAACTCTTTTTGTAAATAATCCCACATATGTTCAAGTATCCTAATTGATGCAGAACAAATTTAAGTTCGTCTTACCTGCAGATAATAATAGTTATCATTATGTCACAACAAATGAAGTGAAGTCTCGCTCTATTTTAATTTTTCCACGTTAACCTTTGCTATTTTTTCTCGTTCGATCCGAAACTTGGTTCTTTTTTCCTGGTCAAACAGGTTTAGATTTTCCTACTACTGCCAAAATTAACTGAAGACCAATAGTACGTATTTTTCGCGGCTACTTTCATTATTAGGAATAAGTTTATCCACATTTAGTCAAGATTGGGGACAGAAGATGGAACTTTCAAAATTCACGAACTAAATTCTGTTTGTTAACTAAATAAAATTATCAGTCCAGAAAAAACTTCCTGTGGGGATAAAATTGATTACCAAAATATTACCAAGAGAAACGATTGAGCTCAAAAGAAACATCAGAAACACAAAATACAACTTAGTCTCTACCGCTTGAGCATGATAGCAAGTATCACAAAGCTGTGGAGTTCTTGGTTTATATTTCGAGGCGCGTGACTCAAGCAAGCTTTGATCAGACTCGCCTGAGATGCGCACAAAGGTTACTATACCATCCTGGTCGAAATTGGTTCTGGCAAGACCCACTTGGGTCGAGAGCCGGGGTATTAGAATCACTTGGTTGTACGCAGTGTGCCTGACCCACTTTGCTCGCAGTTTTATCAGACCCCCACGAATGGCGCAGTGGGGTTGGAAGACCTACTTGAGTGGAGCATTGGGATCTGACAGGTTTAAACATTGTTGTAGTGACAACTCATATCTTTTCTTTTCAAAATGATGGACGTTAATCTGTTTATGTTTTCTGAGTTAACTATTGAAAAAAATGTCACTCACCTAAGCCTGCATAGTACATAAATATTGCTTCGGCTATGCTCTATGGACAACCAGGTCATTAGCTTGGAGTAATAGAAATTCTAGAAAATTCTAGAAACCAATGGAAGTTTTAGTTTTAAAATGAAGACAGTTTTATTACGCTTTAGTCTCAATTGAAGAACAGAATCGTACAATATTAACATAAATTTTACTACAAAGTAACCAGATAAACAAAAAAAGTAACCGTTTTCCAAAAAACGAGTAAGTAGAAGCATGTTTTACGGATAAGTAAAAAAAAGAGCTCTGAAAGTTTTATTGCAATAGAAATGTTCAGAACGAAAAACTTCCGAAGCAGTTCAAGTGGACTCTATTTGGTTAATTGCACATAAGCCTCTTAAAAACCATCAAAGAAATAAAGAAATAAACTTTTTCCTATTACATTTAACCTTTTCCATTGATAAATGAGGTATACAACTGTTGTTGTTCCCAGCCACTCTAGTGGGGGGGGATCATATACTCAACTGGGCTTTTCATTGTTCAGTCAATTTTCTCCGAATGATAAATAGAACTTCATCATTAAAAAGATTTTTTCAATTTTAATTTCGCCGAGGAGTTACGAAGGTTTGAAGATTTCTGAATGTTATCCTAACTTACGTAGTTTTGCTCACATATTTCGTAATATTTGCTTAAACGTTGATATATTTTTGATAAACTATGATAAAATTGTTAAAGATTTGCGCTTGAAGATAGAGGAGATTTGATGAATTGTTTGAGCCAACTAAATTGAAAAAATATCAGCTAAGTTTCTGAGAATTCTGCATATTTCCTTTTTCTTAAAAAAATGGCATTAAATATGACTATTTGGCTACTTTGTCCAATTTGCTGCAGACATAAAAGCCGCTGACACAATCTTCTTCCCTAAAAACTTTTCCTCTAATAAAGTTTTTGCGATTTTTCGCTTATTTAAACCGATATGCTATTTCTGAGATATTATAAATTTCGATTGCCAAATAACTGGTACGCAATTTTTTGAGAACAATTTCGATTTTTAACGGCCGCACAGCAATCGCACGGCCAATTTTTGTCTCATCGTTGAGTTTTATAAAGAAAAAGCGTTTGGATTGTTTCTGGGTCTGTCTGCTTGGAATACAAATTGCGTTTTTTAAATCCTATTAACAGAAGATTCTTTTTAGGTTAAAAAGGTTGAAAAGGTTAAAAAGAAAGGTTGAAAAGAAAGAGGTCCCATTATGTTCAATTGAGGTCCAATGAAACAAAATTGTGTTTTATGAGTGAAGCTAATTGGTCTCATGGCTCCGAAAAATATTTTTCGTTTTTTTATGAACTCATGAGATTTGCCAGCATTTGATGCTCTTTTTTGTAGCCATATGACTGAATCTAATTATGCAAAAGTCTCATTTGGTATCTCATGCTTCCAATTGATATAAAGCTTTTTATGTTAATTTATATGTATCTAAATTCAATTTAGTTTTGATATTATGACTTTTTGGTCAAATTAGCTGTTTCGGTAACAATTGGTATATTTTCGTTTTAATGGAGAAGCAGCAAGAACAAGAAAAAATTTGGTTCCAGTTGTGGTTTTTTACGGTTCAAAAACTATTCGGATTTTAATGGGCGCTTTATAAATTTCTTTAAAACACATTTGCATTTTTTTGTTGTCTTTAAATTAGTGAACAGACCAGAATGAATGCAAATCAAGCCTGAATTTTCGATCAAAATTTATTTTAGATTTAGTTTAGTCCTAATTAATGTTTTAATATTTAAATCATGGCTTTTTGGCGTTGATACTACGAGTTTTCCCTCTCGTCCGATCATCAAATTAAAGGCACATAAATGACAACGCACTTATTACCTTAATGGCGTTGAAAAAGGTGCAAATTATATTATTCATTTTTATTGCATAGGTTTTGATCTTAAAGGCTTCGAAATCATTTCCTCACCAAAACGAAATGAATTTTCGACCGTATTTATTCCTTTAGTGGTCTCATGAAGTTCTGTATAACGAGAGGTCTTAATGGTTATGTATGGATGTATAAATGAAGAACTTGCTTGATTTCAGTTGATACCTAATTGCTTTCACGAATATGATTTTAATTATTTAATTAAAAATATTCAACTTATTTTCTGACTTTGCTTTTTTGGTTTCAGTCTGCTTGATGATTGTACTCAATAAAGACAGGTCCATTATCTTTTTGAAACAAAATATTTTTTCAAAAAAATGGATAGACGTTGATTTTTAGTAGTAAGTAAGTAAGTTTTTGTTTTTTAATTGATTTTGTTGTTTGTCTTGTCTCTTACTTTTCTTAATGGCAGGTATCATCGTCCTTCTACTGGCTTAGTGTTTCCCTTCTGTGTTAGTGATTAGAACTTAAAGCGATTTTTTAAATTAGTACAACAATTATTTTCGAACAATAAGTGATTTTTTGAAGATTTCTGTTTCTTCCTCTTTTGGTGGACAATTAAGTCTAACATGTGGTTGAGCGAGGTTGGAACATTGTGCAAAGGCACATTACCGAGCGTCCTTATTTGTTGTTAAGGCTGCAAAAAGAACCATAACTCAAATTTGAACGAAATTTTTCTCAAAGGTTATCAGCAGTTAAAAAGATATAGACTTTATAACCAAGTAATCTCACAAGTGATCACTTGGCATGGTTTGAGAAAAAATTTCGATTGATTTCAAAAGTGATTACAAAAAATCAATGACCCCATTTTTGTTGTTAAAAAGCAGTAACATTCAAAGTGGTTGAAAGGATAGTGCTTAAAGGAATTGACAGTTCAGAAGACTTTTTCGTTACTCTAAAATCAATGAAAACCTTGAAGAAATTTAAACTAAATGATTTTAAAAATTATCACAAGAGAAACCCCAAATATTTAGATAGGACGTTTGTCAAAAAGTTAATCACATACATTAATGTAACACACTCGCAACCATGTGGCTTTCAATTTTGGCCAGGAGTAGAATTTTAATTGAAGTTTAATTTGATTTGTTTCGATCGATGCAAAAAACTTCTAATTTTCTCCTCATAACTTGTTAAGAATTTTGACAACACTTTTTTCTGAAAATAACGGTGAATCCTTTTCCAAACTACATAAATTGATCATGGCACTATGGCACCTTTTTAGGTCTTTCAGGTCTTATTTTATTCATAACTGACCAGAAAAAAATCAAAATTAAAACATGGTTAAAATAATAAGGAAATAAATTTCGTCGGTGAATTTGATATGCGATATGAGTGCAACAGGAGATAAAAAATACAGTAAAAACATCAAAGTAAAAAATATCAGAAAAAAAACAAAGAATGAATAAGAAATTTAGAAAAAATCCATGAACGTTTTTTAAACTTGCCACTTGTGTTCTCATTTAAAGTTTTTTTAAATTTTTTTAACCTTGCTACATTCTACTGTTATTGTGCCACATAACACTCTGGCTCAGTGCCCCTATCTCTCTCACACAAAAACTCAAATACAATTTACCAACAAATTTTGGTGCACTCTCAAAACAATGCTTGACAGTTCCCAAGCGTAACAGTTCTATGATGTTGTCGTTTAATGTTTCTGCCATTATTCACGTAAACAAAGTCTGCTAAAAAGAAGAACTAGTAAAATTTCAATACAATAATTGAAATTTGCCACAATTTATTTATATTTTAGGAAAGCGTTTACAACAAAAACTAACTACCGATTTCACTTCCAGTTTCCAATTCTTGTTAAAAAACTTCCAATTTGGAACGTTTGCGATATTCACTCACAGTTTTTTATTGACCTGTTTTTGGTGTTATGCAACTGTTTGTTACCCTAGTAACTCAATATCAATCTTCAATTAACATTTTTTGAACTAATTATCAATCTGTTCCCCTGTGCATAAATAGGCCTTCATCTTCAAAATGAAATGAGAATAAAAAAATAGGCTCGGTAACGAGCCTTTTCACATAATTTTCCTACCCCGCTCATCCGCATTTTTTTTAACTTAATGGTATATCAAATGAGGAAGAGATTGAAAACTTTCTAATATTCGCATATTGCACTAATTGAATAAAGTAAGGCCGCATTAGAGGACCGATGAAACCTGCCTTTAATGCGACTAAAAGACAATGCAAACGCAAATGTCAAATAAATACATATATCGAATACGCTCAAAATTTGATGTTTATATTTAAAAGAAAACACAACAAAAAATCGACATTAAATCCGATAAAACTTAAACATAACAAATTAATCTGTATTATACTGAAGAAACATACGACACTTATCCTTAAGGAGACTCCATAAAGACCACAGAAATGGGAAAGTACAAAAATAAGTTTGCCTTTTTGAACACCATCATTCTCTGAGTGATTAAAAGCAATAGGTATCAGCTGAAATCGGTAGAAAGATTCATATAAAACTCCTGTTGTATGATTCAGAAAGCAATCGCAGACTGTTAATTTATATCTTTTAAGAAAGCAAATCAGACCCGTCATTAATAGTTAAATTGAGCAATCTATTAATGCCAATGGCACCTTCTCATTAGTTTTTGTATTGTGGCAAAAAAATGAAGAAACACTTTAAAATTTCGCAGATTTCCGAAAAGGCAGTTTTGAAAGTTTCTAGTATCAAAGCCGGGAAACCATTAGTCGAAAGTAAAACAATTATAAAGATTAAATTTTGGCTAGCTAAAAAGACGATTTGACCTGTTTTTTATATACACTGAGCTACTCTTTGTATGAAAGAAGATAAAAAAGACAAAGTTCAAAAACCAATTGATTGTTTTAAACAAATGCTTTCAAAACTAATAAAAATCGGAAGCGTTCTGCTAAAAACAAAACTGAGTATTTTGCAACTCCGTAGGAGTCACATTAGGTTTGTTATTGGTGAGAATAAGTAATGAACATACAAAAGTTAATGAACTCGGCCAGAGCTCAAAAGTTTTCATTAATTGTTACCAAACACCTGCATTGAAGCCAAAATTTTGATACTTTATAATCTATTAAAGCAACAACCAATTCAAATCGTTTTTAATTCCTCAGTGGGTTTTCTTTTGATTCTCAATGAGTCGTCTTTGTAAAAGTTGTATTTGAAAACAACAAAAAAGACCAGAGATTATGACCAGTTTAGAAAACTTTAAAAAAAAAATTATGAAAACACGTTGTCTAAGCCCTAAAGACATCAGTCAAATATAGAAACAACAGAAAAATTTTCTTTTTTCAAAAATCTAGTCATACTTTCCAAAGTATTAAGTTAGATGAGGACAAAATCAAGAATAAAAAGGAGAAGGTTCAAAAATCCTTTTGTTTTTCACAAACATTTCATCTGGAAGTTTTTTTTAATTATTAGCTGTAATTAGAAACAATGGATTGGAATAATTAAAAAAACAAAAGACACCACTGAGATCTTTTACAATCTAGATTAATTTGAACGACTGCAAAAGTACAAAAAAAACATGTGAAAATTAAAATTTGTAATAAATTCTGCTAGAGAACGGTTTCGGAGCCGTCAAAAGCGTAAGATATTCAACAATGAAATATATTCTTTAACCAGTTCGTACGAGATCAAACAGACCTGTCATTGACGTCATTGTTTATTAGGCAAACGGAAAAGATGAAATAGAAAAAAAATTGTAAAAATCATATCGTTTTTTTTTGGAAACTCGTAGTACCAAATGACATGAAATCATTAAATAAAAAACGCCAATCTACAAATTAAGTGTTCATTCACAGAAAAAAGTGCTGTCTATTCTTAGACTAATTTTCAGGCCGACAGAAGTGTGACGTAAAAGATGCATAGTCCAAAAATGCACAGATAACTTCTTAAACGGACTTTATACCAAGCATCGAAGCCATTGGATATCCACTAAAAACAGGATATAGTTTTACTTGTGCAAACAAAATAAGCCAATTGAATTATTCGATTAGTGAGACCAAGACATGAGACTTTAAAAAGAACACAAAGAGCAGGCAAAAGACAAGCTTTAAAAACATTTTATCAAAGCCTTAAAAATCTTGAGCTCACACCCAATTTCTAATCTGTTATGTTCATTGACGCTCATTATATAAGCACATTTGTTCATCGAGCCTTGATTTGCGCCAACTAAAACACTGAGCCACCTATCTGTTTCAAAAATTTCCCCAATAGATAATTTGGCAAATGCAATATTTCAACATATCAAAAATAGAGGTGACTTTTGGATTTTTTTTCGAATTAAATTATAGAAAAAGGGACAATTACTTCAAGAAGTTTAATTTAGGAAGCGGAAACAAATTAGCTTTTTTTATTTTAAAAACATTGTGAAAGCAGTTTTCAATCTCAACTTCTGCTAAACTTAAATAAAATGAGCTAAAAAAACATATTTGGCACAATTTTTGATGAGAAAGTCTGAAATTCGAGAAATTCAGCAAAAATTTATTTAAAAGGAACTCGGATCAAACCATTCAGCAGCCCTGCTCTAAATTTAGAGGTGAAACACTATTGTTGACAATTTTAACAAATTTTAGCGACAATCGGTAATCCGTCCACGATTCACAAAGTTTTGAAACTCTATAAATCACCGAGAAAAGGACATGCAAAAAACTCATTTTAAATATATACTCTACCCTGGACGAGCTTTGTATTGATACCACTGACCACTCTCTACAATTATCATATCGATCGTTGAAAATTGACCGAAAAAAACTTTTTGTTTATATTTTTCCTCCCGGTTTATACTCAATTTTTTAAAAGCTAAGCCTCGTAATTGTTCCCAAACGACGCTCTAATACTCGAATTTCACTTTCAAAGTTTTTAAGCAAAGTCGGTTTTTGCGAACGGTTTTACTTCCAACGAGGTCCTTTGATTTGAAAGTAAATACTCTTCAAAAAAGGCGTACTTGAAAACTTCTGAAACGCTCCCAAACATGTATTAAGTATAGGTTACGTGGCTCTGATGATGGCACTGACAAAATTTGTCAGTAATTGAGGTACCAGCCAGAGTTTCGAAGTGACTTTATTCACGTGACTTTGATTGAAACACGAATTTTTGGGTGTGAAATCTGGCACTCTATATAGGAAAATCTAGCATTGTACACCCTGCCAATGCAGAGACGTGGCAGTTCGAAACTTGCAAGTGAATGCTTCAAGATATGAAGTTTTTTAAATTATTGGGGCAAGTTCAGTGTCTTCTTAAAGATACCAATTCTTATTTGCTGACAGGCTGTACTGTTTCATTTGGGGCCATCATTTAGCTGAAAAAGTTCTTTTTAGCATGGAAGCTTTGCCTAATCATCGGAAGCTGTCATGAAAGAGAACCTTGAGACTAACCTTTGCTATGTTGAACTAAAAGTCCCATAGATATCTGTACCACACAGCTAAGAACGTGAACAATAAGTAGAAAAAATCTGGACAAGTTTTTCATCCAATCTAAGTTCATGACGATGTGTATCAATCGCTAAATCGATAATAAACAAAGTAAACACTTCAGATAAAATACAGCATAATTCAACAATCAATATACGTAATGTCGTTTTACAATTATTTTTCAATTTTCATTGACGAGTTTCACGCGATCTATAACTTTGAAATTTGACCACGCTTTACGTCACTACTTGTTCACAAAAATAAATTACTTAACACAAAAGAAGAGCTCAATTAATAAAAATAAGCCCGGAAAGGAAATAAGAAAGTATAGAAAACCCGAACGAGTAATTTTTATTCGGGCCAAAAGATTAATATCAAAAGGGAGCAGTAGGATATAGATAAAAGGGAGTGAATACAGCAAACGTGAACAAAAATGGCTTTTCTTAATTGATCAGGTTCTTTGTTTTGTTTCAGCAAAATTGATAATCATAAAATGGAATTTTTCACTGAACGGATGAAACCCCGCAATGAAGTTAATAACAGCATAGGCATTTTTTTTCAATTATCAAATATAATACAAATAGACGTATTACCTCTGGAAAATTTACAAAACAAGGACCAATGTTTTGACCATTATTGCATTATTTCAAAACTAATAAATAATTTCTCAGCAATATTTTGTCAAAAAATTCACACAATAAGATGCGGTTACTAATTGACAGGCAATTTTTGCGGTTCAACAAAGGAATTGTCATGTATTATGACGTTATATTTTTGTCTGAGTTTGAGAGCTAAATTTTTGTGGTAATAATTTTTTTCGTCATATAATAAGACAAAGACAAGGAATAGGAAAAATTTTGCTCTTATTTCCTACTACAGATGTCTCTATGTAAATTTTGGTGGAAAAAAAAGAGAAAAATTGAGTGAAGGAAGAAGTATCATATTTCCATTATGAAGCTATTTTGTCTGAAATTCAGTAATGCGTAAATAATGGCAGAGAAAGAAAAAGAAGCAGAATAAATCTCGTCTAATTTGGTTTGAGATCGTTTTGGGGGAAAGCGTTTATCCCTCCCTGAAACGTGAAATAATACCCCGGCGGGCGGGATAAACACGATAATTGAATAGCAAAACCCTTCACAGTGCTAACTTGAAGTGGTTAATTAGATGGAAGATAACATTCCTTCTTAAAATGACGAAAGTATGAACAGATGACTTTTGACACAGAAATAATATGGGAAATAAGTATAATCCATAAACTCTAGTTTGCAAAACTATCCTCTTGCAGCTGGAATATCGAAGCTTATCCTGACGTCGCGAAATCGGTAATAAATAATAGCCCAATGGTTTTTAACTACTAAACAGCTAGCTAATTAATCGGATTAACATTGTCCAACGGCGTCTAAAACATAAACAAATAGAATGGCTGTTTATTTTAATTCTAGTGAATGGAAAGAGGTTTTTTGTTGTCAATTTGAAAATATTGCAGATTTGGCAATTATGGAAAAGGCGTGGTATAGGGGGTAATTTATCTACAATTTTTGTTCACGCGTTTAAGCGTCTTCGTGCGAAAGTGCAATTTTGTGAAAAACATTGTTGCCTCCTGTGTGTAGATTTGTGCTTTTGTTGATAACGGCCCCCCAAATGCTTTTACGGGAAAACTTGTGGGCGATTATTCATGTGGAAAAAGTCAATGTGTTAGGGTAATTTTTCATAGACATTTCCCACTTTTGTTTTAGTTACCATTTCGCGGAAATAAAAAGAAATTTGCCGTAAAGTTCTCACATAAACTTATTTGAGAGTGAATTAGATGGTTGGTAATAACAAAAAGTATAAACATTTGTTTCAAGATAAGCTATTAAGACAAATAAATGCTTGAATTTGTAAAGAATTTGTCGATAGTTTAATTTCGGGGAGGGGTGTGGTCATTTAATTTACAGAATCCTGAATCGAAACAATTCAATTTGGAGCGTATTAATTTACGATCAACTGTAAAATCTTTTGAATTTTGTTGTTTAGAAATTCTTAATTGCAGTTGTTGGTGTAATTGCTTTATGTATTGACGTTTCGCTTTTCTAATCAATGTTTTGTCACAAGTATAGGTTTAATAGTAGTGATGTTCGCTATCGGTTCAAAATTAGTGAACAAAAAGCGTCAATTTTGCGGTGTTTCATTTTGCGAATATTCCTTTCAAAATTGTTTACGGCCTTATTCCTTTAAAAGGCATGAAATTTAATCTAACAGAAGCTTCGCCTTTGTAGCCGTTACTCATAAAGCATTTCAAGTATCTAGTTGAGCGTTTTAATGTACAGAGCCCGCGCAATTTTTTGTTTTTGTTTTATTTTGGAAGAAAACGTATTATGCTTATTTCCGTACCGTATTCTAATGAACTGCAAATCATTTGAACTTAAACATTTCGGTTCTTATGTAATACGGGATTTAAAACCCTTCTAGGTCAGAGAATTTCGGAAATTTAAATACTTAGGCTGCTAAATGAACAAAATTAGTTTCTCTTGTGACGAATTCAACATGAAAATTAGCATTTGTAAATAATAAAAAGTGTATGTTGAGTAAAATCAGTATGATTCTCAAATTTTTGTCACAGGAATTTATTGTTCCGACCCCTCTTGAGGGGGGGGGGGGAGGAACTATATAATCAACTGGTTTTTTTTTCGTTCAGTCAATTTTGGCCGATCGATATATTCATCGTAGAGAGTTGAGACTGGTATCATTAGAAAGCTTGTCTAGCGTAGAATATGGAATTAAAAAGATTTTTTCGGTTTTCGTTTTTGACAGGGAGAGATCGAGGTTTAAACTTTCGAGAAAATAGAGTGAATTCCGTTGATTTCATTCACCTTTTTTCGGAATTTTTTTTGCCAATTTTAATAAAATTTAAAAAAATTTTTCATGAAAATGTTGTTGATTTTACGTTTAAAGGAAAAACACATTGTCAGCTATTTTCATTGAATTTTTTGTCACAAATTCCGGATAAAAATTTCACAAAATTCAGACTTTTTCATCAAAAACAGCACGAAATAAGTTCCTTTTGTCCACTCTGATTAAATTTGCAGGAAGTGCACACCCAAACACCACTAACACAATCTTTGTAGACTGAAAAAGGGACTAATTCCACTTCAACTTCCGTTGAGAGTGCTCTGTAAATAAAACTTTGCCGTTTTTTGCTAACATTGTTCGTTGATTATCGAAAACGCAGCATTTACTTTTGACTTTTTAACAGACAAAATATCTAAATCAATGACATTCCAAAAATTAAATTTTCCTAATTGACAATCAACATTAGCAGGACTAGTTATGTACCAATCTTGGACCGTTACAATCCAAAAATAATTTGGATTGTCATCAGTCGGTTTTTTATAAAAAAAAATTCGATCTTTTTTATATTAATTAAATATCAGAACATTTCAAATCAAAGCTCACTAGTGAAAGGTCCTATTGGCTTCCTAATTAGTTCGAAATTAATTTATCTAGATGATTGCTTGAAAGCTGATGGACGTTTTGACTTTTAAAATATTTGTTTTTTAAATAAAAAATGATTCATTGAAATTTGCCTCCATTTTCTCTTACGTTGATCAACTTGTAGCTTAGTGTCAGCAATCAAAGAGTTCTCTTTTTTTTTCTACTGAATTCCAGTTTAGTCTTTATTTTGTTTTATGCCTTAAGTTATGGTGTTCTTGCTTTGATACTACTAAATTTCTCAATTTTTTTTAATTTTTAGGTATTTGCCCATTTTTCATGTTTTCTAATTTTGTCAAATTATCACGTTATTGTCAGTTCATATATCACAGTTTTCGCGTCCAAAATAACGCACAACTGATAATATTTAAATCCTTAAAAACATAGATTGTGGTTCCTCACCGCTTCGACAATACTTTCTCGAAGATTTTAATTGAATTTTTTAACTTTGTCTTTAACTGTCGTTTTTACTTTGTCTTTTTAGTCGTATTTAATTTCCTGTACAAAGACCCGGTTTGATTGGTTTCTCCTGGAAGAGTAGATGCGCCGATGTTCTGATATTAGAAGATAGATAATGAATTTCATGACTTTGAAAACAATTGTTTACCAAAATGACAAAAAAAAAACATTTCAACTTCGCAATTTTGTTCACTTTATTGTCTGTTTGTTACCTGGTCTCGTTTATTAAAGGTTAAAAATGAAAAAATTTTTGTCAGGGGAAGGTGTTAAAAGGGATTGGTGTGTCAAAATCTAATGTTTTTAAAGAATTCGTTATGAATTTACTGGCTTCCACACGGGTTTTTCACAGAAAAATAAAATTAATTTTTGATTTTTGTCATATTTGACGTTCTTTTTGTAGACGTAAGACGTATTCTGGATAATTGCAGTTCCCAAGGGTCTCCTTTGGAATTATGGACGAACCTATTCAACTTTTTCATTTGCATAAAAAATTGAATACCAAGAGTTCCTATTTCCCCTCTATAGAAGCATTGGTAATTGTAAACCTATGGGATATTTTAGTTGATTCCTAATGGTTTTCATTACTTTGAAATTAACTGTTTATTAAAAAAAATTCAGCGAATTTTCTAACTTTAAAGTTTCTGATCTTTTTTGTCTAATTGTTACAGAGCTTTATTATGAACTGGTGAATAACAATTTTTCTCTGGTGAATTAAAAGTTGTTTTCTTTATTTTCAGCTTTTTCTGACGCTATTTTGACTTTGTTATTAAATTTTGTTTTTGAAAACGGTCAAAATTTTTTGATGTAATTAATGTTTGTTGATGTTGTCTGATTTCGCATTTCGTCTTTGCTCGCTTTCTTAATATCGGCATATCTCATCAATCGAAAGCATCATTTTTTACTCCACTGAGTTATTTGCTTTGTAAGCTATCTTTTCGTTCATACACCAGTTTTTTTTTTCGAAAAATACTTGAATTTCTTGTGTTTCTCTATCTGTTCCTCATTTGGTTGACAATTATGCGCGGGGTTGGAACCTTATGCGCAATTGCACATTACGGAGCCGCCTTGTTTTATCTCTATTCACACGATAGAGAATCGCTTCACAATTGTTGGTGGCAATAACTAAGAAATTTTTCAGCAATTTTGCGAAGGCTTTGTTTAATGTGATAAATTTTGAACTTTTAGCTGATTATACAATTTAATGTATCTCGACAAATACATCTAGAGCATAAGGAGTCGATAAAACAGTGGAAAAAGTTTACTGTCAAGTAATTTGCAGATCAGAGGAAATTAAACTTATATTCTGATTAGCGAAATAGTATCAAAACGGCAAAATCAGTGAAGTGAAATCAATTAAACATTTTTTGTGCGAACGCAAAGCCAGCGATAAAGGATCAATAAAAGACTACTGTTTTCGGAAAGTTTCCTGCCATAAGCTCAATCAAGGATATTTTAAAATCGAATCACCGGCAAAAATTGTCAAAAAATTCCTACCCAAGATTTGCGCTACTTTTTTGTATAATAAAAAACTCTCGGTGACTACCAGGGTCGGAACCTTATGTGCAATTGCACGTTACCGAGCCGCCTTGTTTTATCTCTATTCACACGATAGAGAATCGCTTCACAATTGTTGGTGGCAATAACTAAGAAATTTTTCAGCAATTTTGCGAAGGCTTTGTTCAATGTGATAAATTTTGAACTTTTAGCTGATTATACAATTTAATGTATCTCGACAAATATATCTAGAGCATAAGGAGTTGATAAAACAGTGGAAAAAGTTTACTGTCAAGTAATTTTCAGATCAGAGGAAATTAAACTTATATTCTGATTAGCGGAATAGTATCAAAACGGCAAAATCAGTGAAGTGAAATCAATTAAACATTTTTTGTGCGAACGCAAAGCCAGCGATAAAGGATCAATATAAGACTACTGTTTCCGGAAGGTTTTCTGCCATAAGCCTAATCAAGTATATTTTAAAATCGAATCGCCTGCAAAACTTGTCAAAAAATTCCTACCCAAGATTTGCGCTACTTTTTTGTATAATAAAAAAACTCTCGGTGACTACCAAAAAAATCGACATCATAGGATTTGTTTATACATATATGCATATCAACAGACAGTGATCTAAAAGCGTCTGTAGGTTAAAAAAGAGTTGCTAAATAAGCCATTATTAGATCAGTTTAAATACGTATGCCTGCCACAGACATTCTTAAATTTTTGTTATAGAAGTGACAACAAAATAATTTTAAGAGAACTAGAGACTTCTTCGCCATTCTGATTCATGACTCTGGACATTAAAATTTGCCCGGAGATTTTAAAACAACATAAAGGATGCATATTGATACGAAATCTGACTTTTGAATTATATAAACCAAGTCAATCAAGTGAAAATGTTGGTAATCAAAAACTTAAAACCACTTAAATTAGACTACTTCCAGATCAAATTCAAAAAGTCGCAATACAGGGAACACAGATTTAAATTTCGTAAAACTCTCAACTGCTAAAATTTTAAGAAAAAACTAGTAAACAAAGCATTAGAACGGCACGTGCGATCTTAAAAGGTTTTTTTTTCTCCAAACTAACATAAAAACTGAGCAGGTACGAACAAAAAAGTAATTAAATTTATTCCAGCAATTTCATCTCGGCGGAAAATTATAGAAAAAAAATTTGAAGAAAAACAACCGTTGTTCTGTTATTTCAAACAATCAACCATTGTTTTCAATGGTTGATTGTTTGATGGGCCAAATTCAGAAAAAAAACAATATTAATAATTGAGTTATCACCAATTTGTTTTGACAGTTAAGGGCATAAGAGAGCGAAGAATGGTCATATTTTTCTCAGTATATATGAATCAGTGTGTTATGCGTGAAATTGTTCCGCCTATGTTTTTTTTATGAAAACCCAGTTCTCTTGTTTTATGTGTTTTATGTACTTCAATTTATTCAGTTGCAAATAGTAAGATTTACAATTTTCTTCGGCGATATATGTTGTCAATTATACTACATTGGTAAAATGTTTTGTCCAATCTTTCTCCCAAAGGAAACATTTTTTTCCTTTCACAAGATTTGATTCTGTTGCAATCATACCCATGGAAAAACTAAGAAAAATCTTTTCTTCAAAAGGTATATAAACTTTCGCAGAGATGCAACCCTATAACTAAATTCAAAAATCGCATTTGGTTCACAAATTGGGAACACTTTATAAAAACTAATGTTTAGAAAAATGAACATTGAAAACTGAAAAACTTCTGCTTTTTTTAAAAAAATTTAATGTATCTCAATTAAAATATCTACGCACTAAGAAGACAAAAAAACGGTGGAAAACGTTCACTGTCAAGTTGTTTCGAAATCAGAGCAGACTAAAATTGTATTGTGTTTACCAGTGAAATGAATTCAATTAACCGGTCTTTGTTCGAACACCAAACCAGCGACAAAGAATCAATATCAAACTACAGTTTTGGAAAATTATCTGCCATGAGATTATTCAAATTCTTTTTAAATTCAACTCTTTCGGAAAACTTATTCTTTCGGAAAAATATTCTTTCCTTTCGGAAAAATATTCTTACCCAAGATTTGCACTAAATTTTGTGTTTAATGCACTTGCAAAAATTAAGATTTTCAATTTTTCCTTAGCGATATATGTTATCAATTTTACTACATGGTTAAAATGTTTTGTCCCATCATTTCCCCAAAGGAAACATATTTTTATTTCATTAGATTTGATTCTATTGCAAATGAAAAAAAATAAATGGGTGAAATGTTTTGTCCAATCATTCTCCCAAAGGAAAATTTTTTTCATTTCGCTTGATTTGCTTCTATTGCAATTGAAAAAAAATAGAAATGGACAACCTACCCATGGAAGTACTAAGAAAAATTTTTTCTTCAAAAAAAATTCAAAGTTTTGCAGAGATGCAACCCTATAACTAAATTTGAAATTCACTTTTGATTCACAATTTTGGGTTGACTTTATATTACCTAATGTTTGGAAAAATGAAAATTGAAAACTGAAAAAATTGTTCTTTTTTTCTCAGGTCTGCTATAGTATTACAAATTCAATGTATCTCAATTAAAATATCTAAGCACTAAGAAGACGAAAAAACGGTGGAAATTGTTCACTGTCAAGTGGTTGCTACATCAGAGAAGACTAAATTTGTATTGTGATTACCAGTGAAATTAGATCAATTAACCGGTCTTTGTTCGAACACAAAACCAGAGACAAAGAATCATTATCAGACTACAGTTTTTGAAAGTTGTCTGCCACGAGCTTATTCAAGTTCTTTTTAAATTCAACATTTTGCAAAACTTGTCAAAATTTTTTTACCCAAGATTTGTACTACTTTTTTGTGTTATAAAGAATTCTCAGTGTCTATCAAAACAATGACATCATAAGACTTGTTTATAGATAGATGCATATCAACAGACATTTATCTAAAAGCATCTGTAGGTAATAAAAAAGTCGGTAAATAAACCATTATTAGATCATTTTAAATTCGTCTGACAGTAACAGAAATAATTAAAATTTGTTATAAAAATGTCAGCAAAAATATCTAAAGAAAACTAGACTTTTTTGCCATTCCGATTCTTGAATCTGGACATTAACAATTGCCGAGAGCTTTCAAAACAACATAACGGATGTATATTGTTAAAAAGCTGACTTTTGGATTTATATAAACAAAGTCAATCAAGGGAAAAAGTTGCTTATGAAAGAATAAAAATAGTTGAAAATAGATTATTTCCAGATCAAATTCAAATCCTCACAGCACATGGAACACAAGTTTAAATTTCGTAAAACTCTCCATTGCTAAAATTTTAAGAAAAATACTAGGTAAACAAAGAATTAGAACGGCACGTGCGAAATCAAAAGGTATTTTTCTCTAAACTAAGTAGAAACTGAGTAGGTAAGAAAAAAAAGCACATTTGTTCCAGCAATTTTATCTCGACGGAAAAAGATAGAAAAAAAATTGAAGAAAAACAACCGTTGTTCTGTCATTTCAAGCAATCAACCATAGGACGAAATGCAAACAAATTAATAATTGAGTTGTCAACAAATTGGTTTCACATTTAAGGGCATAAGTGAGCGAAGATTGATCATATTTTTTTCAGTATATATGAATCAGTGTGCTATGCATGAATTTGTTCAGCCTATGTTTTTTTACTAAATCCCAGTTCTCTTGTTTTATGTGTTTTATGTAATTTAATTTATGCAGTTGCAAAAATTACGATTTTCAGTTTGCCTTAGCGATATATGTTATCAATTTTACTACATGGTTAAAATGTTTTGTCCCATCATTTCCACAAAGGAAGCATTTTTTTTTTATTTCACTAGATTTGATTCTATTGCAATTGAAAAAAAAAGAAATGGATAACCTACCCATGGAAATACCAAGAAAAAAAAAGCTTCAAAGAAATTTAAAGTTTTGCAGAGATGCAACCCTATAACTAATTTCAAAATTCACTTTTGATTCACAAATTTGGGATGACTTCATATTACCTAATGTTGGTAAAATTGAAAATTGAAAACTGAAAAATGTGTTCTTTTTTTCTCAGGTCTGCTAAAGTTTTACAAATTTAATGTATCTCAATTAAAAATCTAAGCACTAAGAAGACGAAAAAACGGTGGAAATTGTTCACTGTCAAGTAGTTTCTACGTCAGAGAAGACTAAATTGGTGTTGTGATTACCAGTGAAATGAAATCAATTAACCGGTCTTTGTTCGAACACAAAACCAGCGACAAAGAATCAATATCAGACTACAGTTTTTGAAAGTTGTCTGCCACGAGCTTATTCAAGTTCTTTTTAATTTCAACATTTTTGCAAAACTTGTCAAAATTTTTTTACCCAAGATTTGTACTACTTTTTTGTGTTATAAAGAATTCTCGGTGTCTATCAAAACAATGACATCATAAGACTTGTTTATAGATAGATGCATATCAACAGACATTTATCTAAAAGCATCTGTAGGTAATAAAAAAGTCGGTAAATAAACCATTATTAGATCATTTTAAATTCGTCTGACAGTAACAGAGATAATTGAAATTTGTTATAAAAATGTCAGCAAAAATATCTAAAGAAAACTAGACTTTTTTGCCATTCCGATTCTTGAATCTGGACATTAACATTTGCCGAGAGATTTTAAGACAACATAACGGATGCATATTGATATACAATCTGACTTTTGAATTACATAAACCAAGTCAATCAAGGGAAACTGCTGGTTATCAAAGAATAAAAACCACTTAAAATAAATTACTTCCAGATCAAGTTCAAAATGTCAGAGCACAGGGACCACAACCTTAGATTTCCAAAAACCTCTCCGTTGCTAAACTTTTAAGAAAAAAATTTTGTAAACGAAAAATTAGAACGGCACGTGCGATCTTAAAAGGTATTTTTTTCTCCCAACTAACAAAAAAACTGAGCAGGTACGATAAAAAAAAATTAAATCTATTCCAGCAGTTTTATCTCGGCGGAAAAAAAATAGAAAAAAAAATTTGAAGAAAAATAACCATTGTTCTGTTATCTCAAACAATCAACCATAGATCCATATTCAGAAAAAAATATTAATAATTGAGTTATCAGCTATTAGTTTTGACAGTTAAGGGCATAAGAGAGCGAAGAATGGTCATAGTTTTATCCGTATATATGAATCAGTGTGTTATGCGTAAAATTGTTCCGCCTATATTTTTTTTATGAAATCCCAGTTCTCTTGTTTTATGTGTTTTATGTACTTCAATTTATGCAGTTGCAAATAGTAAGATTTACTATTTTTTTGGCGATATATGTTATCAATTTACTACATGGGTAAAATGTTTTGTCCAATCATTCTCCCAAAGGAAACTTTTTTCCATTTCACTTGATTTGATTCTATAGCGATTGAAAAAAATAGAAATGGATAACCTACCCATGGAAATACTATGAAAAATTTTTTATTCAAAAAAATTTACAGTTTCGCAGAGATGCAACCCTATAAATAAATTCAAAAATTGCATTTGGTTTACCAAGTTGGAAAAATTTTACATTACCTAATGTTTGAAAAAATGAAAATTGAAAACTGAAAGATGTGTTTTTTTTCTCAGGTCTACCATAGTATTCCAAATTTGATGTATCTTAATTAAAATATCTATGCACTAAGAAGGCGAAAAAACAGTGGAAAATGTTCACTGTCAAGTAGTTTCTACATCAGAGAAGACTAAATTTTGTATTCTGATTATCAGTGAAATGAAATTAATTAACCAGTCTTTGTTCGAACAACGACAAAGAAACATTATTAGACTACAATTTGGGGAAAGTTATCTGCAATGAGCTTATTAAAGTATTTTTTAAAATCAATTCTTTTGCAAAACTTGTCAAAATTTTCTTACCCAAGATTTGCACTACTTTTGTGTAATAAAAAAATTCTCGGTGAATAGCAAAAAAACGACGTCACAAGATTTGTTTATACATACATGCATATCAACAGACATTGATGTAAAAGCATCTGTAGGTTAAAAAAAAAGAGCAGCTAAGTAAGCCATTATTAGATTATTTTAAATTCGTCTGACTGCCGCAGACATTTTTAGTTTTTTGTTATAAAAATGACACCAAAACACTATAAAAAGAAGCAGAGACTTTTTGGCCATTTTGATTGTTGGACACTCCAGACATTAACATTTGTGGAGCTATTTCAAAATAACTTAAGAGATGTATATTGACAGAAAAACCTGATTTTTGAAATTATATTAACCGAAGTCACTCAAGAAAAAATGTTGGCTATCGAAGACTAAAGACCACTTAAACTAGATTATGTATAGATAAAATTCAAAAAATCAGAACACAGGAAACATGGCTTCCTTTCGAAAAACTGTAGAAACAAAAAATTGGAACAGCAAGAATATAAAGAAAAATTAGACAATTTCCTTTTGAGTTCTTTGTAAACAAAGAACTTTAAAAACTACTTTTTTCTCCAATCTAGAAACTGAGCAGATAGGAACAAAAAAATGAACAAAATCTTTGGAGCAATTTTATCGCAAGAAACAAATGTAGGAAAAGTGAAGAAAAACACCGTTTACCGTTGTTCTGCCATTTCAAACAACCAAACATAGCGCCAGACACAAAAAACAACAAAATTAATAATTGAGTTGTCACTAAAATGGCTTGACGTTTAAGAGCATACATGAGCGAAAGAATGGTCATATATTTCACAGTATATTTTAATCAGTGATTTATACGATAAATCGTTTATCCAATGATTTTTATTCAACCCCAGTTCTTTTGTTTTAAGTGTTTTTTGTACTTCAATTTATGCAATTGCAAGAGTTAGAATTTCAGTTTTGTTTGGCGATCTTTGTTTTTTATTTTACTACATGGGTAAATCGTCTTGTCTAACATCTGCCATTTCTCCAAGGGAAACTGTTTATAGATTTGACTGCATTGCAATTGAAAAAAACGGATAACCTACCCATGGAATAACTAAAATGAAATCTTCTCTTTAAAAATTATGCCACCCTATAACTAAATTCAAAATTTCCTTTTGGTTCACAAAGATAGATAGATTTTGAATTACCTAATGTTTGAAAAAGTGAAGGCAGAAAGTTTTGTTTTTTTTTCTCAGGTATGCTATAGTAATAAAGTAAAACTTATGATATGTTTTGATTTAAGCCTAATTTTGCCCATTAGTGAATCAATTGCTATGATTCTGTTTTGAGAGCAAAAATTTTAAAATGATGTAATCAAAAGCTTGGAGGGGGACTAATTGCAGCACTGAATAAATTTTAAAGAATTTTGAAAAAATTTTTGGAGATTAATTTTTGCAGAAGCATTTAGCTTTTTTTTGGCGCAAATACAAACCAGGAGAGTTGAAATTAAAATGAGGGGACAAAAAAAAACTGCAAAAATAAATAGATTGTAATTTTTTTCCTATGTCATAATTTTTCTACTTAGTTACTTAATTTATTTTGATTACTGACAGAAATGTTTTGTTAATATATTTGTTAGATACTTTGGATTTTTAGAAAGTTTTCTGCTTCGGGTATCTAGTTTTCAGTTAATAAACTTCCATTTTTATTCATAATTTAATTTTGCTTACGAAGTAAAAGAAATTTTTGTCTGTAAATGACAGTTTACATTCTTCTTTCCTCATAAACACTTACAAAAGGCACTTACGGCACTAAAATGCAGTTTTATCTGAACCATCAAGCAACATGTGAATCTTATAGATTTTTTTTGATATTAACAACATCTACGACCTCAATTTATTGTGACAGCGGGCTTTGAGAAAAATAACTGCACAGTACCAAAAATAATAATTTTGTTTTTCAAGAAATAGTTGGACAAAGAGGAAATTGAAGATATTAAAGAATTGATAGGTTATAAGGATCATATTTTATGATGAGACTCATTTTACACCTCGACATTACTGAGATTAGGGCTTTTAATCAGTAATTCATTGTTAATCTGCACTAATTCAACATGAAATTTTAAAAGTTATTCCCAAAGATGCAAATTTCAAGCAAATTAAGACATTTTGCAACTAAGCAGCAGTTTTTCATTTTTTTTTGCGTTGCTTCCGCTCTCTTAGCTTTAAAAATCATACCTTTGTAAGTTTGCTTCATCTTGCATGGGCTGGATCAATTGAATATTTGCAAGCAATGAAAAAACAATTGACCCTGTGAAAAACAAACTCATCAGTAGAAAACCATTCACTAATTCGTGATGAGAGAGCACTTTCATTGTTAAATTAATGTTACCACCCCACAAAATAGACTTCATCTTTGAAAAGTTGTCAATAAAAGTTTCGGAAATCCGTAGATCAAAATTAGGGCTGTTTGAAAGAGAGTATCGAAAAAGTTTCTTTTTACTCTTGAAAATCAGCTCATTTGTTTCTGGTGCAATCTATTGAATTAGAATAAGAAAAGCAATATTTTGGTTATCTGAAAAAATGAATGTCAATGAAGTTGTCATAAAGATTGTTTTGGAAGTCAATTGCTGCTCTATTTGTTTCTGTATCTTTATGTTAATTCGTTTTTTTTGTCTGAATTTCTTTAAAGGGAAAAATATCATTTTAGCAATTGGCGGCCATCCATTGAGTTGGTTAATTTTCTTGGTACAATATTGCGTGATTAGTGATATTTAGAAATATGTAGCATGATTTTAAGTTTTCAATAGGTTGTTTTATAAGTTTTAACCCGCTATTGCAATATATCCTAAAAACTATTGCCGTAATGTGAAAATGAATGAAAAGAAGGTTAAAAGTTTTGTAGCACGTTTCCGCTCAATTTAGGTATCTACTATTTGCGCGCATTTTGAGCATGCAATAAGCACTTTAATAAAGATTTAATTGAAGCTTTCAAAGTTTTAAAGTGCTTTGAATACATGCAACCAGAAAAACTGATTTTTTTCCCGAAAAATACCTCGCACATCAAAGGCTTTGTATTTCAATGTGGGACTAGCCGATTTTAATAAGATGTAATAAATAGTACTAATAAGTAGTAATAAGTAGTAATAAAGTACTATAATTAGTAATACAGTAGTAATAAAGTACTGCTAGTAGTAATAAGTTAGGCTTAAGTAAAATAAGTAGTAATTAAGTTAGGCTTAATTGCAGATTATATGCGAAATCGAGCTACATTTCGTGCGAAAAATTGATACGTAAATGGAGCAGATGCGTGATATAAGCAGTGCAAAAAATAGGTTATAAAGTTTGCATTTGTATTTCGCGGCTAGGATTAGGACACTTTTGCGAACACGGGTTGCTAATTTCCCTTCCATTTTGCCGGTTTCTAATAAAGTAGCTATTTTCCGCAATGTTGTTCCGTTTTCAATGTATTAACATAGTAAAAACGAACACGAGATACGCGCATCGGGCATATCTGCCCGTGACGATTTGGGTATACCTCTGCGTCGTAATGTTCAATAACAAATGATAGGTTTCTCGCAAATGATCAGATTTTCTAATTTTTCAAGAAAATAATCCACTCAATTTGTTGTGATTTACGAACCAAAAATTACATCCAGTCGATTACATTTTTTGAATTTGACACTGTTATCCCCTATAGCTGCTATTAACGTGTAAGTTTGACAGAAATGAAAGAAAACCTAACTTTTAATTGATTGCATGAGTTGCTAAATATATATACTGCCCTCGTTTTTAGTTGTGGCAACAAAGTCAGTTGTCCACGTACCAACGGTTTCATGGAACTATTTGAAATTGTTCGAATCTTATTGATATAACTTTGAAAAATTTTGGCATATATTTCTATGATGCTTCCCATAGAGATCAGAGGAACAACTTTTTACAGATTTGTTTTCGTCGACTATCTAAAAATGTCAAAGGACTTCAAATTTTGTTTTGTTATTTTGTGATAGTTGATCTTGTTAGCTACTATAACCGCGGTGGGCTCTACCTAGCTCAGGGGTTATTTGTTGTAACAGCAAACCAATTCAATTTCAGTCAACGTGTGCAGCCACTATTCCGGGAACATGATAGATGCTTTTTCGTGTAATTGTTTTCAATCAGTGGGGAGTTTTCACAGTAAAATCCAAACAAATAGTTATCCATGAAAACTTCGCTGATTAATGGTAATTTTGTTGAAACAATATCACTCAACGCTGGTGAAAAAAGTATTAGAAGGGTATAAAATACTTCCTATAAAACTGGGTGTGATTGGATTAAACTAATTTGTTCCTCTGAAAAAAATGAGAAACTATCCATTTTTGTACAACTTTTCAAAACCGAAAAACTTAACTAATTAATTGAAATGTTACTAGATTTATTATTCTCCCCATACCTGTTATAAGGAACACGCTGGTTAATTTGTAATGCACAAATAATAAATTGAGAAAGAATTGCAGAGAATTAAAATTGAAGAGCAATAAAAAGAAGGATGCCTAACTGTACATTATTCAATTCTGTCCGAATGGCTCACTGTCCATCAAGCCATGCGGTTTATTACGGCGTTTATTACGGATTAAGACCACATACAGATAAAAAATATTCCGGAGGCTATCAAACACAGGGAGAGGCTGCATCCAATAGAAAGAAAAAAATGCCAAAACGACCACCTAATTGTGGATTTTTTTGGCCCCTTTGCGCTCTATCTCCCTTTCTTTCGCTCTTTCCCTCTCCTGGATTGCTGGATAAAAACGCAATCCAGATTAACTGCGTAGCTTTAGATTTGAGCACTTATTTACATTCAATTGAAGACAAAAGACTTTTCCAAGGTGATTGTTTACTAACAAAAGGTGTAATTCAGCTCGCAAAATATGATCAACCGGTTTTTTGTTTGTTCTTAGAAAATTTGGCTCAGCTTTGATATTTTGACTGCTTTCATGCAATTACGTAATAGCGAGACATTAAACTCATAAAAGGTGATTCAACTGTTTTAGCAAATGATTTTGCGCTATTGTGGGTTTTATAATTGCCAATATTAGGCGTCCATTCAGCTAGAATCCATATAGCTATGATGGCTCATTTCCAGCAACAGGGGAGGGAAAGAGGGGAGGGGCGGATCTTATAACTAGATAACTAACGATGGTTAGTAGCTTTGAGATATAAACAAGCACGCGGTATTTGAAGAAGAGGAAAATGCGACATGTAAAACCACTTGTGGGCGGGAAGTTTAAATTTAGTGGAAAATTATAAAATTATAACCAGGGAAGTATAACTTGGGAAATATGATAGTAGTAAAATTGTTCTCCTGGTGAAGAAAAAAATTTAATATGTTCTGTTTAATCAATAACGGTCAATTTCCTATTTGAGCGTCTCGGTGTGAAAAGAGCCCGGGCAGTGCACGGCGTGATTAAGTTAGCCCGAGGCCTTCTGAGGGAAAGGGGGTTGAAAAACTGGGAAAAAGTGCTGTTAAGATGGAAGATGGATGGGTTGTGGCCGGATGTATGCTACATATCTCAATTATATATATTTGGGGGTATCTTTTGTCTCATCGTGAACAAATTATGTTATCACACTTTTCTAAATTCATCTCCTTATGAAGGTTATATAAAAATGTGTTAGTTATAACTAGTGTTGGTTACATACCGTTGTTGCCAGGAAACTTAATGGGCTTTTAAAAGACATGGAGATTGGATAGACATGATGCTGAACAGAAAGAGTCTGAAAGGAAGGACGTTAATTCCATCACTATAGTTTTTCCTTACCAGAAACATGTCGTTGCTTGTCTTTCAATACACACTGGTTACGTCACAAAAAGTTGAACCTTGTCAATGGTGAAAATTATTCCTCTTCATTAGAATTTTACAAAAAAAATGAAATAAAAATAAAGATGAAAAAAAGGAAAAAAAATTAATTACCCTGGTCAACTTTGAAGGGCTATCTCGCAAAACAAGACCGTGCATTGTCTTGCAATGTTCTACATGATAACGCTTTATTTTGTAAGTATGCAAGATGTCTGAAAATCATGAATACAATTGTGGAAAACATCATTGTGTCAGAAAGAAGCCCGCGCCGAATAAAGAAAAACACTGTATTATTCCAAGAGTTATTGCAGAAACATTAAAAATCGACAGTTAACTTAACTGAGATATTTAAAGACACTATCAACTTATCAAGAAAAAGAATAATCAACTACTATCAAGTTTGATAATAATAAGGAATTACGCAAGTTGATTTCACTTTACTCACTTTACTCAAGAAAAGGAAACTTGAGTTTTATTTCCAAAAATTGCATGAATTGCATTCCATATCTGCGCGCAAACTCATTTTTCAAAAATGACAACCGCAAAACAATTATTCTGGGTGGGGGCATAAAAGAATAATGAGATGTCACAAATCTTGTCGTTTTTAAGTAATAGTTACCTAAGTTGTTATGAAACTTAGCTAGATTAGAAAAAAAGAGTTTTTGATTAACCCAGCTATGTAGCAAGAGCGGGATTTTCCATTCACATTAAACGAAGATTTGAACTGATTTTTGTTTGCTGATATGGAACTTTTTGTGTAAATTTGGTAGACCTTTTTGGTAGAAATATAGAAATATAAAAATGGACCTCATTAATCAAAAAATAGGCATATGAGTTGAAATTAAAAAAGATAAGAGAAGAGATTTTCGTGTATGATTGACTGTGATCAAAACTTTTTAGAAAAAAGTGAGTGTAGTTAAAGCAAACAAAATTGTGATATGAACAACCAACTGATTTCCTAATACTATCGAAAATAGTTCTTATGAAAAATTCAATATGAACTCCAAGAAACAACCGATGGAAATCTTTTAAACAAGATGCTATAAAACTGAACAAAAAACGGGGATTAATGGATACAAAAATACAACATCGTAGGAACTATTTTGTTGCCGTCAGCAAATGAAATGAGTTTTTTTGTACATGCTTGACATTTTTTTTGTTGCTGGTTTAACTTGCATTATATGCGGATAAGTTATCTCAGCTATCTTTCTCAGTCGTCTTATAGAATTGGAAAAAAAATTGACGCTAAAATTTTTCTCAGAAAAAAGCGTCATGGTTCGCTCAGACCGTGAATCAAATTAACAAATCTTGGTTGACTTATTATTGTATTATCTATTGCGACGTTTTTGCTTAAAAAATCTCTTTCTTGAAAAGTATAAATACAAAAATTCGCCTTCATTCATCAGAAAATAGGGATACGAGTTGAATTCAAAAAAGATGATAGGAAAAAATATCTTTTTTGCATGGCTGTACGTGATTGTATTGGAAAAAGCTGAATGAGGTCAGGGTAGGCAAAAATGTTATATGAAGGGTTAAACTAATTCCAAAATGAAGTTTTTTATTGTAAAATATAATTAAAAACTACTACCGTCTCAGGAGTTACTTTTGCTACCATCATACAAATACATAAGATTTGCATACTAAAATATTAAAATGACAAAAAATGCTGAAAATTTTGTTTGAAGTAATTTGATAAATTGTTTGAATTGTTTGACGTAATTATCTGTGAAAAATCTGAGGCACTCAATTGTGACATAAAATCATAGAAAAGTTGGAATTCTATGATGAGAGTTATTTGTTAGTCTATTTGAAAAAAAATGATCTCCAAAATTGTCCACATACAATGAGTTAAACTAAAATCTTTACTTTGTGTAAATGTAAGGAAAAGATGCTCTCTGGACTTTGAATTTTTGGTTTTAGTTGCTTTGAATTTTGTGTCAAATGTTTACCCAAGGTGCACTGAAAAAGCAAAAATCGAAATTTCATGGAACAAAAAGTTACCCTATGGTTCTCTTATTTTTCCACAGAATATGTGAACAATAATAAGAACTAAACAGGAACTAACAAAAGTAATATGCTAGTAATCATTCATAACTGAATAAACAAGTTTTGTGAGCTCTAGAGTGCCAGTAAATTCAAAGTTCATGTAAAACGGAGGAACACAAGTTTCCGATAGATTACAATTCAACTTCTCGGGGTAAAATAAAACTCAGATAAAATGTCTTTGCCAGGAATTAATATTTGTCAATTATTTTGCTCGTGGAAATGTTTATTGAAGTCGAATTCGACTCCCAGTTTTGGTTTATAAATTGCAATGAAAAGCTAGCAAGCCCTAATCTAAATTAGCAATGAAATAAAATCTCGTCTAGAAATATCTAACAACCCGTTTATTGCATTAAATTGAGATAAGAAGGAGAGATAATAAAACAAAATGTTGGTCGACCGGGTCGTTAACGGGTCGTTAATTTTACAAGTGTTTGGCGACCGTCATTGATCACATGCGTTTTTGAATGATCTCTTAATGTTTGAACAAATCGCCCGCAATGATTACTTTGTTACGAATAAAAAGTTTAATTAAAGTCTGTTAAGGTTGGAATTTACGCAACGTCTGTCAATCAATGCTAGCTCACCAGAAAGTAATTACGGAACTTTGTAAATTGTTTGACTTGTAAATAACATATTTGAACTTAGTTTGATTGAACGTATTTCAGGAAATTTTCTCAAAAAAAAATAAAATTAACGAAGTTTACGTAATTCTCTCAAATGAATTCTTAACACGGTTTAATAAGGTTGATTGATGTCTGCATTGGTTTCATGAAAAAAAAGTCGCATAATCTGATTCAATGAGCAGAATGCTGGAGTCATAATATAGATTTTAGTTCACGTGACCGACTTAATGACTAGTCGAACGCACATCATTCTCTGACGTAAGGTTTGACTAAACCACAGTCTACAATTGACGCTAAAATCAAAATGATGTCGGCATGCTTGTTTAAAATCAATATCAAGTCACGTGGTGTCTGAACGAATTCTATTTTTCAATCTGTTCGAGCACAACAAACATTTATTTTTGCTACCTAATTTTTTTTCAACATCTGAGCAGACAGAAAAGCTCTCAAAAAACACTTACGCTGTCAAAAATATGTTTTTTTTTGGAAACGAGTCTTTGATATTGTCAATTTAGAAATTTATTAAACTTTGCATTAATTTAGTCGAATTATTAAAAAAAACATTATTAGGTAATCGAACAGTAAAAGATAATCTTAAGGGTTTGAGCCAAGACATCTGTTGCTATTAAGCCCTCAACGAAACTTGAGGTTTGATGCCAACCTAAGTTGAGGTCCCAAATCCAGATGCAATGAAGTATGTTCAGACCAAAGATGAACGCACGAGGGGGGGGGGGTCGTGTGTTCAAAAAATCACTTAGTCTTGAAGCATCGAAAAACGCACGACAGTCTGAACATGAGCGCAAAAAAGTCTGGACATGAACGCACGAGCGTCCGGAAATGAGCGCACGAAAGTTTGGACATGAACGCACATAAATCTGGTCATGAACACATTAATTTTTTTCTGTCTTGTTAAACAAAACTACTATCTATCAGATTTCTTACTGCACTCTTACTCAAATGGCACGCTTCAATACTGAAAACCGAAAATAATTTGAGTTCAAACTAAAAGCGAATGCTAAATGAGTTGCAGTCAACCTTTCGCGTTGTTGTTAACAAATTTAATTCTTGCGTTATAAAAAGCAGCTAATGTTGAAAAAAACAAATACATGCCTTGAGGTTCCTAATACATCATATTTAGCAAAATAATAATCCAATAGTTTTTTAATTTAAGGCAAAGTTTTTCAAAACTCTACTAACCAGGTAATGATTTCGAGGATGTAATAGGAAAAAAACAAATTATTGAAATTTCAATTATACAAGTTTTGTATTATTGCAATTGGTCTAACTTTGAGCCCACTGAAGTCTGGTTACCACGAAAGTCTAAACATGAACGTAAAAAAATCTGAACATGAACGCAAAACATCTTGTGAAGGCAAGAAAGTCTGGTTGACGCACCAAAGTCTGAACATGATAGCACAAAAATCTCGTGAACACACGGAATCTGGGCGTTAACGCACAAAAATCTGGCAAACGCAAAAAATCTGGACGTAATATGGTCTGTCTGGTACGATCTAAACATAGACATTTCCCATTGGCACTTGAATCTGGAAAGATTTTATGGTTAAGAGAGCCAGATCTTTTTGAAAAATGAATAAAAACAGTGAAAAACTAGTAAAGATTCAAAATTTTCTTGTTTCTAAACTGAAAGATAAAAACACGAAATAAGAAAATTCCGGAGTAAACCGCAGTAATATTTTGCAATTAAAAATTATGCAATAATGTTTTGCGATAAAATATTGGAAAAAAATTGATGACATCAACGAGAGACTAAAAAAGCTAAAAAGAAAGTAGAGCAAGAAGGACTGTCTTATTGTACAAACTCACCTTTATAATGTTAGGATTAACGGAACGGTTGAATGTTGTAAAATGTGAACGATTGAACGTGGTAAAATGTGATAAAGATCGAATGTTGTAAAATGTGAGAGGTATTAGATATTGTATTAGGTGAGAAGGATCTAAAGTCTATCATATTTGGCCGAAAAAAACAGAAATGTTTTGTATCACTGACCCTGCTGTAATTGGTAAATTTGAACACTGATAAAAACACGAGGCAAGTTAAAACTGAAAAACGCCCAAACCCCAAAAAAAACGCGCGCATAACCTTAATAAACGGTAAGTATATGGCCGTGACTGAAAAGCTACGAGCTGCTGAAGTATGTTAAAATTGTCTGCTGAAGCGAAAAAATGCGCGACAACCACATGTAACTGCGCAGAAACCTTACTATGCATTGGGCCAACTGATCAAACTGATGAAAAACTAATTGCAGTAAATGATGACAATAATAACAAAAAAAGTCCGCAATAAGAAATTCTACATTCAGCTGAGTTTTAAAGAGAGTAACAAATTAAAGGTGCCACTGAAATGAAAACAGTCAATCATAATGAGCAAGTCATGTGAAAACAAAAACACATTTTCTGATGCTCTGGATAATAATATTGAACAACAATCTCGTTGAAGCCACTAACACGATTATACGTGCCTTATTAAGCTAAAAATTTTTGCCTGTTGTGTTTTTTATTATTAACATTTTTTCACTGTGATAAAGTGAATTTAGATTTTCATTGGTTTGAATTCAACACAAAAGTCCTGAGTAGTTTAGGTTTAGAGGTTTGTGTTTTAGTTACCAGAGAAATATTCACATAACGGTAAAACAATTGTTCGTACTCGATGATTAAATTTCATCCAAATATTTCTCATATCAATAATTTAGGTCAGAACGTTCAAGTTTTTCAAAATACTCTTTGAAGAAGCAAAAAAGCTTCTCCGCAATGCTTTTGCGAATTCTTTTTTTCGCCATCACTGATTCTTCAAGTCGTGTAAAAATAAACAGGAGAAAACAAGTTAACGTTTCCGACACAAACTCGAGGGATAAAAGAAAACTAAATAACAGCTTGAATATTATTTTTTAACAAAAAGAAAAAGTTCAAACCAAAAAATTCAAGTGTTTGGCGACCGCCATTGATCACATGCGTTTTTGAATGATCTCTTAATGTTTGAACAAATCACCCGCACTGATTACTTTGTTACGAATAAAAAGTTTAATTAAAGTCTGTTAAGGTTGGAATTTACGCAACGTCTGTCAATCAATGCTAGCTCACCAGAAAGTAATTACGGAACTTTGTAAATTGTTTGACTTGTAAATAACATATTTGAACTTAGTTTGATTGAACGTATTTCAGGAAATTTTCTCAAAAAAAAATAAAATTAACGAAGTTTACGTAATTCTCTCAAATGAATTCTTAACACGGTTTAATAAGGTTGATTGATGTCTGCATTGGTTTCATGAAAAAAAGTCGCATAATCTGATTCAATGAGCAGAATGCTGGAGTCATAATATAGATTTTAGTTCACGTGACCGACTTAATGACTAGTCGAACGCACATCATTCTCTGACGTAAGGTTTGACTAAACCACAGTCTACAATTGACGCTAAAATCAAAATGATGTCGGCATGCTTGTTTAAAATCAGAATCAAGTCACGTGCTGTCTGAACGAATTCTATTTTTCAATCTGTTCGAGCACAACAAACATTTATTTTTGCTACCTAATTTTTTTTCAACATCTGAGCAGACAGAAAAGCTCTCAAAAAACACTTACGCTGTCAAAAATATGTTTTTTTTTGGAAACGAGTCTTTGATATTGTCAATTTAGAAATTTATTAAACTTTGCATTAATTTAGTCGAATTATTAAAAAAAACATTATTAGGTAATCGAACAGTAAAAGATAATCTTAAGGGTTTGAGCCAAGACATCTGTTGCTATTAAGCCCTCAACGAAACTTGAGGTTTGATGCCAACCTAAGTTGAGGTCCCAAATCCAGATGCAATGAAGTATGTTCAGACCAAAGATGAACGCAAGAGGGGGGGTCGTGTGTTCAAAAAATCACTTAGTCTGGAAGCATCGAAAAACGCACGACAGTCTGAACATGAGCGCAAAAAAGTCTGGACATGAACGCACGAGCGTCCGGAAATGAGCGCACGAAAGTTTGGACATGAACGCACATAAATCTGGTCATGAACACATTAATTTTTTTCTGCCTTGTTAAACAAAACTACTATCTATCAGATTTCTTACTGCACTCTTACTCAAATGGCACGCTTCAATACAGAAAACCGAAAATAATTTGAGTTCAAACTAAAAGCGAATGCTAAATGAGTTGCAGTCAACCTTTCGCGTTTTTGTTAACAAATTTAATTCTTGCGTTATAAAAAGCAGCTAATGTTGAAAAAAACAAATACATGCCTTGAGGTTCCTAATACATCATATTTAGCAAAATAATAATCCAATAGTTTTTTAAATTAAGGCAAAGTTTTTCAAAACTCTACTAACCAGGTAATGATTTCGAGGATGTAATAGGAAAAAAACAAATTATTGAAATTTTAATTATACAAGTTTTGTGTTATTGCAATTGGTCTAACTTTGAGCGCACTGAAGTCTGGTTACCACGAAAGTCTAAACATGAACGTAAAAAAATCTGAACATGAACGCAAAACATCTTGTGAAGGCAAGAAAGTCTGGTTGACGCACCAAAGTCTGAACATGATAGCACAAAAATCTCGTGAACACACGGAATCTGGGCGTTAACGCACAAAAATCTTGCAAACGCAAAAAATCTGGACGTAATATGGTCTGTCTGGTACGATCTAAACATAGACATTTCCCATTGGCACTTGAATCTGGAAAGATTTTATGGTTAAGAGAACCAGATCTTTTTGAAAAATGAATAAGAACAGTGAAAAACTAGTAAAGATTCAAAATTTTCTTGTTTCTAAACTGAAAGATAAAAACACGAAATAAGAAAATTCCGGAGTAAACCGCAGTAATATTTTGCAATTAAAAATTATGCAATAATGTTTTGCGATAAAATATTGGAAAAAAATTGATGACATCAACGAGAGACTAAAAAAGCTAAAAAGAAAGTAGAGCAAGAAGGACTGTCTTTTTGTACAAACTCACCTTTATAATGTTAGGATTAACGGAACGGTTGAATGTTGTAAAATGTGAACAATTGAACGTGGTAAAACGTGATAAAGATCGAATGTTGTAACATGTGAGAGGTATTAGATATTGTATTAGGTGAGAAGGATCTAAAGTCTATCATATTTGGCCGAATAAAACAGAAATGTTTTGTATCACTTATCCTGCTGTAATTGGTAAATTTGAACACTGATAGAAACACGAGGCAAGTTAAAACTGAAAAACGCCCAAACCCCAAAAAAAAACGCGCGCATAACCTTAATAAACGGTAAGTATATGGCCGTGACTGAAAAGCTACGAGCTGCTGAAGTATTTTAAAATTGTCTGCTGAAGCGAAAAAATGCGTGACAACCACATGTAACTGCGCAGAAACCTTACTATGCATTGGGCCAACTGATCAAACTGATGAAAAACTAATTGCAGTAAATGATGACAATAATAACAAAAAAAGTCCGCAATAAGAAATTCTACATTCAGCTGAGTTTTAAAGAGAGTAACAAATTAAAGGTGCCACTGAAATGAAAACAGTCAATCATAATGAGCAAGTCATGTGAAAACAAAAACACATTTTCTGATGCTCTGGATAATAATATTGAACAACAATCTCGTTGAAGCCACTAACACGATTATACGTGCCTTATTAAGCTAAAAATTTTTGCCTGTTGTGTTTTTTATTATTAACATTTTTTCACTGTGATAAAGTGAATTTAGATTTTCATTGGTTTGAATTCAACACAAAAGTCCTGAGTAGTTTAGGTTCAGAGGTTTGTGTTTTAGTTACCAGAGAAATATTCACATAACGGTAAAACAATTGTTCGTACTCGATGATTAAATTTCATCCAAATATTTCTCATATCAATAAGTTAGGTCAGAACGTTCAAGTTTTTCAAAATACTCTTTGAAGAAGCAAAAAAGCTTCTCCGCAATGCTTTTGCGAATTCTTTTTTTCGCCATCACTGATTCTTCAAGTCGTGTAAAAATAAACAGGAGAAAACAAGTTAACGTTTCCGACACAAACTCGAGGGATAAAAGAAAACTAAATAACAGCTTGAATACTATTTTTTAACAAAAAGAAAAAATTCAAACCATAAAAACAATAATTTCTTCTGTCGGGAAATGTTATCTCAATGGCTTTAAAAGTGGTATTGTCATTGCTTTTAAAATACTGAGTACGTTTTTGTTAAAAATTGAACATCAAACATGCTCGAAACTTCAAACCAGGAAAAACGAGCTTTTATACAAGTGTTTTGTATCAGTCCTTTATAAAATTTGAAACGGAACGGTTGAATATTATAATTTTTGAACGATTGAACATGGTAATGTGTGATAAAGATCGAATATTGTAATACGTGAGAGGTATTGGATATTGTATTAGGTGAGAAGGATCTAAACTCTATCATGTTTGGCCTAAAAAAAACAGAAATATTTTGCATCACTAACCCTGCTGTAATTGGTAAATTTGAACACTTCCCTTAAAAAGACGAGGCAAGTTAAAACCGAAATACGCCCGAACCCAAACAAAAAAACACGTGCGCATAACCTTATTAAATGGTATGTGGCCGTGACAGAAAAGCTACCAGCTGCTGAAGTATGTGAAATTGTCTGCTGAAACGAAAAAGTGCGTGACAACCACTTGTAATTGCGCAGACGCCTTACTATGCAATGGGCCAACTGATCAAACTGGCGAAAAACTAATTGCAGCAAATGTTGACAATAAAGTCAAAAAATGCCCACAATAAGAAATTCGACGTTAAGCTGAGTTTTAAAGAGAGTGGTAACAAATTAAATGTGTCACTGAGATGAAAACATTTAATCGTAATGAGCATGTCATATAAAAACGAAAACACATTTTTTGATGATCTGGATAATACTTTTGAGCAACGATCTCGTTGAAGCCATCAACACGAATATACGTTCCTTGTTAAGCTAAAAATTCTTGCCTGTTGTCTTTGTTGATAATTTCATTTTTTTCACTGTGATAAACTGAATTTTGTTTATCATTGGTTTGAATTCAACACAAATGTCCTGAGTAGTTTAGGTTCAGAGGTTTGTGTTTTAGTTACCAGAGAAATTTTTAACAAAACGGTACAACAGTTGCTCGTACTCAATGATTAACTTTCACTCAAATATTTCTCATATCAATAATTTAGGTCAGAAAATTTAAGTTTTTCAAAATACGCTGTGAAAAAGCAAAAAAACTTCTCCGTAATGTTTTTGCAAATTTTTTTTGCCATCACGGATTCTTCAACTCGCGTAAGAAGAAACAAGAGAAAAAACTTAACGTTACCGACACAAACTCGAGAGATAAAAGAAAACTAAATAACAGCTTGAATCTTATTTTTTGTCAAAAAGAAAAAGAATTCAAATCATAGAAACAGTAATTTCTTTTGTCGCGCAAGGTTGTCTCAATGGCTTTAAAAGTGGCATTGTCATTGCTTTTAATATTGAATATATTTTTATTAAAGTTCATGAACATCAAACATGCTCGAAATTTTCGCAAATTATTACTGCCAAATTAAAAGGGAATGCTAAACCAGGAATTACGAGCTTTTTAAACAAGAGTTGTGTATCAATCCTTTATAAAATTCCAACTACCTTGACCCATTTTCCTAATCCCTGTTTTTTAAGGGAGGAACAGACCCAGATTAAATGTTTGATTGACATTTTATTACTAATGCAGAAACAAAATCGAAAAAAAAGATTAGGTCAATGATCAATTATGAACATTGCACTGAACTGGTGTCAACACAGCAATGAGTAATTACTACTGTAAATTCACTATCGTCTCCTTTTCAACTGCAAGAACAAAGAGAAGTCATACTCTGTCGGGGTAATGGAGAAATTTTCATTATATAGAGTTTTGACCAGATTTCAATTGGGAGCTGCTAAAAAGGTAGGAACGAATGAGCAGCGAATGACATCTGCCTATCGAAGAGGCGCCTAAAGCATGTCAAAAGCAGATGTTAGGAATTCTTTCCCCAATTTAGGGTTCAACAAAAGATCTTGGTATCTCACTAATAGATCTTAGTTCCGAATCCCGGAGGTGATTTTCTATTTTCATCAACATTTCATGAGAATCATATATGGCCTAGGTACAATCGAGTTCTTCAGTTGGAAGTCAGTGGATGTTAGAATCAGGTTTCTGTAGGTGGGAAAATTTACTTCTGACACATGATTGATAATAGTATTTATCTTTACAAAAAGTACAGAGAAAAATTATATTAGCTAAAAATATTTTACTTGGTTGCCATGCGAATAGATCTTAGTTCCGCATCCCGGAGGTGATTTTTTATTTTGATCCACTTTTCATGAGAATCATATATGACCTAGATACAATCGAGATCATCAGTTAGAGGTTGGTGGATGTTAGAGTCAGGTTTCTGTGGGTTGGAGATTTTTGTTTCTGACATCTGATTGATAGGCCAATAAGATAAAAATAGCGCCAAAAGAAAATTAGAATCGAGTTTAGTTTTGTGGCCAATACTTATCGACACAGCAACAATGTTCGTCAGGTAAGTTCTTCTTTCGTTCTTTGTAACTTTAATAGAGAAAACTTCTAAGTCTCTCGACGTTTCTTTGAAACCATCACAGGCAAAAAGAAAAATGAAGAAAACAAAGCAACCAAACTAAGTGTAAATTATAGCAGAAATAAATTAAAGTTTTTTTGAAATTTTATGAAAGAAATAGACTTGAGACGTTTTTCCAGACAAAGTTTTGGTAGTGAGACAAACCAAATTAATTTTTTACAAGATCGAAGACGAAAGGAGCCAAAGTATTTAATGTTACAATAAAATCTTGCTACGGTACGGTAGCTGGAAGATCTCACGGGCACTAAAAGTTCTGAACAGTGGAGTTGCTGAATTGAATTACATCTAGACACAGCATATGAGAACTTGTAGTTGCTTTTTCAAAGTTAAATCAAACATCAGATGAATTTTGTTACTGGGAATTCCAATGAAATGTACAAATAAACAGAAAGAAAATAAAATTAGCTTTGATAAAATAGGGCTTCCGCAAAATTTTTCAAAAATTTTAAGTGAATTGATGTGTGAACCATTATCTTTAATCCATAACCAATGCATTAAGTGGAAAATTTTCCAAAGATGTTTGAAAACGGCTAAAATGATTACGGAACACAAAAACGGTATGTAGTCTCCAGCGGAACGATACCAATTTCACTGGTCGTTCCAAGGCTCTTTGGATATTATATAGACTGATTTTCAAAAAAATGAAAGAGAATTTTTCAAAAAATCGTTAACCTTATTGAAAGGTCCACAGATGAGTAGAAAATTGAAACTAAGTAGTATCGTTGAGTTAATCGAGCAAAAAATTATGGACTTTGCACAATATCAGATCTAAAGAATTTTCTTGATGCAAAGAATTTTTGAATCCAACTAATGATGTCAAAAATATTGGTTGTTCGAGCAGATAAAATTCAGCTCAGTCAAACTTGTTAATGATCCAGAATACAGTGCTTTCAAAATGAAAACGATTGTTCATCTCAAACATTTTGTTAGTGGTTTGTTTTTATTTATTGCTGTTCATCATCAATTTATAAAATCTATCCAACAACTCTTTGTTTACGCATTAGGGAAAAATTTAACAAATGAGCCATTAGAAAGATGAAAAATCTTTTTTTGAGTTCTATTGAAAACATTTATACATACCAAAGAGAATGAGATAATCAAATTGGGATGAATGAGTGAAGGATCTGTCATTCATATTAGAACATCCGAAAAACGACAAATCTCTGTAGTTCTGTGCAAGCTACTGTGCAAAATATTTTTAACAATGGGAAATTTTTATCAATTTAACATTTTGATAAGGAGTAATTATATTGAATCACAATTTTATTTGAAACGTTTTGCATATTTTAAGAGCTAATTACATAGAATCTGATAAGTCTTCAAAATTATTTTTACCGCAATTCAATTTCACACATTCTTAATTAAAGTCTAAGTTGTGTTTTGTTATGCTACTTGCTCTTGAAAAACCAAATTGAATGCCGAAATTTTTTGCGCTAATTAAAAACAGGATGTATGGCCTCACTTTGTTTGCTCATAAGTCGTGCTCTCATTTTTTTTTAATTGTTTAACATAAAGAATTTTCATAAACCAATCTGAAAGCGAATATGTTATACGCTGTTCAACAACGTCCGATTACAGGTCAATTCAATCAAGTCTTTCAGTACAATCGGCGCTCAATTTAAGGTTTTTTCATTGAAATGTATTTTAATGGAACACGTGATTGATGACTCAAAAACTTGATGAGCCAGGGGGTCCGTAGAGGAACATTCCGGTTTGTAATACATGAATTAAATTTTTTGTATGCAAATCCACTTTGTTAACATTTCTTAACTCCTCTAGAAAGATACTTGCTCGATTTCATCTGTAGTCCGTTTTTCAACTCTGATCTATAAACTTTAGACTGATGAGATCCAGTGACCCGAACTGTTGATGACTTCCGTCACAAAAAATTACTGTTGTTAAAAAAAACTTACACGGTTAAAGCAAAGCGATATAAGTGTTCAAGTTCATTTGAGGAACATGAAACTCCTGTTTTGCTCATCAGTCCGACTGACTAATAGGTAAGGTTGTTTGAAGTTATACATCTTGTGTGAATGGTATATCAATAATGTTTTCGAATGTGTCCTATTGCAGTTTTTCGAAGGATGTTGAGAGTTGCGAATTCTTATTGTAACAATATTGCTCTAATTAAAAAACTATTTTTATGACAACGACGGAGAGTCTCTAAAACCTTGTGAGGATCATCAAGGTGATCAAAATGTTTCAACAGTGATTCTACACTTTGAATCATTTCTGCAAATTTCAGGCTACTTGTTTGGTGTCCAAGCAGCAGCACCAAATACTTCGAATCACAGCAATTTGTTTAGCAGGATTGTGATGTCGTTCTGCACCCTCAATACATACGATTTGCAGCATCAGATTTGTGTTTTTTTTTGGCTATAGAATTGATGCAATTAAAAGAGGTTCTATCTGTTCACCCTGCTGCACTACATTGCGGCTAGTGAAAATTTTATTACCGCAAAATAAATGGCTGTGCCTTGAAAAACAACATATCTAAAAGCAGTTAATCAGGTCATGTGACTGCATTCAGACGATGGCATTTTCTAATAGATCTGAAAATTTTTCTCTGAATACTGCTGCTTTAATGGAAGAGGAGGCATTCTGTTTTAAACTTTTCTTTGTAGAGAGAAAAATAGCCTCGGCACTCACTACAGCGGATATGTCTAACTGGTAGTGCTCAGACATTTGCCTACTATCTCGTCTTGACTCCTATACCAGAAATTTTGCAACCACTACCTTTAGTACTTATTCAAGCGCAGAAGTTCAGACATCACGTTTGTTTCCTTTAATCCTGTCAACTTTCAAACATTTATATTGAAGACAGGACACAAACTGTGGGAAATTGCTTCTGCAGGCAACGTTAACATATTTGGTTTGATTTTTGAGTTTAATTTCCAATTGATATTGCGCAGTACATTGAACCGTGTGGCAGCAAGCGCTGAATTGGCATCGTACCCAAACTGGCAGCGCTATGTTTGGAGAACGCCTTCATTTGACCAGAGGCGGTCTGTTCACTGGATTGATAAGATCATGAAGACAATTCTGGTGTTGCTGGTGCTGATAGTTCGTTTTTGAGAGTATGTAGTTTTTCGGATGTTTCATGTGTAGTTTTTTTTGAGTGAATCTACGCTCTCAGCGCTTAGAACTCTGGTTGCTCGCTAAATTTTCCCTGCAAACATAAGCCCTTTGCTACGCCTGCCGGAATGTCGATGTACTAATCAGAACAGTCGCTCCGTTTAGCTTGTTTCAATGAAATGCCTCTTCACACAGACCACTGAAGTCATTGTTGTTCCTTCAATCAATTCTACTCAGCAGTAATTGTTCTTTTTGCAGCCTACAGTTTTTTGTTACCTCCATTTTGATATCTGAGGACATAGTTAGATACTTCGAACAACTCTATTCAGTTGCTCAGGTCTTGAAAATCTCCGCGCACCCATTCAAAACGCCAGTGAGCAGCTGTGAAAATTTCATGCAAAACTTTATCGGAATGAGCCGTGTTGTAGGAATGGTTGCAGCGGTTTTGACTTTAGGTTCTTTAGATTACTGTTAAATTGGTTCTCGGATTGGTTAGTTTGTTGAAGTACTTTTTAATTATTTTTCTCTTACCGAAATGCGAGTACAAGTTATCAATCTGACCAGAATTTGCTCTGGGTACCCGTTGGATGTTACATAGTTGCTAGGTGAAATAACGGTATGTTCAATTTGTGGTAAATTTGATCCTTGTTTCATGCTGTGAGCCCAACTGAGATACCGTACTTTTGTGTTGCCATTGTTGTGTTGAATTATCTGAAAGCTTATCTGAGGTGACAGGGAAAAAGCAGTTCTGCCTACTCGAACCTCAAAAATTTCATCAACCCAGAATTCTTGCAATTTCTTGGCTGAGTCCCATTTGCCGAAAATTTTCAGTTCAGTAACTTTTAGCGTAAAATTTTCCATGCACTGGGTCAGACTTGTTGAGAAAACTCCGGATCTTTTCCGTTTGCATCCGGCAGCTTAGTGGGTGCATATTATTTGCACCCCGGAGTCGCACGTGCCATATATATATATATATATATATATATATATATATATATACATAATGATTTACTCTGTAATGACACATGCTCTGTAACTGGGGCTCATAACGTACTTGGGGGCACAAACGGAAACGATCCCAATTATCGATAGAAAGACCATTGATTGACGTTTTTCTACAAATGTATTTCTTCATATTCTGATTTTTAAATTGAATTATTTTTAAAAACATGAAATGCTGTTTTTTGGGCAGAGAGCTGATTTTTTACGTTACTTTACTGGCCATTTCCTACCCAAGACTTAAAGAAGAGAATGCTTGAGATTGATCGCAATGTTTTCTCAACTGAGATTGCCTCTGGAGCCCGCTTGTTAGCTTCTAGTTAGTCCACGACACAGACCACATCCACCCCGATAGGCAACGAAAAAAAGCGGTGGTAAAAATTTACTAACGAAAAAAAGTAGTTTTATTTAATATCCATTTTTAGTTCAGTAAAATGTTGACATTAAAGTTTTAAGACAACGGAAATTGTCTTCAACGTACGTGCATAGAGACAACGCATGTGCAGGCAAGTCAAGTGAAATAAAGAACAAGAGTTGAAGTTGTTTAGAATTCAAAATAAATGGACTGTTTATTTGAGTAATCATTTGGGGCAGTTAATTTAATAACAGAATGTAATTCACGGACTTTTCAAAGTTAGATGTGTTGAGAGTTTTTTAAACAAATTTTGCCCTCCAGAATTCATAAATTACCATGGTCTTATCAACATTGTTTTAATTTTACCAATTACTTTTTGCATATGTTGGGGCAGAGTTTCAAACTGATTTCTGATGAGTCACGGAACAGAGCTTAAAACAAGGAACTCACATAATGATGAAATTTAGTGTGAATTTCTGGTTATGCATATAGCATTTTTTTGCATTTCGTTTTCTGGCACTGCCGTTTTTGGGCATTATCTGACGTCCACGTGCGTGTTTTTCTGACTTAAGGTCTCGAGCTAATATGACCGCCAGAAATTCTATGTGAATTTTGCAGATTCACGTAACCTTGCTTAAAACACGAAACGTGCTTGTTTTAAAATATCAATGGTTCATGAAAATTAAACTTCTGGCCATCTATATAGGAACGTCTGGCATTTTAAACTCTGGCATTGCATACTTTCTTCATTATAAAATGTGCATGTGAAAGTTCTAAACAAGGTTATGTGACACTCATGAAGTTGCTTCGAGGATTTTGTCCAAACCTTTTGAGCCCCTACGAAGTTCATGGTATAAACAAGCCACCCATCAGCAACATCAGAGGAAATCAATCAATTTAAACTTAAAACATTAACTATGCTGTATGTAAAATTTCATTGAATTTATTGAAATCAACTTCTTGCTTGGTATACAAAATTTTTGCCTTGTTAATTTCTCCGGTTTTCTGCTATCCACGCTGTTGGTCTGGACTAATGTTTTCGACGTTTGTTGTTAATATTTTTACTCGACCTGCGTTTTGTTTCAATCGATTAAAAACTCGACGAAACAAAAATCAGAGGTCTTAGATATACTTGATTAACTTGTACATTACTTTCGTTTCTCTTATAGTGACTGTAAGTGCAACCATTGGGTTGTTACGTTATTGGACAGTTGAATTAGATTTTAGTTTCGCTGTTAATAAAAACCAAAATAAAGTTAGGCTTGATCTCTAATTTGGAAAACTGATTAAACAGGAAGTCTTTATTTCATAGTTTTTTTAAATTCTTTTCTCATTTGTTTCAACGTTTCACGTTTGATATCACATTAGATTTCAACTTTTATCAGTTTTGCAGTCACTTTTCATACTGTCGCGTCCAAAACAAGATGACAAAATTAGTTAAAAAAAATTAACAATAAACTGAGCAAACTTGAAAATATTTCTTGGAAGTCATCAAGCATGTTTTTTTTCAAAAAATTTATTAGAAGCCCAATTTTCCCCGAGAGAACAGGAGTTCACTTTTCAAAGACAACCAAAGGGGATAGTTAAAAATAGGAAAGAGTCACAAAAATATCAATTTTGGCCAATTGGATTTTTTGGTAAGTTCTATATTTCAGTCAATGTAAAGAAAAATTTTTTAATAGTTTGCTCATTCTTAAAACCATAAGGAGTAACAATGACAGCGACACAACAGAGCCTACTGACAACTTCTACTCTACTATCCCTTTGCTCCTACAATAGTATCAAACGATTATTGGAGGAGTATAATTCTGGGAAGCCTTCGGCAATTCGAACTAGCCTGGGGCGCAAACGCTCGCGGCTATGAGCTCTAATTGCACCAGTTTTCCCAGGACTATACTCTCACATATATTTATTGGATAGTCAAAGTATTACATGGTTGAGTCATTGGATACCCTTTGTCATGCACATCAGTGAATTCGATTCATTAGACTACTGGTTTTTGGCACTCACTATTAAGGGTTTCACTCGGCATTCGGGTGTGTTTCAATAAATAAATGACTCAATACGTCAAAAAGCAGCAGTCTAAAAGACACTTAGACTACATATGTGCACATATACTGACGCAGTTTTGAGCTCAATGTTCCTATGGCGCTGTAATTAGTTAACCATCCTCTGAAGCCCCTAATGGTATTGGTCAAGCCGTCAGCAACATTTAAAAATTAATATTGGAAACTAACTACGTACTTCAAATGAAAAGACAAAGTAACTATGCGCAACTCAAAAAAGATTTTGATCTCCTTTTTGGCGATGACAAATTTTTCACAATTACCAAGTTACTCCAACTGGCAAAAGACGGTTATGACACAAAGTTGGTCGCTAGAGGTCACATGACCGTAGATCTGGACAAACACAACCGACCTGTTTATACCAGTAAAACGTGGTTGGAATCGCACGACTTCGTTGGTCCAAAAATATACGCCAGCAATGCCAACAGCTTTTTAGCGTTATTTTTTGCATTGTTGTTATTCTCACTATGCATCTTATTGCTGGTCTATCTTATATCATGGCAGTATCCTAATGAAAACTTAAACTGCAATGCACGTGATTGCTGGAAAAGGGTGAAGGCAAACTGTCAAAACAGTTGCGATTCACTCAAAAAATGTTGCAGAAAAAGTAAAAAGAAATTGAAGAAATCGGCCAAAAAGACGAAAAAGAAACTGAAAAAATGTTGTGAATGTTTGGATAATGGATATGTTAGAATTGGGAGGCGAGAGAAAAAATCAAAAAAGAAGAAAGAAGAGGAAGATAGAGAGCAGAATGAAGCGTTACTCGGCTTAGAAGAAGACAGAGACAAACGTAAGAACAAAGATGCTACTGAAGATCCGAAGGAAGATAAGTTAGTTACTTAATGGGCCATAACATTTTTTTAAAATAATTTACAGATTTACATGACTTTTTATGGTTAGTTCAGCTCGTTATTAGAGTGTCGTTATTGGATAGTTGAGTTATTTAGCGTGTACCTCGGTCATGTACGGCTGTAAATTAATTTTATTAGAATGGAATGCTTTTTGACCTTCAATATTAATGGTTTCACTTGGCCTTCAACCTCGATTTAATCCAATGATAACTCGATACGCTAAAAGTAGTGGTCTGTACACCTATTGTTACTTCCCTTTCTACATTGTTTACATCAGTTCAAAAAGATTCCAAAAAATATGAAAACCCGACAAAACTTAGTGCTCGTATATTCACTGGTAATACAGGTAACTGTATAAAAGTTGCTAAGGATCCTACTTTTTACCTTTTTGTTTTAGGAGGGATAATATTGTGAGGAGCAGAACAGTGGACAATGGCACAACCTTCGATGACCCTGGAGCTGAAGACAATTTAGAAAAATTTCGCGAATCAGTTGACTCAAAAATGCGTTAGGAAACTTTTTGGCTGCACCAATAGAAATATTATCCGAGTCGTTATTTGTATTAGCTGCAATAGCGATAGGTGTCAGGGGAGCTATAATTAGCCTCCTCTTTTTTATACCACTCGAAGAGGAGTATTGATTTTCTTGAGTTTTTTCCTCTTAAATACTATGTATTCATGTGGCGATTTGACCTAAATATTAAATTAGTAAAATTGCAGTGTGAATAATTGTTCACTTAGCGAGAGAAGTTTTTTGCTGAGTTGCATTATTTTCTTGACTGTTTAATTTTAAAATAACTTTGTCGTCCAATTGATGCACATAGCTAACATTTTTTTCGATTTTTCCTCACCCATTCGTTTATTTTTTCAGGCGTGTGGTTTTAATTTCTTTTTGATTCTAGCACTCAGTTGTTGATAAAGCAAGGTTTTGCAGTTTGCACTTTATTCTTTTATGCATGAAATTGTCTCAGGTTCTCAAAATTTTAGTGAATTTTCTGGTTCTCAGGTTCTCAGGTTCTCAAAATTTTTAGCTTTATAACAAACATGCTTTTATCTTTGAACAGACTATTGTTGTATCAATATGCATGGTGGGGATTTATTTTTGTCTTTTATTGCACTTTCAAGTCATTTTAATGAAAACTTTTATTTTGGAGAAAAAGATTTTTAATAGAACAAATACCCCCTTGTTTGACCAATTTTTCTTAATTTTTGTCGTCTGTATGTGCTTAACCTAGAATCATTTTGAAGTATTTGATAAATATTGTATTCAATTGAAGTGTTTGAGAAAAAGTCGGCTTGAGCAAAGTTGTGTTTTGCTCCTCTGAAAATTTTCAAATAGTTTGTAAATTTTTTAAATAGTAAAAAATTTTTTCACCTCGTTAAGTTGCTTTTTGCATGCTAAAATCATAACAATTATAATCTTCTGTTTTTGAATGCCTTTCGTTTCCGTAAATTGTAAAACAGTTAAGTTCAAAGTAGACGATAACTGTTTTTTTCTGCTTGGGATTTGTAGCTTGGTTTATTAGTTCCTCACTATTGAATCCTATTTCATATGAAGGTTTGAATTTATTATGTTTGCTAAGCACTTTTTTCTTAATGCAATGCAGTTTAACTTTTTTGGTTGTTCTAATTTAAATTTGACTACATAGCTTTTCGGAAAATATTGCAGGAGCATTAGCTTTGTAAAAAGTGTATGGAGGTCCTTAATTCCTTTGCCATTTCCTGATAATTTTCAATATTGTTATTGGTTGTAATGGTTTCGTCTGATTTTTCCATTTATATCAAAAGTTTTGAATGAAACTGCTTAACTGTCCAGATGACAAAAATTAAATGTTCCTATTGTTTTTATTGCTCGACTTATTGCAACTTGAGGAAGCCTGTCAGAGAACTTACTTCTACAAAAAAATAAGTTTTTTCTGAAATAGTTACCTCAAATTCAATTGTATTGCTTTTTTTTGTTCCACATCTTTTTGTAATTTGATGATTTTTGGGAAATGGCAACGATTTGAGTTGTTTACGGAACTTGTCAGGCTATGATTATTTATTTCGACATATCAATTTTTTTAATAAATGACATCTATATATATATATATATATATATATATGTATATATATCATGTAACTTCAATCTAAATTGAAATAAATTCATATTTTAATTACTAATATTGCTTGACTGTGCTTGACGTCAATTCTCATTGTTTTTAGAGTTAGTTTTTTAGTTCAAGCTAGTGAATGAAGGTTTGATCACCAATGTCTTACCTCTCACACAAAATGACTTCTGCTGACTCTCGTAAATTATGCTTGCTTTGTTAAATTGAAGGAGGAGATAAAGTTAAATTATGGTTGCTCACTCTAATGGAAAATTCTTTAAGAGCATATTTTAAAAGTAAATAATAAGCAAATTTAGAACTTAAAGTGAAGACATATTTTTTAATTGCTCTTGAACGAAGTTCCAAGCAATTAGTGTGAACATCTTTGATTGACCGATTTGACATTTCAATTTCAACTTTGCGAACTCAATTTTATGGTATTGCGTGATCTGGATTTCTCTCTCATTCACTCATGGTATTATTCAAGGTGAAAAAGTCATTTCGACAATTTTTGATCCCCGAAAAGTCCCTCCAACCAATCTAACCTACCCTCTCCTCCAACAGACACCCCAACTACCTCCCTCCCCTCAACTACCTCCACTCCCCGTCCAGCTACCCGCCTACACCCCTCCCCCTCCACCTACCTCTCCCCTACCTATTTTTTTTTACTGTTGGAATAGTTTAGATTATTTTGGTGAGCTGTCTTCTATCAAAGACTGGTTCACATATTTTCGTGAGTTTTAATGTCAAATTGAAGCAGTGATTTTGGTCATGCCGAAACAATAAGTGGAGTGAAAAAGGGAGTGTTGGGCTGCGTGAAATGTTTTTCACTCGAGTTTAATTTATTTTGAGAAAATGGTGTTCAGACATAAATTTGTTTTCTCAAGAGTTTTTTTTGTTCATATGAAGAAATTTGGCTTCTGTTGGTACAGTTTTCTGTGAATGCGTAACGCCATTTTTGATGCTTTCTGCATAGCTTTTGTGTCATAGATGGGTTACAAACCATACATAACCAACCTCACTGATTAAAATGACTTTTGTAATCACTTATTGATTCCAATTATCAAACCAAAACTCTGAATTGAATAGAGGCCACGCAAGCTAGATAATTGTCGGACTATAATTTTTTCAGACATCAGTTATCGCAATTTAATTAAAATAAATTTTAGAATAATTTTAATCCAGAGTCGTATATTTTCATTTTTTGGGTTTGGTTAACCATGGGGTCTCGGCTATCTATTTCGCGGCTATTGTTTGACAATCTGACGGCTTTTTTTCTTTTATTGGCATATTGTGACTTACATCCTACGAAGCTGTTTCAGCTATTTTCTGGCAATTTCCCGGCTATATTGGTCACCCAGTTAATCTTTTGAGGATTAGAAGAGTTTTGATTTCTTTGTGGTTTATGAATTAGGTACAGTTAGACATAATATTCAGTGCTTGATGTTGGCATTAGCAAGCCTCAAAAAAGTTCATTCATACACTTTTCGTTGTTTTACTTTTACTTGTTCGATATCACTTCCAGAGTGAAATCTTTTCTGGACGTTTGATTTAATGTTTATCATTACAAATTCCGAAATACAGACAATACTTATACACTTCTTGCTATTTTGGACCAAAAATATGTGTTCGAAACAAATTACGCTCCCCCGAACAACTAAGTCGGCTTTTTTTCCAGTCTTATCCCGAAAACCGATCACATCAATTATAATCGTAAATAAAGGTCGTTAGACATTATTTCCAACGTTTTTAGTAAGGGAGATACGAAGGAAAGTGCACGAAATGCTGTTAAAAATCTCAACTCGCAACAAGAATCACAGAAGTCACCATTGCAGTCAGAGCAGAAAGAAGACACAAGAAACAGAAGAGCAAGTCCTGATGTGTACGATAACAACTTCCTCGTTCCTCACACCACTTCAGTGTCTTCAAATTCAGTGAGCAAAACGTTTTCACCAACCCCAACTCTATTCCAATTGGGGGGATTTAGGAAACGTTTTTGGGTTTTTGGGGTATCAGAGATGACGCAAAAGAATTTTCTTTTGCAATAATAGTTTCTCTAGATGGACATTTAAATATTTTGCAAAACGGAGATTTATGATGAGTGGGTGGTTTCCAATTTTCTTTAACGGACTGCACAGCGAAGAAGATTAATTAATAAAATAAAAATGTTTTTACATCACAATGCAAGGACGACTTTAATTTTGAAACAAGTCTTTTCGCTATTTAACAAATAGGTTAAAATACTTGTAACAAAAAATGAATCAATAAAGCATAAATTTTCTGTCATAATAATATAAATCAATTCAATTTAATTCTTTGTCGTGCCTCTGAGCCATACACTTTCAAAAGGTCAATTTATGTTTGCCTCTTAAAATAAGAAACATCTTGCTAAAGAACCAAAGAACTGTTTCAATTTTTCCTTAAAGATTTATCGTTTCTCGATGACCGAATATTTTCTGTCTAGTCCAATTATCTATAGATTAACGAGCAATTGAATCCGTTAAAGTAGTGTACCCAAAAATTCTTGCAAAGTTTTTGCTACAGTACGCCTTGTAATT
>NC_134470.1:25939100-26020112 GCF_964194025.1 Convolutriloba macropyga
TGTGCCTTTGATTTTGTCTGCACTGATGTTGTTGCTGTGTGAAAAATGGAAAACGACCATTCGTCGGGGTATAAATCTAAGATGATTTGTTTTTTATTGTTCCAGCGAAAAGAACCGCGTCATTTTCCCTTAAGAAATTTATTTGCTCCAAAAACCTCGCATTGTCTCAGTAGCTCGATCTTGACGGCACTGAAATTTTACGTATTTTTTTTATAAATTTCAGCATAAATTTCTAAGAAAATCAGCAAAAAATGCTTTGACAACATGTATCTGATCACGTTTGAAACCCTACAGCTTTCATAAAACTTCTTGGGAAAAAATGTGTCTTTGGTTAATCAAAGAAAGAATAATTTTCTGATTATGAAACCAGTCAGGGAATATAAAAAAATTGCACTTGTGTACTAACTAATATAGAGAGTAATACAGCGGAGTAATAAAGCATTTGTTAAAAGTTTGATTGGGCGCCGAACTCTCAACTTTTGCTCTTTTTCTTGACCATATATTTACATCTTAAATTGGAAATCAGTGAGAAAAAATGTCACTATCATGAGCTCGAAGCAAGGGGAGCTGCTATCATCTAAACGAGCAAAATTGTGTTATGTTTTGATTACAAAAATTTTAGCTTAGTGTCGCCAATATTCATACAACGGCCCTCAATAGGAAAGCATTGTGCTGTTTGTTGGTACTTATTGACAACAAAGAGTAGTTACTGTATCCTATCAACTATTCTATAGCTTGAGACAGATGTAGCATACTAAAAAATGTGAATTAGTTTCTGGTATGTGTTCAGTGATGGCTACCTTACTTTGATTGGGATGTCTAGGAAACTCTGAAATGCATGGGATTGGTCAAGTGGAGAGCACATTTCGGAGGTTTTCAATATTTATAAACACGTAATTTGATGCAAACAAAAGTGCTAGGAAAATTGGCCGACAGGGCGTTTAGCCGACAACGGAAAATGAGAAATTTAGCCGACAGTTTTATCATAATTGGTCATAGAAGTCATTGCTCATTGGTCCATAATTGCTCATTGGTCGATAAATCAGTAGTTCGGTTGTGATAGATTCATATCAAGTCCCATGGGCCGCTGAGGCACGGCCATGGCCCGCGAGGCATGGCCAGATGCGGTAAAATACGGTCCGACCACGGATAGACCTTCGTTACACTAGTTGATGAAAAAACTGCGGTATATTTGTCCTCTTACGAAATAGTGTTTTTAAATTGGCCAATCACAGCTTCAGAATAAGTTTCATTGCTCATTTTACTTAAATTGTCGGTTAAATTTCTCATTTTTGGTTGTCGGCTAAACGCCCTGTCGGCCAATACGTCGGCCACCGCAAACAAAATACTCTTTTAAACATGGACTTACTTGATAGCAGAATTCCAGTTCTTGCGTTACTGAATCCCAGCACTTGACCTGGAAACAGAAAATGCTTTAATATAATATTATTTGTATGATGCATGTTATTCACAGGTCAATAGCGGGCGGAGTTCGTTCATACTCAGATGATTATGAATACAGCGCATTTGACGTTGGTTATGAGGTGCTTTTGAATGTACAAGTGAGGGCCTCGATAAGAAATATTCTATCGCCGAATATTACTGGCGGAAGCATGCTCGAGGCTCAGAATAAAATGTGTACCGGTGGGAGGGGGGGGGGGGGGGGGGGGGGGGGGGTTACGCCGTAACCTATCTAGTAGATGTTTATCCACTCATGGCTGACGAAGAGCTCAATTTCTCTCCTTCAAAGCTTTTAATTTTGTTTGTTAATTCATGCACTGCATCTTTCTGGCTGATAGTGTTTGCTGCGGATTTAAAGGCCACGAAACAAGAGCTGGATTGCAGCTGGCATTAAGAAACGATCAGACCGCTGAATTTCCTCTACATTGGTTCGGTCCATTTCAAAAAAGCGATATGATCATAATATGGGCATGGTTTAAAGATTCAGACATGGAATACTACAATGCAGTACTCATTTCTTCGGTATAATGATCCGAGTAACCTATCTACTGAGCTAACCATGTAGTCTGCATCGGTGAGTGTGGCTAGGAGGAGACTGTCGGGGGAGAATGCCATGCTCCTGACCCATCCCCCGTCTGGACAGAAGGAGAAGAGAGTGTAGAAACCTCTATAGTGATAGATGAACACCTGTCCATCGTAGGAACCAGTGGCCTGTATCGTTGTAAAAGAAGGTGTTGATATAAACAATTGAACTTTATATTTTTCTTAGTTGGGTTTTTTTCCTGACTAAAGACGAGAGTATTAAAACACGTATGAATTACACATCAACAACTTGCTCAACAGCTAATGAAATCGATAGTTAATCAATCAATCAATCAATATATATATGTGTGTGTGCTTGAGTCTATCAAGGGGCTTTTCGGTAAAGTCTCTGCTAGCATCTATTTATGATTAGCCTATGTGTATATGGCGCAGAGGTCACCGCTAAGCCTCGGAAGCTACATCATGACAATCAAGCACAATTGGGGTTTCGAAGAAGATATTGAGCGTCCATATTTTTTGCAAAGAAGAATATGGCATTGATTTGCAATTTGATCTTCACCTTTATCCTAATACTTGAAGATTAAAGAGATTTGACTAGCAGATGTGATCATGAGATCAAATGATGGGGGGGTTTGACTTGGGATAAGAATCGCTAGCAATTTGGGTCGTCAGTACGGAAGTCCAATGAATATTAGCATAACAAGGCATCTTTCTCCAAAAAATTTTACTCAAATGTCTGGTGGTAACACGGCATAACGTGTAACTGAAATTTAAGTAGATTTGGGAACCTGTACTGTGGCTTGAACTGTCCAATTAAAGTTTTCTGTATTTTAATTGTTATTCAATGACTTTTCAAGACCCCTTAATTGTTGAATTGTCGGTTTTGCAACCAGGTATTAACTGACTGTAACTTTGATGTTACTTTTTTGTCACTTTTTGGTATATAGCTGCAGTAGTGGTAGCAAGGGCCGTTTTTGAACAAAATTGATTTTCTAATTATGATTTCTGTTTAGTACTCTTATCTTGCCATTTTTAAAAATATTTTTGTAACAACCACCAGACAGATGGAATATTTTTTAACTTTTAAAAGCTTTTCTTTAGTAAAACAACGTACATAATTCAGAAAAAATTCATGAAAGGTTACGAAAATGTCAAAAAACTTACACTCATAAGAATTGGAATAAGAAGTGGTTACATGCAAGAGGTGAGATGTTCGATCCCGTGTGCGGCAGTTTCTTCTTTGTATAAACTTCGGTTATTGCAACGAAAATAAAAATTTCATTGCTAAAAACTGCGATTCTTACAAAAATTCATCGCTAAAAGCCGACCGTAAACCTTCAAGTGAAGCATGCTATGTACTGCCAGGATTTAAACAAATATTTAGATTGATGGTCCAATACCGCCGCAAGAATCAGAGTATATACCAGTTTTTATGTTAAAAAAATCGTTGATAATGTTCTAAAAAAATAGGCGAAAATTGACACTTGAAGTGTCTAGGAACTCAGGGCCTACCAAAAAGAACAAACGGAAGCATTAACTTGATCAAAATATGACCAGGAACTAACGAAAATTATAAAAGTTGGGCCATTTTTGTGCACTTATAGGACCTAACAGGAATTAAAGAAACGCTATGTTGGCTCAAGACAAAATACAGATAATAACAGATTTTTTGTTTGCATTGACGTCAAGTCATTGTATCATTGAAAAACGGGGCAACCCTAGCAACCCCTTTTTAAAAGTAAACGTTTATTTACTTTTAAAAGAGATTAAATCACTTGCTAGAGAAAGACGAAAGTGACAAGAAAGTTCAAGTCAATTAATAGCGGTCAGCTAGTTTTTATTTTTCTTACAATAACCGGAAATCAAACAAAGAAGAAACTGCCGCACACGGGTTTTCACCTCTTGCATGTAACAACTTCTTAATCCAATTCTTATGAGTGTTATTTTTTTTTACATTTCCGTAACCTTTCATGATTTTTTTGTTAATAATGTACGTTGTTTTACTAGAAAAATGCTTTTAAAAGTTAAAAAAGATTCCATCTGTCTGATGGCTGTTACAGAAATACTTTAAAAAATGGCAAGATACGAGTACGAAACAGAAATCATAAATAGAAAGTCAATTTTGTTTAATAAACGACCCTTGCTACCACCACTGTAGCTATATACGCATTTCGGTGAATTTTGCTCTAAAATTGGTGAAAATTTGTTACACGCTTTCAACGCATTCACCTCAAAAATAAAAATAGGTTCATTAAAGATTTGAGTCAAAATAGGATTGTGATAACTTAGCGTTGAAGCTTTGTCTTGTTTGAATTTTTTGCAATGATTTTTCTTTTCACCACTCTCAACGCTCTTACCGCTATTCTTACATCTTTGTTGCAATCTTTTTTGCGGTTGAACTAACGAGTAATATTAGCGGTGAATTTGTGTAAGTTTTGGGATTTTTAGCGGTGAATTTTTTTTCACCGCTCTCAATGCGTGCTCCGCAATTCTTACATCTTTTTTGCAATATTTTTTGCGGTGAAGATATTTGGTAATTTAGCGGTGAATTTTCGTACTACTCGGAATTCTTAGCGGTGAATTCTTTTAATTCACCGCATTCAACGCTCGAAATTGCAATTCCTAAATCTTTCACCGCATTCACCGCAATTCTTTCATTTTTAAAGCGATTTTTAGCATTGACACTACGACACGGGAGCTTCACTTTATGTTCCCTTGTGCTCAAAATGTCTGTTCCTAATTTGTCAGTATCCAGGCAAAGTTACTCATTCTCGTAGCTTTGTAGAAACGAGTATTTTCAAGGATAATAAAGATAAAGATTGTTAAATTTTTTTGGAAGAGCCATTTAGAGGCGAAATGTACTAACCATCATGCCTGCTCTTGAGAATGCAATGGATGTTATTTTGGAGGTATGGTCATTGAGAGTTATTGCATGCTCCTCTGTCATTTTGGGCAGTTTGTTCAACGGGAACACCTTCACAGACCCACCCCACGATCCTACCGCCTATTACACAACACTGTAAGATAACTTGTTTTCTGTCTCTGTTTTTCCCGAGGAATAAGAATTCGAGTTATTTTTTGTTTGCTTCCGTTAAATAAAGTTCTCAGTGGTGGGTATGTAATGTTGAGCAACAATGTTGATACAATGCTGTTTTTATTTTTCATTTTTTTTTGTTAAAGCTCCAGTCTTAATTACTCGTGAAAACAAATTGGTGAAGAAGCTTTGTCAAGACGTCTTGTTAGATGAGTGCTTTTCATAATTTGTCAGCAATGTAAAAGTGACAACCTGCAAGTGACATAAATGCAAAAAAATTCAAACTCTTGGACATATAGTCCATTGTTTGATTTGTCTATTATTTCATCGTTGCCTCGGATCCCTTCATTTGCATTAGTACATAATTTTAAAAACTGCATCATTTACTTACAATCATGTGGTTTTTGTATGAGAAAGCGCAACAGCTGAAAGGAGTCCCTTCTATTGTAAGTGTCAGTATCTTTCTCAGTTTCTGAAAAAGAAATGGAAAAAAAATCACTTAATCTGAGGCATTATTGATACTCCACACTTCCAATGCTATTTGAGATAGCAGGGATTTGGTATAGCCACTGGCTGACAGGTATCCTACAGAGAAAAGGCAAAAAATAATTTTTAAAACCTTTAATTCAGGGAAAGTTTTCCCACAAACAAGTTTAACCGCGTTTTTGGAAACTCATTAGATAAGTTTCCATCCTTCGTGGCCGCATGGAACATTAATGACCTTGAACACACAACATAACCAACGATAGTTAATTTGGTGACTATGATTAACATGTGAAATCGGAAAAAAATAGCATATTCTTGTGACTATCTTTGTTTACTTTGATATCGAAGAAGTTGATTCGTCTGTCCCACCCGACAGAACACAACAGTTTCACATCTCTTGACATCTTCACATCTGTTATCTGCTTACGATGACCTTTGAACAGCAAAAATCAATCCCTTCTACTTCATGCTCAATGGCAACTTACACGTGCTCAACTTTCAAAGCAATCGCGCCTGCAAATTATGAATACCATTTTTCAAGATATGCTATATCCGTGTCTGGTTAATTAGCCCTGTCGTACTTTATTATTTTGCTGTGGTGATTCGCGTTGCGAGTATGCAGACAGAATGTTTATGAGTGATTCGCGGAGCGAGATCTACTTTAACTTTTGTTTCGCTTACTTGCGGAGCGGGAGAACAAGAGACAGTTTTGCAAACTGAATTGAATTGCATAAATTGAGAGGAATGAATTAAACAGATTGGAGCCACTTGGGCACAACGTGAATACGTGATCAGACATGTCTGATCACGAAGCGGGAAACTATCAGACAACGGAATGAAATGATAAGGTAAACAAATTGAACAAATTAATGAAGGTGAAAGTAATTGAACTAATTTAAGGCATCAAATAAATTTTACTGCAATGATTAAATAAAATGAATAAATATACCATCAGGTATCACATACCCTTCGCAGCAGCAAGAAAAATTGTAATATACAATTTTTTAGATATAATTAATAATAACAATATTTACAAATTAATACAAGGTCCCCGGTTAAATAGATAATATCAATATATTTGCTGGTTATCATAACTAAAAATACGATGATTAATACAATATAAAATGTCTTTTCAGTTTTTTGAGTTTTACAAGGTCCAATCGTCATTTTCGTAATCTTGTTCTTCTGCATCGAGAGCAGTCATAGATCTAGCCAATGTCGGGGTGTCCGTTTCTAGCAAAGGTACATTTCGTACCGCGGGAGGCGAGACAGAACCAATCTGTGGTGACACGTTTTGCTCTTCCGGTTGTATTTCCAAGATTTGTTGCACCGATTCGACAACGGTGACAGGTGGTGCAAAATTTTCGACATCACCCGCTCGTCGGGGTCGTTTAGGCGGTGGTAGGATGTCTGATCCTGGAGATGACGTTTCAAAACCGTAATATGACGGGCTTCGCCTATTACGGTCAGAGGATCGTGTTGAAGATGATGTTGCGGGTGGATCAGTGGGCGCATTTGTAGGCGGTTCGCTGATCTCGAGTGGAGGTTGAGCGTTTCGGATTGCAGCGAAGTTTGGCAATTTTGGGACGCGCCCCCGCATTGCGCGAGAAATGTTTGAGCGCTGTGAAGAGACTCCGCTGCCTGGCTCTCTCTTCCTATGTTTCATCTTTTTGTCACCCTTTTGCTTTCGAGTGAACTCTTTAATATGGCTGTGGATCAGCTCTTCAACGACCTTCTCCCCAGCACGTGGCCCGCGTCTGTCGGCATATACTCTTAATGGAGTCTGTCTCTCCTGATGGGTGCCGAATTTGGAATATCGCTATTGCGGACGGTAACAATTTGTTTGCCCGGCTCCCTGATGGTCGATGTAGTCGGGCTTACTTTTAAGATGTGTGATCCTGGGGCGAGAACTTCATAGAGGCCTTCAAGTTTCTTCTTGGATCGTCTTTTGCCGTTGATTTTTCGAGCCAAGTTTAGCTCTACGGATCGTTCTTTTAGGGGAATGGGGCGGATTGCTTTTGTTTTTAGAAATCTGGATTCGCCATCCGTGCTCGCCCTCTTTCTTGCGCTCGCTTCCGTTGTGGCGCGTGTCATGCCCTTTTCAACTTCTATGTCGCTTCTGTATCCACTTATCCATTTGTCATCGGGCAGTATTTCCTCCGGCATCACTGTTTCTTCGTCTAAATAGTGATTTATGATACCCTTATACGACAAATTCATCAAATTCGGTTAAGTTGCAATCACGCTTAGCGGGGTATTAGGTTTTCCCCCAAAATGTGCTTCGAAGGGCGAGATCTTTGTTGTTCTTTGTTTACATATTCGCAATTGGTGAATGATTATCTTTAATGCATGCTTTACATGAAAGGCGTGTGCAGCTAATTTCTCTTCTTTGATACATGCGAGTCTATTCTTAATTGTTTGAATTAATCGTTCCACTAACCCAATAGCACGGTGATCATTTACAGGCGCTTCAATAATATCAATGTGGTTTTTATTGCAAAAAGTCTTTACTTGATGTCCAATTAAACATTTAGCTTGGTCTAAACGGATAGATCTTGGAATTCCGTGAGTTTCGATGTACATGTCCAAAAATTTTAGAATATTTGGTCCATTAGCTTTTTCATACATATATGCAGTTGGATATTTAGAAAAACGATTGATTGCTGCCAAAAAATATACTTCATTGTTCTTTTCATCAAAAATTGGTCCCCCAAAATCGATTTGAATTTCCTGATTAGGTTCAACACATGGTATATGAGGAGTAACTTGTTTAGCGGGAATTACGGATTTTAGATTCTTACCAATTACTGTGCACGGTTTGCACTCAGTGGCCTTGACTATTAGCTCCCGATGCATGTAAGGCCACCAGCAATGTGTTGCCATACAGATCATGCCCCATGTACCTGGATGACTGGCATGAATATCATCTGTGAGTGCTTCGCGAAGTACGTTGGGGATAGCTACCTTCTCGTCTATGCATACGCAAGAGACAAGAGACAGTTTTGCAAACTGAATTGAATTGCATAAATTGAGAGGAATGAATTAAACAGATTGGAGCCACTTCGGCACAACGTGAATACGTGATCAGACATGTCTGATCACGAAGCGGGAAACTATCAGATAACGGAATGAAATGATAAGGTAAACAAATTGAACAAATTAATGAAGGTGAAAGTAATTGAACTAATTTAAGGCATCAAATAAATTTTACTGCAATGATTAAATAAAATGAATAAATATACCATCAGGTATCACAAGCCCTGTCAGAATTTCATGTCCACACTTGCGATACGGAATCTCTTTTTTGAACAATTTCTTATCAAAAAGAACTTGAAAGACGGTTTCAAGAAGATAAATCTTCTTCAAATCAGAATTTCGACTCAAATTTTGGTCAATCATCTTTGTTTTTCTACGTTCCATTCAATTTTTTTTCGATATTTTGATCGTTTTTATCGAATTGCTCAGCCTCGGTAGAATTTCCATCACCTTTAAAAGATTTGACTAGAGTGAGTTGAGGCAGTTGAATGAGGTTTATTGCACGATCATGACCAGCAGAGGCGATCAAAGAGTCGTTCTCGGAGGAGGCGAGGCAGTTGACCTGTTGACCATCCAGGTGACACTTGAGAGTGGCAACCATAGTGTGAGGTTGCTCCTTTTCAAACATCCTCACCACACCATCTGCACAGCCAGTGATCACGTGTGAGCCACTATTAAACACCAGGAGAGCTGTCACCTTCAAATTACAAATATACAATCATTTTGGCTGATTTGAATTTTCCATTTTTTGTTTTTTGTTTTCAAAAATTGCTCATTTTAAAACTAAAAATTTAGCAAGAGTTAGTTGTCGCAAAAAAATGATTGAAATTTTAACGAGAACGCACAATCTCGAAAATGGTTCATAAAAAAACGTACGCTTAACCGAAAAACTGAGATTGAGTTTTTGGAATTTTTTCAACAGAAATTTAGTCTAGGTGACACTGATAACTGAGCACTAAAATGGTTAAAGAGAGCAAATGAGAACAAATGCAGTCACCTTGTATATGTAATGCAGCGAAGGTGCTAAATGGTTTTGGAATATAACCTAAATGCAACTTTGCTTTTTGTCTAAATCACTGTCTAATTTTGATCTTTTTAGAATAGATGCTAAAATATTGCATTTAGAGACCAGATTCGGAAAAATTCATGCGTTTTGTTTTTCTCGTTTGGAAAAACATAACGCTGCAAAACATGTAATTCTTCGGTTTCCCATTAGTAGAAAGATCAATTTTGCTGATTGGATCTTCACCGTTCCGGGGGCACAAACGGCAAATATCCGGGGGGGGGGGGGGGCACAAACGGTAAAGATCTGATCTCTATTTTCAAATCATTCTCAAAGGAATTTTTAATATCAAGGTAAAAATTTTTTGCTGCCAATCTGAAGTAGATTTACAGCTAGCATAATGTCAAAAAGTTGCTACAGGGCACATTTTTAAAAAAAAACAGCCTTTATTTTTCGCATTTTTTATTATGTTTGAATTAATTGAGAGTGCAAAACTATCTCGGGTTGAATTTTTCCGCTCAAAGTGACGTAAGAGTGGGGTTGCAATGGGAGGATTTTTTTTAGGAAAATGCAGCTCAAAACTCTCACATCTTTTTGAGCTGCATTGGGCTTCCAACGGGGGTAAAATGGTGTAAGAGTGAGGGGATAAAAGACAAATTAACCCCCCACTCTTACATTTTTTGGTCTGTCAAGGGGGTAAAACGATGTAATAGTTCGGGGTAATGGAGAAATTTGTCCTTTAACCCCTCCCTCTTACACCATTTTAACCCCAATGGAAGCCCAATGCAGCCCAAAAAGACGTAAGAGTTTTAAGCTGCATTTTCCAAAAAAATCCTCCCTTTGCAGCCCCTTTCTTACATCATTTTACCCCCTTGGCAGCCCAACTCTTACATCATTTTACCCCCTCAAGCTTACATTGTTTTAGCTCCCATAGCTGAAGACTGCCAGTTTTGCACCCACAACCTCTGTACCCTCATCTGCGTCGCCTTAACCTCCAGACCATCAACGCTTGTCCAATTCTTGATGGTCAATATATATGAATAATACTTGTTAGAATTGTCCCCTCTCAACAAATTAGCCCCTCACTCTTACATCTTTTTACCCCCTCAGAACAAATTACCCTCTCACTCTTAAACCATTTTACCCCCCTTGGCAACCCAACTCTTACATCATTTTACCCCCTCTGAACAAATTACTCCCTCACTCTTGCACCATTTTACCCCCTTGGCAGCCCAACTCTTACATCATTTTACCCCCTCTGAATATATTACCCCCTCACTCTTACATCATTTTCCCCCTTGGCAGCCCAACTCTTACATAATTTTACCCCCTCTGGACAATTTACCCCCTCACTCAAAATGGGAGGACTTTAGGGAGGGCATTCGACCCGGGATTCTTTGTACTAATGAGAAATCGAATAGTTACAAAATGCTTCAAATTAATATTTTGTTTTTTATTGTATTTCTTGCTGCTAAACACGCATTCATTTTTTTACAAGATTTGTCGCAATTTATAGACTGATTTCAAAATTATTTGTGCAAATTTTTGCATTTTTCTGAACGGTTTACGAGTGAACTAACGTCTTAATAAGTTTCAGTCTACAACAGTTTATGCAGGTAACTAAACTTTCCATGAAGCTGTGCTTTTATCTTTTTGGATCGGTTTAATAAACACAGAAAACTTTGAGGAGAAAAATAGTGAATCGCGATAGAAAATTAGTACTCACGAAAGTTTTGAGGTGTAAGATTTGTTAAGATTTATATGAATTTATCAGCGAAAAGAGCTTTAAAGAGCAAAAATCACAGAAATATGCTCACGTGATGGGAATGACCCCAAAAATGATCAAAATTTATGGGTTCAAACTCCGGTGGACTTTTTGCAGCCTCCATTTTGATTTTAAAAAAATGTAATATAATGATAAATTACGACAGCAGTAAAGAACAAATCATAATTGAAACAGTGCTCAGTTTGCTCAATCCAGTTGAAAATACTGAGCCGATAACAAATAGCTGTAGATGCGATAGAAGTAGATGACAGAAAAACAAGATTAAAATTTTATACAGAATATGAATGAATTATTAAATAGCCAGCTCAAAAGAACAAAAATAATGCATGCCTGTAGTTGCTGCTTGCACGTGCGGCCAACTTTGTTTGTGTTGTTCGAAGGCTGGAGGAAATATTCCTGTTGAATCAATGGAATGGAGCGAGGAGTGGATCAAATTCACTTTTGACTAGACATAATATTCTTTGAATATTCTTTTAATCTTATAATTTTACCGATCTGATGGTGAATGAGTTTTTAATATATAGATGCCGTGAAATCATTGAGAAAATCAGAGTATTCAACAGCAACTCTCTCAAGTAAATTTTAAATTAAAAATTCCATGTCTTCTCTATTTTTTGCTAGTTTAATTTTCATTTTAGTTTCCAGAAAACGTTTTGTTTGAAACCATTTGTTGCTCTAGAATTTTTCCATTAATTGGTGAGAGATACTATTTCGTTTGAGATGCGTTTTAATCTCTAGCGAACAAGGAAGCTCGATAATGTGCGTTCGCACATAATATTCCGACACCGATCAAACATATCTCTGACTTAATTGTTGACATATGGAGGAAACTTCTGGATGGAAACACCAAAAAACACTAAAAACGCCCAAAATACTCTATCTATTAAATTAAAAAACATTTAGTAACAAAATTAAAATAGCGTCAAACAAAACCTATAGAAAACAAATAATTTGTGCTCCACGAGAAAGCAGATAGAGCATGTCCTTAATGAGACTAGGTATTACAAGCAAAAGTGTGCAAAGACAATAAAAAGTGCCAAGTGCCACAAAGATTGAGCAGTATCAATCACTTACATTTTTTAGAAAAAACTAAAACACCTATTGGCAAAGTCATAAAAAGTCGGTTAAGACATCAAATGAAATTCGACAATAATATTTGATTCTCAAGAAAGTGGCCTAGACGTGCCAGTAAAGAGACTATTGATATATTTGAAAACGAATACATTTAAATTCATAAAAAACATTAGCTATCAGCAGCAGGCTTTAAAACGGTTCACATATACTTCCACTGGAAGCCTTTGCCATCTTTCTTTAATCAAAATAAGCCACACGAGTACAAATAGAACATTAAGCACAGGCCAAATCAATAACTCAATTAAAATTGGCAGGAAAACAATTTCCAAACCGATTAAACTGAACTTTGATTAAACAGATTATATATTACGTCTCATCTCAAGGTGGATGAGTATTTTCATTATTGTGATAAACTGACAATACGCTAAAATGAAACTCAATTACCGACAGATATCCAAATATCAGATTTGAAAAAAAACTTTGGTGTCTCTTGAAAGACGATGTGAGCTGTCACTAAGGCGACTCAGCGGAAAATTAGCAAAAGTAAGAGTAAAAGGTGACAAAGCTCCACATTTCACTAAATTTTTGCGGCGAATATATTCAAAGTCATTAGAACCCTTAAATCTCAACTCAAAGTGATAGAAAAGTTTAATTATGATTTTGTCGCAGGATAACTGGACTTTTGACTAATGTGGAATAGTCAGAAGCGTACAAAAAGAACAACAAATTCCGGCAAATCTCAACAACTTATTAAAGTTTACAAAAATACTTTGTCGAAGTCATTATAAGCTTGAGTTTTTCTCTAAAAACATAATACAGTTTTATTGGGCTACATTTGTAAATAATTAAACAATGATGTTAATGTTGTCTCGTCTGTAATGTTACATTTTGCATAAATATCGATTTAATTTATCGGAAAACCGCAAAGTTCTTTTTCACAAAACTCTTTTTTTTACGAAGCGGAGGTAAATATAGCTCTCGTTTGATTGTACACATGTTTTAAGGTCTCTATTACCATGAATTCTGGACAGAAGCTTAAGAGTCGAATTGGAAAACTGATCATATCAAAAAGTCCGATGAAGCAGCTCATCAAACCTCCTCTATATTAAAGTAAAACCAGTAACCCTATCGTAACTAATTCTCGCATATTTTAGCAAAATTGTAGAGAAATTAAGAAAAACTGTTACGGAAAATGTGAACAGAAACAACGGAAATCAGTCAAATGTGCACATAACTTTAAACCTCGAAAACTCCCTGAAAAAACCAGAAAGTTAATCTGAGCTGAATCTTTGTTTTTGGTCACTTCATATTGATCACTGCTTTCTTTTGTTCGTTTTTGTCTATCATATTTCTCCTTAATTATTCGATGCTTTTCTGAATTCTCATAATTAATTATCCTAGGCTAGAATCAGTATTTAAGTTAAACTGGCTCTTTTATTCTTAAATTCCGATAGATGAACCTTACTCGGTCCTCGCGAACGTACTGTAGTAATTATTTACGACACGATTAAGGCTTTTTCCATTCTACTGAGTTTTCAGTTATCGAAATAAATATTACAAAAATCTCAGAGAGCTATTGTATGCTGCAAATAATATGAAGAATGAAACTAGGACCTGCTCGAAAACATGACGCATAACGAATTCTCCCTCTGATGTTGTTAATGATTTTTGGCAGGAATGATTCTGACTCATTTATTGAAAAAGTTGGAAATTAAAGTCAAAATCGATCATTATCCCGTTGATTTTAAATAAATACCAGAGGAACAATTCGAAAACAGATTTGATACTAACCTTGTTGTTTAACACTAAACTAAATATAAAGCAATCAAACTGACCAGTTGGTCGTCTAGGTAAAATTCCAGCATAGGTGCCATGGAGTCAACTTTCAACTTTTGTCATCGAGTTTTACTTTGAACGCAAATTTTTATATCAAACAACAGACTAGCAACTCTATAGCTTGATCACCCAGAGCAATTTCTACTATATGGAAAACACGGGATCAATATTAAGAAATTGGTACCAACATCATTTGCTTGTGCGTTATCAAAAAATATTTAAATGATTGATAATAGTATACAAATTTCCTTTGTTTCAACTACAAAAATTGTTGTGTATGCCATTTTTGTCGAGGCATAATTTGTAAACACGTGATGCGTAAATAAATTGTTTGGAGGGCATTAGAACCAAACTTCGTAACTGTCACGTTACTTGCTCTATTGGACGCATTTGACTGTTAGTCTCAAAACTCTTTATTGTATATCTTACAGGGCAGAATACTGAGCCCAAAACCTTTTTCAAATAATATATCAACGATCTGAATTGCCGTATGTCTCATTCCCGTAGTGTCGTTCATTATATTAATGATTTGCATATTGATACATTTGCTGTCAGTACCAACTCCAAAACGGCGCTCAACGTCCTTACTCGTGTTTTAGTTTAAAGAAAACAGAAACTTCTTTATCACAAGCTAAAACATAAACTACTTCAAGTCATTCTATATCAAGCTTTTATTATCTCAACAAATTTTTGAAAGTTATATGTTCATTTACAGGGGGAGTAGGATAATAGGCGAAAGGAATTTTTGTAGAAATTAGGAATTAAAGTTTTGAGGAATTTAAACCAATGCCTATTCAAATACTTAAAAGAGGTAAAACAATATAGGATTGATGACATAATGTGGTCAAATGACTAAAACAATGGTCTTCGTAGAGAAACAGCTAACAAAAAAAATGACCAGAGTGTCAGAATGTAGTTTTCCTACATCTCCCTCAATTTTCTGCGCTTTTACCATCAAAACTGTTGATGTGTAATGTTGAACTTTCAGATTAACTTTTCTTTCCCTTTTTCTTTTTTAAAATCAAAATCTTTGGCCATGATGACACTGACTGAGTAGATTTTAAGAGATGCAAATCATTGACGAAAAAGAAACATTTTGCTTGTATCGCGTTTCCCAATTAAGATATCCTTTAACCATTAATTTAGTTTGTCGACCAGCACAAAAAGCGGGAGAATTAAGCATGTTTAAGTCATGTTTTTCGTCAATACCAGAAAAGTAGTCACTTCAGAACAGGTATCCGCCTTTTCAACACGTTTTCCTTAAATTTTTTCTCCTGAAAGGAAAGTGCAAATAATTTTTTTCATTTTCAAAATAAATTTAAAAAGAAAAAATGATTGGAACCTTTTTTGCCTCTCATTGGAGAGACTTTAAATTAAAATACTTTTTTCTCTTTTTAGAGCGGGATAATGTTTATCTTATCTTCGTTTTACCACAACATTGATACAACATCAAAATCAAATAAGGCAACTAGCCTTATTTGATACAACGTCAAATAAGGCTAGTTATTCCCTTGAATAAACTCCCTCTTGAAAAATGTTTTCAATAAGATTAATGATTTAATGATTAAATAAATTAATGTCCTATTTAGCAGCCGTTAGAAGTCTAAAAATATTGTTCCGACCCCACTTGTGGGGGAAGGAACTATATACTCAAATGGGTTTTATTGTTCAGACAATTGTGGGGGATCGATATATTCATCGGAGAGGAATGTCAGTGGTATCATTAAAAGCTCAGCTCGTCCAGAATAGAGTTAGGAATTAAAGAGGTCTTTTTGAATTTCTTGTTTTTCGAGGAGTTATCGGGGTACAATATTTTTCTAAAAGAAATTTCTTTGTGAGTTTGATTGTACACATGTTTTAAGGTCTCTATTACCATGAATTCTGGACAGAAGCTTAAGAGTCGAATTGGAAAAATGATCATATCAAAAAGTCCGATCAAGCAGTTCATCAACCCTCCTCTATATTAAAATAAAACCAGTAACCCTATCGTTACTATTTCTCACATATTTTAGCAAAATTGTAGAGAAATTAGGAAAAACTATTACGGAAAATGTGAACGAAAACAACGGAAATCAGCCAAATGTGCACATAACTTTAAACCTCGAAAACTCCCTGAAAAAACTTGAAGTTAATCTGAGCTGAATCTTTGGTTTTGGTCACTTCATTTTGATCACTGCTTTCTTTTGTTCGTTATTGTCTATCATTTCTCCTTAATTATTCGATGCTTTTCTGAACTCTCATAATTAATTATCCTAGGCTAGAATCAGTATTTAACTTAAACTGGCTCTTTTATTCTTAAGTTCCGATAGATGAACCTTACTCGGTCCTCGCGAACGTACTGTAGTAATTATTTACGACACGATTAAGGCTTTTTCCATTCTACTGAGTTTTTAGTTATCGAAATAAATATTACAAAAATCTCAGAGAGCTATTGTATGCTGCATATAATATGAAGAATGAAACTAGGACCTGCTCGAAAACATGACGCATAACGAATTCTCCCTCTGATGTTGTTAATGATTTTTGGCAGGAATGATTCTGACTCATTTATTGAAAAAGTTGGAAATTAAAGTCAAAATTGATCATTATCCCGTTGATTTTAAATAAATACCAGAGGAACAATTCGAAAACAGATTTGATACTAACCTTGTTGTTTAACACTAAACTAAATATAAAGCATTCAAACTGACCAGTTGGTCGTCTAGGTAAAATTCCAGCATAGGTGCCATGGAGTCAACTTTCAACTTTTATCATCAAGTTTTATTTTGAACGCAAATTTTTAAATCAAACAACAGACTAGCAACTCTATAGCTTGATCACCCAGAGCAATTTCTACTATATGGAAAACACGGGATCAATATTAAGAAATTGGTACCAACATCATTTGCTTGTGCGTTATCAAAAAATATTTAAATGATTGATAATAGTATACAAATTTCCCTCGTTTCAACTACAAAAATTGTTGTGTATGCCATTTTTGTCGAGGCATAATTTGTAAACACGTGATGCATATATAAAGTGTTTGGAGGGCATTAGAACCAAACTTCGTAACTGTCACGTTACTTGCTCTATTGGACGCATTTGACTGTTAGTCTCAAAACTCTTTATTGTATATATTACAGGGCAGAATACTGAGCCCAAAACCTTTTTCAAATAATATATCAACGATCTGAATTGCCGTATGTCTCATTCCCGTAGTGTCGTTCATTATATTAATGATTTGCATATTGATACATTTGCTGTCAGTACCAACTCCAAAACGGCGCTCAACGTCCTTACTCGTGTTTTAGTTTAAAGAAAACAGAAACTTCTTTATCACAAGCTAAAACATAAACTACTTCAAGTCATTCTATATCAAGCTTTTATTATCTCAACAAATTTTTGAAAGTTATATGTTCATTTACAGGGGGAGTAGGATAATAGGCGAAAGGAATTTTTGTAGAAATTAGGAATTAAAGTTTTGAGGAATTTAAACCAATGCCTATTCAAATACTTAAAAGAGGTAAAACAATAAAGGATTGATGACATAATGTGGTCAAATGACTAAAACAATGGTCTTCGTAGAGAAACAGCTAACAAAGAATGACCAGAGTGTCAGAATGTAGTTTTCCTACATCTCCCTCAATTTTCTGCGCTTTTACCATCAAAACTGTTGATGTGTAACGTTGAACTTTCAGATTAACTTTTCTTTCCCTGTTTCTTTTTTAAAATCAAAATCTTTGGCCATGATGACACTGACTGAGTAGATTTTAGGAGATGCAAATCATTGACGAAAAAGAAACCTTTTGCTTGTATCGCGTTTCCCAATTAAGATATCCTTTAACCATTAATTTAGTTTGTCGACCAGCACAAAAAGCGGGAGAATTAAGCATGTTCAAGTAATGTTTTTCGTCAATACCAGAAAAGTAGTCACTTCAGAACAGGTATCCGCCTTTTCAACACGTTTTCCTTAAATTTTTTCTCCTGAAAGGAAAGTGCAAATAATTTTTTTCATTTTCAAAATAAATTTAAAAGAAAAAATGATTGGAACATTTTTTGCCTCTCATTGGAGAGACTTTAAATTAAAATACTTTTTCTCTTTTAGAGCGGGATAATGTTTATCTTATCTTCGTTTTACCACAACATTGATACAACATCAAAATCAAATAAGGCAACTAGCCTTATTTGATACAACGTCAAATAAGGCTAGTTATTCCCTTGAAGAAACTCCCTCTTGAAAAATGTTTTCAATAAGATTAATGATTTAATGATTAAATAAACTAATGTCCTATTTAGGAGCCGTTAGAAGTGTATAAATATTGTTCCGACCCCACTTGTGGGGGAAGGAACTATATACTCAAATGGGTTTTTTTGTTCAGACAATTGTGGTGGATCGATATATTCATCGGAGAGGAATGTCAGTGGTATCATTAAAAACTCAGCTCGTCCAGCATAGAGTTAGGAATTAAAGAGTTTTTTTTAATTTCTTGTTTTTCGAGGAGTTATAGGGGTACAATTTTTTTCTAAAAGAAATTTCTTTGTGAGTTTTTCTATAAAAAATAACGATTCTAAATTACATTTTATGCTAAAAATGAAACAAAATTGTGCTTCTAACAGAAGAAAGGCCACTAAAATCCTAGTTTTTGTCTCTTTGGGAAGTTTACTGTAAAAAAATTCGATTGCTATTTGAAAAATGATATTTTAAAAACAGTTTCACATTTTTAAATTTTTTTCAAGTCCCTTAGAGACTAGTTGTTTTTCAAACCCAAATTGTGTTCAAGACAAGCCTCATTTACAGTCAAATGATGCCCAATGAATAAATTGTTTGTTTTTAGGGTATCGCTCTGTTTTTTATGGCTTCGACTCTTAGTTGTCGTAATTTTTATTTAAATTTTGATTTTTTTTCTGATAAATTAAAAAATCTTCATAGTCCTATGACAGAGACTCGCTGACTAAAAGTGTAAAAAGCTTATAAAAGAGCAGTAATTGAACCTATGTAGTAATTTTAGTGGACAGCTAATGGCTGTTAAGACTTAAAAAAATCTTTTTTTTCGTAAAAAATTTTGAAAATTAACCGATCTTAAACTTGTTTCAGTGAACTGTAAAACAGTCTCACTATTGACAGGACCACCTTCCTTTCTACTGTAGCCAATATTAATCTGGTTAGCGGTTTCATCTTTTAACTATTTTCTTTAAGACTCGGATGCCAATGATTATCATAATTTTTTATTCCTTAGGATATTTTTTTCATAAATTAAGATACTTTTGAAGTCTTATCACAATAATTTATTGTTCTCAGTTCCCATTGACATAAAGCAGACTTTCAATATATCACAGATAAAATTTGCAGGGAAAAACGTATAGTTTTAATGACTTCGACATTGTCCTCTCGCACTTTTCTATTGAGTTTTTGGTTTTTGCCTGTGTTTGTTGTCGTTTTCGTAGTCATACAACTTACTGTGATGACTTATTGATGACTTAGCATTGAAAAAAATTACTGCCTTCTCATGGAAGCAAAACTTAATTTAACTTATTAATTATTCATTTTCGTTGAACGCTGTCGAGATTAATGGTTTTTCTAAGGGTTTTCTCAAAAACTTCGTGGTTTTAATATATTTGTTCACACTTATTTGTTTTTTGTAGTCGTAGACTTTAAATTAGAACAAAAACAATTTTTTTATTTTTAGAGCGGGATAATGTTTATCTTTTATTCGTTTTACCACAACCTTGATAAAACATTTTGACGTCAAATAATGCTAGTTATTTCCTTGAAGAAACGCCCTCTTGAAGAATTTTTTCAATAAGAATAATGATTTAATAATTAAAAGAATTAATGTCCTAAAATAATTCATTTAGGAGCCGTTAGAAGTGTAAAATCATTGTTCCGACCACACTTGTGGGTGAAGGAACTATATACTAAAATGGATTTTTTTCAGACAATTTTGGGGGATCGATATATTAATCGGAGAGCAATGTGAGCGTTATCATTAAAAGCTGAGCTCGTCCAGCGTAGAGTTCGGATTTAAAGAGGTTTTTTGAGTTTCTTGTTTATTGAGGAGTTATTGAGGTACAAAATTTTTCTATAAGAAATTTCTATGAGAGTTTTTCTATAAAAAATCTGGATTCAAAATTACATTTTATGCTAAAAATGAAACAGTCTTGTGCTTCTGACAGAAGAAGGGCCACTAAAATGGTGGTTTTTCCATCATTGGGAAGTTTACTATCAAAAAAATTTGAATTCTATTTGAGAGCTGATATTTTAAAAACAGTTTCACCTTTTTTAATTTTTTTCAAGTCACTTAGAGACTAGTTGTTTTTCAAATCCAAGTTCTTTTCAAGACAAGCCTCATTTACAGTCAAATGATGCCCAATGAACAGATAAATCGTTTTTAAATTTTTTTATGGCTTCGACATTGAGTTGTCACAATTTTTATTTAAATTTTGATTTTTTTTTGATATATTAAAAAAAAATTTTGTAGTCCTATCACATAGGCTCGCTGACTAAAGGTGCAAAAAAGCTTATCAAAGAGAAGTACTCGAACCTATGTAGTAATTTTAGTGGACAACTAATGGCTGTTAAGACTTAAAAAAAAATCTTTTTCGAAAAAAAAATTGAAAATTAACCGATCTTAAACTTGTTTCAGTGAACTCTATTACAGTCTCACTATGGACAGCAACGCCTTCCTTTCTACTGTAACCAATATCAATCTGGTTAGCGGTTTCATCTTTTAAATATTGTCTTTAAGACTTCGCCGCCAAGACTTATCATAATTTTTTAATATTTGGGATAGTTTTTTCATAAATTAAGATACTTTGAAGTCTTATCACAATAATTTATTGTTCTCAGTTCCCATTGACATAGAGCAGACTTTCAATATATCACAGATAAAATTTGCAGAGAAAAAACGTATTGTTTTAATGACTTCGACATTGTCTTCTCGCACTTTTCTACTGAGTTTTTGGTTTTTGCCTGTCTTTTTTGTCGTTTTCATAGTCATACAACTTATTGTGCTGTTTTATTGATGACTCAGCAAAGACAAAAATTACTGCCTTCTCATCGAAGCATAACTTAATTTAACTTATTTTTATTGATTTCCGTTGAACGCTATTGAAATTAATGTTTTTTTTCTCAGGGTTTTTTCAAAAATTTTATGATTATCAAATATTTGTTCACACTTGTTCGTTTTGTAGTCATATTGTTACGAAAAAGAATTCCATCATTGCTAAAAATTATTTGAAAATGGTTAATTTTTAATCGCTTCGACACTTTTCTCTCTCAATTTTTTTTGCTGTTATTTCCTGTTTTTGTTCTTTATGTAATTTTAAAGAGCTAAGAGGTTTCAAAAGCCTCTAACTGAGTGTTTATCGAATGAATTTACTCAATGGAGTAAATTTATAGCAAATAATTTTAAAGTTTATGATATGATTTGTTTTCGAACGTTTTTAAACTTTTTAGTTTTTCATCTGTCCAATTGTATCTAATTCTCATCATTGGGAGGCCGCATACACTGGCCTTTAGTTCGAATATTAAAATGGTTTTTGATATTACGTCGTAACTAATGTTTTGATTGCTGAACAATATGCGTTTTCAAAAAGTTTTGTTAGTATTTGTGTTCCTTCTTCTCTTCTTTAAGTACATCGCGTAATAACAGGTGCCATTGATTTGCAGATGAGGCGCAAGCGAACATACTTAATCTTTCTGTATAGTTTTAACTGAAATAATTTAATTAACATTTGACATAAAAACAATATTCAGATAACAGGGAAAGATTTAAGTGGCCTCAATAATTTGTGTTTCCGCAAATTGCTTGTAATTTTTTCAGTTTTCCTTCATCTGTTGTCCGTTTCTGTGGCTTAGTCTAACCAAAGACAAATTCTATTGGTTTTGTAATAACTTTTTAGTAAATTTATCAAGAGTTTTTTTTGTTTAGAGCTAATGGTTTTTAAAACGTTTGTAATTATTTGATTTAAAAAAGTTTGGTTGATTTTTGAATTTCTCATCATTATTGCTTCTTTTTGTTAACTTGTTTCCTAGTCTCTATAACATTAAGTCCCCTCTGCTTTTTGGTAACGAAATTGGTGTAGTTAAGATTTTTTCTGATTGTGTTTTTACGTTGTTACCACGTGCTTTAAAGTTTAAATGTTGAATTTTTACCGTAAAATTTTTTTCTTTGCTTACTTTCTTTTCTATTTTACCCCGTAGTCTTATTAACGGTGTGAGATCTCGTGAGCGCTGTAATGAGGCATGGCATTATTAAATTCTTTTAGTAGATTGTGTAACAATTTTTTTAAACTTAAAGATCTATTTTTTTATTATCTTTTCATTTGGTTGACAGTTATGTCAAAAATGTAGATGAGCGCGGGTTGGAACATCATGTGCAAACTCATATTAACGAGCCTCCTTGTTTCAGTAATAGAATAAGTTCAAATGAGGTCTTGAACAGCTCTAGAGGGCAGACTGTTTAATCGGGATGTCGCCAAATACCTGCGATCAAAAATTAATAAAGTATGATAACTTTCAGATTTTTTGTTCTTCGGCAAATAGATCTGGTGCTATTTATTGAATTAGCGTGTTTGGTTTTAACAAAGCTGTTTTACTTTGAGTTTTGATTGGAGTGTGCATTCACGCAAAATTATCTTTTAATCACATAACTATGTCTCTTTGTTTCTTTGATTATCAGAAAGGATTACCAACTTATCAATGTTTATCTTTTCACAATCGAACACAAATTGTGATTTGCAGCTGACGAAAATTTGTTTCTTTGATTTAAAAACTTTGCATTAACTTATAAGCAACGTCTATCGTTTTTATTCTACGCAAAATCAGCAAAGTACAAAATCTAATTCAGTTGAATTTGAGTTTCTAGTTATTTTCTCATATACGTTGCTAATCTTTTTGTAACACCATGAAACCCTTATATTGCTCAGATCAGGATTCTGTTTTTCATTCTCCTCTAGGAGAATACAACTACGCATCAGAGAAATGGGAAAGCATGAAGCACTTTTTGTCTGATATATTCTTGGGAGAGTATCGTGAGAGTAGAGTGATTGAGTCCCTGTCAGAGAGAAGTCTCTCTTACGAGGAATTATACAGGAGAGGAGAAGAGGTCTCATCTCAACTGAGGAGACAGTTTGGAGTGTGTGAAGGATCCATTGTTCACATTGTGAGTGAGAATGGATTTGATTGGCTCACAATCCTCCTCGCCTCCTACTTGAACAACTCTATCCTCTCAGCCACTCATCCTAAGTCACCATGGCCAGAGTGCGAGAGGAACATTGAGACCACGTGTTCGACAGTCCTCATTGTGTCTGAAAAATGTTACAAAAGGTATATTTTTTGACGCTCCCCACACCGCATGTCAATTCTGTGAAACGAAAAACGTATACTTGTGGTGATGGCGTCGTATTTTATGTAAGATTAACGCAGTCGGCGTTAAAAACAAAATGTCGTTGCTTTTTTAACGTCAATCTTACCTATATTAGCGTCGATAATACCTTGATCTTAGATGAATAAGTGTCAAAACATTGCATTTGATCTTCAAAACGATGTTGGATCTTTTTTGCTAGCGCCCCCACCCCAGCCCTATATAGTCGTTATTACAGCAACCCCAAAATCTAAGTTTTCCTGAATTGTAAGAACGTATTTGCATTTAACTGAAACAAGAGTGACTAGGTAGATTGAAGGCACTTTTAGAATAGTTTCCTTATAAAAATTTTAAAATCGAGCCCTTATTGTAGCCACCCGGTGCTACGATTCTCATTTTTCTTGCCAAGTTCCTATTTGGGACTTGCCAAGATCAGAAGAAATCCTATCAGGAATCCTATTGGGAAACTTACCAAGAATTGTAGGTGGTGGTAAGTATATGCAAGTTCTCACTTTTCCCACTAGGAATTTTGAGAAACCTCGGAATCCTAGCAAGAAAAATGGGCACAATAAGAATCTTGCTAGGAAATTTTGAGACTCTTTAGGATTCTCGTCAGGAAAAGTGGGAGATAATGGGTTTCCCAGTGAGAAAAATGAGAAAACAGTGGGATTGTTTGTAGGGAAAATCAGTACTAGAGTTAGCCAGGACCCGCAAAAAGTTGTTTCAGAGAAGCCGGGACAGTAAAGCACAAAAGCACACGATAAGGGTGAGGGACCCATAGAAGCCGGGACCCTAAAAAAACAAAAGCTGTCCCAGAAAAGCCACAACAGAAGAGCAGAAGCACACAAGGGATGGGGAGGGACCCAGAGAAGCCGGGATCCTAAAAGAACCAAAAGCTGTCCCAGAGAAGCCGGGACAGTAAAGCACAAAAAAACACAATAATGGGGAGGGACCCAGAGAAGCCGGAACCCTAACAAAACAAAAGCTGTCCCAGAGAAGCCAGGACAGAAAAGCAGAAGCACACAAGGGTCTTTTCGATCCGAAGAATTGATAAATCTCATTCGCGACAGTTGTCCAACACGAAATTTGAATTGAACTGTCATCCTGACCAACCAGTGAGTCACTCAAGGCCCATACCCTTTTCAATAGCATTTCTTCTAAACATACGTCAAAATATGACCAGTCATATGCGACAGATAACAGGAAAAACGAGAACTGAAGAAAATTTTGGGTTCAGTTTACCCCTTAAGTTGATTTTTCGAGAAAAAATTATCATAAAAACCTTTTTCTAGTGTAAAACCAAGCTACAATAGTCACCCCATCTTTTGTTATTTGAAAAAGGATGTAAGCAATACTCTCCTTTGACCTCAAACAATTTTGAAATGGTCTTTTTGATCCGAAGAATTGATAAAACTCATTCGCGACAGTTGTCCAACACGAAATTTGAATTGAACTGTCATCCTAACCAATCAGTCAGGCTTTCAAAGACAAAACTTTTTGTAAATAGCGTGTTTTGTAACCAGACGTTAATATACGATCAGTCATATGCGAAAGATAACACTTAAAAACGGAAACTGAAGAAAATTTTGGGTTCATTTTACCCCTTAAGTTGGTTTTTGGTGAGAAAAAATTATCAGAAAAAACCCTCCGCTAGTGTGTAACCACGCTACGTTAGTCCTCCTATCTTTTGGTTTATGAATCAGGATGTAAGCAATGATCTCCTCTGACCTCAAACAGTTTTGAGATGGTCTTTTCGATCCGAAGAATTGATAAATCTCATTCGCGACAGTTGTCCAACTCGAAATTTGAATTGAATTGTCATCCTAACCAACCAGTCAGGCTTTCAAGGACAATACGTTTTGTAAATAGCGTGTTTTGTAACCAGACGTTAATATACGATCAGTCATATGCGAAAGATAACACTTAAAAACGAAAACTGAAGAAACTTTTGGGTTCATTTTACCCATTAAGTTGAGTTTTGGAGAGAAAAAGAATTATGAGAAAAAACCTTCCGCTAGTGTGAAACCACGCTACGTTAGTCCTCCTATCTTTTGGTTTTTGAATTAGGATGTACGCAATAATCTCCTCTGACCTCGCACAATTTTGAAATGGTCTTTTCGATTCGAAGAATTGATAAATCTCATTCGCGATAGTTGTCCAACACGAAATTTGAAATGAACTGTCATCCTAACCAACCAGTGAGGCTCTCAAGGAAAATACTTTTTGTAAATAGCATGTTATCTAAACATACGTGAAAATATGACCAGTTATACGCGATAGATAACAGGAAAAACGAGAACTGAAGAAAATTTTGGGTTCATTTTACCACTTAAGTTGATTTTTCGAGAGAAAAAATTATCATAAAAACCTTTTTCTAGTGTAAAACCAAGCTACAATAGTCACCCCATCTTTTGTTATTTGAAACAGGATGTAAGCAATACTCTCCTTTGACCTCAAACAATTTTGAAATAGTCTTTTTGATCCGAAGAATTGATAAAACTCATTCGCGACAGTTGTCCAACACGAAATTTGAATTGAACTGTCATCCTAACCAATCAGTCAGGCTTTCAAAGACAAAACTTTTTGTAAATAGCGTGTTTTGTAACCAGACGTTAATATACGATCAGTCATATGCGAAAGATAACACTTAAAAACGGAAACTGAAGAAAATTTTGGGTTCATTTTACCCCTTAAGTTGGTTTTTGGTGAGAAAAAATTATCAGAAAAAACCCTCCGCTAGTGTGTAACCACGCTACGTTAGTCCTCCTATCTTTTAGTTTTTGAATCAGGATGTAAGCAATGATCTCCTCTGACCTCAAACAGTTTTGAGATGGTCTTTTCGATCCGAAGAATTGATAAATCTCATTCGCGACAGTTGTCCAACTCGAAATTTGAATTGAATTGTCATCCTAACCAACCAGTCAGGCTTTCATGGACAATACTTTTTGTAAATAGCGTGTTTTGTAACCAGACGTTAATATACGATCAGTCATATGCGAAAGATAACACTTAAAAACGGAAACTGAAGAAAATTTTGGGTTCATTTTACCCCTTAAGTTGGTTTTTGGTGAGAAAAAATTATCAGAAAAAACCCTCCGCTAGTGTGTAACCACGCTACGTTAGTCCTCCTATCTTTTAGTTTTTGAATCAGGATGTAAGCAATGATCTCCTCTGACCTCAAACAGTTTTGAGATGGTCTTTTCGATCCGAAGAATTGATAAATCTCATTCGCGACAGTTGTCCAACTCGAAATTTGAATTGAATTGTCATCCTAACCAACCAGTCAGGCTTTCATGGACAATACTTTTTGTAAATAGCGTGTTTTGTAACCAGACGTTAATATACGATCAGTCATATGCGAAAGATAACACTTAAAAACGAAAACTGAAGAAACTTTTGGGTTCATTTTACCCATTAAGTTGAGTTTTGGAGAGAAAAAAAATTATGAGAAAAAACCTTCCGCTAGTGTGAAACCACGCTACGTTAGTCCTCCTATCTTTTGGTTTCTGAATTAGGATGTACGCAATAATCTCCTCTGACCTCGCACAATTTTGAAATGGTCTTTTCGATTCGAAGAATTGATAAATCTCATTCGCGATAGTTGTCCAACACGAAATTTGAAATGAACTGTCATCCTAACCAACCAGTGAGGCTCTCAAGGAAAATACTTTTTGTAAATAGCATGTTATCTAAACATACGTGAAAATATGACCAGTCATACGCGATAGATAACAGGAAAAACGAGAACTGAAGAAAATTTTGGGTTCATTTTACCACTTAAGTTGATTTTTCGAGAGAAAAAATTATCATAAAAACCTTTTTCTAGTGTAAAACCAAGCTACAATAGTCACCCCATCTTTTGTTATTTGAAACAGGATGTAAGCAATACTCTCCTTTGACCTCAAACAATTTTGAAATGGTCTTTTCGATCCGAAGAATTGATAAATCTCATTCGCGACAGTTGTCCAACACGAAATTTGAATTGAACTGTCATCCTAACCAACCAGTCAGGCTTTCAAAGACAATACTTTTTGTAAATAGCGTGTTTTGTAACCAGGCGTTGATATACGATCAGTCATATGCGAAAGATAACACTTAAAAACGGAAACTGAAGAAAATTTTGGGTTCATTTTACCCCTTAAGTTGATTTTTGGTGAGAAAAAATTATCAGAAAAAACCCTCCGCTAGTGTGTAACCACGCTACGTTAGTCCTCCTATCTTTTGGTTTTTGAATCAGGATGTAAGCAATGATCTCCTCTGACCTCAAACAGTTTTGAAATGGTCTTTTCGATCCGAAGAATTGATAAATCTCATTCGCGACAGTTGTCCAACTCGAAATTTGAATTGAACTGTCATCCTAACCAGCCAGTCAGGCTTTCAAGAACAATACTTTTTGTAAATAGCGTGTTTTGTAACCAGACGTTAATATACGATCAGTCATATGCGAAAGATAACACTTAAAAACGAAAACTGAAGAAACTTTTGGGTTCATTTTACCCATTAAGTTGAGTTTTGGAGAGAAAAAAAAATTATGAGAAAAAACCTTCCGCTAGTGTGAAACCACGCTACGTTAGTCCTCCTATCTTTTGGTTTTTGAATCAGGATGTACGCAATAATCTCCTCTGACCTCACACAATTTTGAAATGGTCTTTTCCATTCGAAGAATTGATAAATCTCATTCGCGATAGTTGTCCAACACGAAATTTGAAATGAACTGTCATCCTAACCAACCAGTGAGGCTCTCAAGGAAAATACTTTTTGTAAATAGCATGTTATCTAAACATACGTGAAAATATGACCAGTCATACGCGATAGATAACAGGAAAAACGAGAACTGAAGAAAATTTTGGGTTCATTTTACCCCTTAAGTTGATTTTTCGAGAGAAAAAATTATCATAAAAAACCTTTCGCTAGTGTGAAACCAAGCTAAAATAGTCCTCCCATCTTTTGTTATTTGAAACAGGATGTAAGCAATACTCTCCTTTGACCTCAAACAATTTTGAAATGGTCTTTTCGAGTCGAAGAATTGATAAATCTCATTCGCGACAGTTGTCCAACATGAAATTTGAATTGAACTGTCATCCTAACCAACCACTGAGGCTCTCAAGGACAATACTTTTTGTAAAAAGCATGTTATCTAAACATACGTCAAAATATGACCAGTCATATGCGATAGATAACAGGAAAAACGAGAACTGAAGAAAATTTTGGGTTCATTTTACCCCTTAAGTTGATTTTTCGAGAGAAAAAATTATCATAAAAAACCTTTCACTAGTGTGAAACCACGCTAGAATAGTCCTCCTATCTTTTGGTATTTGAATCAGGATGTAAGTAATGATCTCCTCTGACCTCAAACAATTTTGAAATGGTCTTTTCGAGTCGAAGAATTGATAAATCTCATTCGCGACAGTTGTCCAACATGAAATTTGAATTGAACTGTCATCCTAACCAACCACTGAGGCTCTCAAGGACAATACTTTTTGTAAAAAGCATGTTATCTAAACATACGTCAAAATATGACCAGTCATATGCGATAGATAACAGGAAAAACGAGAACTGAAGAAAATTTTGGGTTCATTTTACCCCTTAAGTTGATTTTCGAGAGAAAAAATTATCATAAAAAACCTTTCGCTAGTGTGAAACCACGCTAGAATAGTCCTCCTATCTTTTGGTATTTGAATCAGGATGTAAGCAATGATCTCCTCTGACCTCAAACAATTTTGAAATGGTCTTTTCGATCCGAAGAATTGATAAATCTCATTCGCGACAGTTGTCCAACACGAAATTTGAATTGAACTGTCATCCTAACCAACCAGTCAGGCTTTCAAAGACAATACTTTTTGCAAATAGCGTGTTTTGTAACCAGACGTTAATATACGATCAGTCATATGCGAAAGATAACACTTAAAAACGAAAACTGAAGAAAATTTTGGGTTCATTTTACCCCTTAAGTTGAGTTTTGGTGAGAAAAAATTATCAGAAAAAACCTTCCGCTAGTGTGAAACCACGCTACGTTAGTCCTCCTATCTTATGGTTTCTGAATCAGGATTAAAGCAATAATCTCCTCTGACCTCAAACAATTTTGAAATGGTCTTTTCGATTCGAAGAATTGATAAATCTCATTCGCGACAGTTGTCCAACACGAAATTTGAATTGAACTGTCATCCTAACCAACCAGTCAGGCTTTCAAAGACAATAATTTTTGCAAATAGCGTGTTTTGTAACCAGACGTTAATATACGATCAGTCATATGCGAAAGATAACACTTAAAAACGAAAACTGAAGAAAATTTTGGGTTCATTTTACCGCTTAAGTTGAGTTTTGGTGAGAAAAAAATATCAGAAAAAACATTCCGCTAGTGTGAAACCACGCTACGTTGGTCCTCCTATCTTATGGTTTCTGAATCAGGATTAAAGCAATAATCTCCTCTGACCTCAAACAATTTTGAAATGGTCTTTTCGATTCGAAGAATTGATAAATCTCATTCGCGATAGTTGTCCAACACGAAATTTGAATTGAACTGTCATCCTAACCAACCAGTGAGGCTCTCAAGGACAATACTTTTTGTAAATAGCAAGTTATCTAAACATACGTGAAAATATGACCAGTCATATGCGATAGATAACAGGAAAAACGAGAACTGAAGAAAATTTTGGGTTCATTTTACCCCTTAAGTTGAGTTTTGGTGAGAAAAAATTATCAGAAAAAACCTTTCGCTAGTGTAAAACCAAGCTACAATAGTCCTCCCATCTTTTGTTATTTGAAACAGGATGTAAGCAATACTCTCCTTTGACCTCAAACAATTTTGAAATGGTCTTTTCGAGTCGAAGAATTGATAAATCTCATTCGCGAAAGTTGTCCAACATAAAATTTGAATTGAACTGTCATCCTAACCAACCAGTGAGGCTCTCAAGGACAAAAATTTTTGTAAAAAGCATGTTATCTAAACATACGTCAAAATATGACCAGTCATATGCGGTAGATAACAGGAAAAACGAGAACTGAAGAAAATTTTGGGTTCATTTTACCCCTTAAGTTGATTTTTCGAGAAAAAATTATCATAAGAAACCTTTCGCTAGTGTGAAACCACTTTAGAATAGTCCTCCTATCTTTTGGTATTTGAATCAGGATGTAAGCAATGATCTCCTCTGACCTCAAACAATTTTCAAATGGTCTTTTCGATCCGAAGAATTGATAAATCTCATTCGCGACAGTTGTCCAACACGAAATTTGAATTGAACTGTCATCCTAACCAACCAGTCAGGCTTTCAAAGACAATATTTTTTGTAAATAGCGTGTTTTGTAACCAGACGTTCATATACGATCAGTCAAATGCGAAAGATAACACTTAAAAACGAAAACTGAAAAAAATTTTGGGTTCATTTTACCCCTTAAGTTGATTTTTGGTGAGAAAAAATTATCAGAAAAAACCCTCCGCTAGTATGAAACCACGCTACGTTAGTCCTCCTATCTTTTGGTTTTTGAATCAGGATTAAAGCAATAATCTCCTCTGACCTCAAACAATTTTGAAATGGTCTTTTCGATTCGAAGAATTGATAAATCTCATTCGCGATAGTTGTCCAACACGAAATTTGAATTGAACTGTCATCCTAACCAACCAGTGAGGCTCTCAAGGACAATACTTTTTGTAAATAGCATGTTATCTAAACATACGTGGAAATATGACCAGTCATATGCGATAGATAACAGGAAAAACGAGAACTGAAGAAAATTTTGGGTTCATTTTACCCCTTAAGTTGAGTTTTGGTGAGAAAAAATTATCAGAAAAAACCTTTCGCTAGTGTAAAACCAAGCTACAATAGTCCTCCCATCTTTTGTTATTTGAAACAGGATGTAAGCAATACTCTCCTTTGACTTCAAACAATTTTGAAATGGTCTTTTCGAGTCGAAGAATTGATAAATCTCATTCGCGACAGTTGTCCAACATAAAATTTGAATTGAACTGTCATCCTAACCAACCAGTGAGGCTCTCAAGGACATTACTTTTTGTAAAAAGCATGTTATCTAAACATACGTCAAAATATGACCAGTCATATGCGATAGATAACAGGAAAAACGAGAACTGAAGAAAATTTTGGGTTCATTTTACCCCTTAAGTTGATTTTTCGAGAGAAAAAATTATTATAAAAAACCTTTCGCTAGTGTGAAACCACGCTAGAATAGTCCTCCTATCTTTTGGTATATGAATCAGGATGTAAGCAATAATCTCCTCTGACCTCAAACAATTTTGAAATGGTCTTTTCGATCCGAAGAATTGATAAATCTCATTCGCGACAGTTGTCCAACACGAAATTTGAATTGAACTGTCATCCTAACCAACCAGTCAGGCTCTCAAGGACAATACTTTTTGTAAATAGCATGTTATCTAAACATACGTCAAAATATGACCAGTCCTATGCGATAGATAACAGGAAAAACGAGAACTGAAGAAAATTTTGGGTTCATTTTACCCCTTAAGTTGAGTTTTGGTGAGAAAAAATTATCAGAAAAAACCTTTCGCTAGTGTAAAACCAAGCTACAATAGTCCTCCCATCTTTTGTTATTTGAAACAGGATGTAAGCAATACTCTCCTTTGACTTCAAACAATTTTGAAATGGTCTTTTCGAGTCGAAGAATTGATAAATCTCATTCGCGACAGTTGTCCAACATAAAATTTGAATTGAACTGTCATCCTAACCAACCAGTGAGGCTCTCAAGGACAATACTTTTTGTAAAAAGCATGTTATCTAAACATACGTCAAAATATGACCAGTCATATGCGATAGATAACAGGAAAAACGAGAACTGAAGAAAATTTTGGGTTCATTTTACCCCTTAAGTTGATTTTTCGAGAGAAAAAAGTATTATAAAAAACCTTTCGCTAGTGTGAAACCACGTTAGAATAGTCCTCCTATCTTTTGGTATATGAATCAGGATGTAAGCAATAATCTCCTCTGACCTCAAACAATTTTGAAATGGTCTTTTCGATCCGAAGAATTGATAAATCTCATTCGCGACAGTTGTCCAACACGAAATTTGAATTGAACTGTCATCCTAACCAACCAGTCAGGCTCTCAAGGACAATACTTTTTGTAAATAGCATGTTATCTAAACATACGTCAAAATATGACCAGTCCTATGCGATAGATAACAGGAAAAACGAGAACTGAAGAAAATTTTGGGTTCATTTTACCCCTTAAGTTGATTTTTCGAGAGAAAAAATTATTATAAAAAACCTTTCGCTAGTGTGAAACCACGCTAGAATAGTCCTCCTATCTTTTGGTATATGAATCAGGATGTAAGCAATAATCTCCTCTGACCTCAAACAATTATGAAATGGTCTTTTCGATCCGAAGAATTGATAAATCTCATTCGCGACAGTTGTCCAACACGAAATTTGAATTGAACTGTCATCCTAACCAATCAGTCAGGCTTTCAAAGACAAAACTTTTTGTAAATAGCGTGTTTTGTAACCAGACGTTAATATACGATCAGTCATATGCGAAAGATATCACTTGAAAACGAAAACAGAAGAAAATTTTGGGTTCATTTTACCCCTTATGTTAAGTTTTGGAGAGAAAAAATTATCCAAAAAACCTTTTCTCTAGTGTGAAACCACGCTACGTTAGTCTTCCTATCTTTTGGTGTTTGAATCAGGATGTAAGCAATAGCCTCTTATGACCTCAAACAATTTTGAAATTGTCTTTTCAATTCGAAATGATAAATCTCATTCGCAAAAATTGAATTAAATTTGAAAGAAAACACAAAAGAAGTGAAACACTCGGAAAGAAGTTTTCAACAGTTATAGTAAATCATTTTCAATCATTTTGAACAGGGTTTCTCTGAAACAGATTAATCGCGCTCAAAAGTTACGCAAAGTGTAGACAAAATTAAGCGTCCGTCTATTTCTCGAACAATGCAAGGCGATAAAAGTTTTTTCACATCAACTAAGGTGACATCACTATTCGCACACTGAATTAAATGATGATTTTCGTAGCAGCTACTGACCAATTCAAGCCCCTCGTCCAAATTCACTGCTACTCTGGAATGCTCGGTTGGTGACGAGTGATTTTCGAGTTTCTGTATAAGAAAACCTGTGAATGTTTTCGATGAGTCAAAATCAACAAGATGCACAGCTGCACTTTTTTCCGAAACATCAACAAATATGTCAGTCAACTGACCAAAACCTGTCGCGCCTTCTTTTTCATACTCAACAAAATGCACGCAGGTTTTGTTAACGTTCCAAGTACATTTACTGCCGTGACAAGCATACATCTTAGAATCTAGCTCAAACGTCTTGCTTGACATTAAAGTCTCCCGGCTTCCATTTACTTCAATTATACGCTCCGTAGGCTGAAGCAGCTTGAGTGAACCCACTGTTATCGTCTTCGAGTTTCCCTTTAACTTTTTCCTGAAAAATCGTCTTTGATGCCGTTTGACTGCTAGCTTTGTAGCAACAATGGCACTTGTGTTTGGACCAATAGCGCGTTTCAGATGAAAATGAGCGGACTCAAATGGAATTGACGACAATGAAGCCAAGGGTCCCGTCTTTTTTGCCTGGTCAGCTAGATGACCGAGAGAATGCATATTGTAACTTTGAGCCGCTTCTCCATAAAAATTAGGAACCAATTTCCGAAAAATTTTGATAAGAACCTCTGCCTTGTCATAACTCTGCTCTCTGACCGGTTCAATTAAATAACGTATTGCAGTACTCAGTAGATAGAAGTGCACAAACATGGGCACTGAGAGAACACCAAAAAAAGACACAAAGCCGTATAAGAGAAACAACTTCAGTTCTGTTGCCTTCCAATATTTGAGTGTTACTAGAGATCGCAATTGTCTTTTGTTGTCAGTTCCTGGCACCTTACACTTTGAAAGGTTGGCTGACACTTGCGTTTTATTCCGGCCCAAAAATTTTCTCGATCCGTTGATTCTGCAGAGAAGGGTTTTGACAACACCAAGGAGCACTTGATGCATGTAGTCTATCAGCATTTCATCGGGGAGAGTAACAACACTTTCAATTGCTGAGGGCCCTAAACAAAAAGATATCCAAAACAATTGGAAAATTTTTTGAGTTTTTAAGGGACTCTAGGAAAAAAACAGTGACTAAACGTTCTTAAACTCGAGCTATGCAGTAATGGGAGAAAGAAAAGATCAGAAATATTACCTCTTAAACCATATAATGATCTGCACTCTGATCCCAGGCATTCCAAAATTAACTGCCGCTCTTTTGATGTCCTTTGAGACACATCAGGCTCATGGAACGGATAAATCCAGGTATCTTTAGCCAGAGCTCTACGTCCAACAGCTAGGCAATTCGTGCACCCATAACGCCCATTAAACTGAGTTTGGTTCACTAGAGGTGCTTTCATTACCATATCAACAATTACGTATTTTAGCTTCACAGTGAACGTATAGGAACTCCCATTTATCTGGAGAACCTTTGGCGAACTGAAACCTGACAGGATTTTGACTGTATGTTTCATCAGATTTTCACAATGCGGTTTTTTTTCTCCACCAAATAATGAAACTAAGAGTAAATTCCGGTAGCTAACACGTCGCCTTGCGGGTAAGTTGAGAAGCATGAGCCAGACTGGGTACAGAGAAAATTTAGCTGAGTTAAAAGGAGAAACCCCGTCAGTGCTTAGAGCAAAATATAAACAGAATTTATTCGACTTCGGTAAACACAAGTCAGTCTGGAGTTGATAACCTTCAGTGCTAACAAGATCAAAATTTTCACTGAGCAAGTGACTGAGTTGTCGCTCAAAATTAAGGTCATACAGGAGGCCTTCTGGTAGTTGAGTTTCACTAAGGCCAGATAGTGAACTGATTTCTTGTTGTCTTAGTGAATATAAGCTCGGCAAATTGTTAGCTGCAGGTAACGCTTTTCTAAACAAGGAAAGAACTGCGCCCAAACCACGCTCGGGGAGATTATGAATGTCAGCTAATTCTATTAACTCAGAGCAAAATGATCGGGTAGTCAAACTCGAACCCAAACAGATCATCTCTTCAATTTCAGAGCTACTTGTCATGTTCGACCTTTCACGCCTTTCATCATCAGAGTGATCACCTTGAGACCCTATCGGCTCTAAAAGCTCTTCGTCGTTGTCCGATATAAAGTCAATTCTATTAGGCGTTGAGCATTCCTTTTCTCTTACATTGTCAAAAAAAAGATTAGCTTCGGATGAAATGCCTAGACTTTCATTTTCTGATATATCGGGCGACGCAGTAATAGAGCTCGAAGACTCGGAAGATGTTTCGTATCTGACTCTGTACCGAGACTTCTTAATTCTTCGCGGCTGATAAGTTGGCCCAACATCTCGATGTCGCCTACGAAGTTTTTGAAGAGCTCGTTGCTCTGTGGTACTTGTCACGAGCCGTTCGCTAACAGTGCTTAGGCTTCTAACTTTTCCAGAGCGCGTCCAACTTTGAATTGGATGTTCTTTACCGTGCATTTCAGAGAAGGGACATTCGCAATGCACTCTATTTGGGCCAAAATAATCACCACTGTATAGCACAGTTATTTCATCACCAGGAAAAAGACCGTTTCTTGAAATCACTCGAATGCTCACTTTCGTTCGCTTTGAATTCCCAACATAAGTACAGTTTTCCCTGCAACTAGAATTGATGAAGGAAACGCCTCCTAGCATAATTTTCGATCCCGTATGATGACGAAAAACCGACACATCGTTAACACCCTCAACAATTTCGCATTCTTTAATCGGAGCCAAGAAACCAACAAGACCAGGTATAACATCTCCTTTCACAAATCTTTTCTTAGCAAAGACGCCAAAGCTTGTGAAACCGTTGTCCATTTTAAAATTTGAAGAAAGAGCTCGATACTCAACGTTTAACAAAGACAGAACATATTCCTTCTCAATTTCGTTTTTCAGATGACTGAATCCGGACTGGTTTTTAAGAGATAAGTCGCAGACAATTTTATGGGAAACTTTGCCGTCCGAATCAATGTACTTCGAAGTGAGTTCAGCATCTGCTAACGCTAAGTCATGCCAAAATATATGACGATTCATGTTTTGTACTAAAGTATGAAACAAAGGAGTCAATTGGGTGTGGAAAAACTTAGAAAACAGTATATTCAAACAATTTCAAACACCGACCAGGCTATCTAAATTTGGTGTCGATCCCCTAACGAGCGTGATTTGAACCAGTTTAAAGTTGTATCAACCGAAAAGAAAGACAAAGGATGAATTGCTTTGGCTAAAGTTTTATTTCATTTCAATTGCCTTATCCCACATTGTGAAACAGTTGGAATGGGTTATAATGAGAACGGAAAAAGCGTGCAGCGAAAAATTAGCAGGCCACAGAGGTTGAATTTAAAAATAAAACATTTTAAGCATCACTGAATCAAATTATAGCTTGTCAGAAAATTGATTAGTTCAACACATTATTAAGACAACAGCAATAAGTTCTAAGAAAAGAGGATAATCAAACTCAGTGATCATGACTCAGTGTTCCAGTTAACAATTTTTGCAGCAAAAAATTTCGGATTCTACAAAGCAATCATTGCAACTAAATTCTCCGCACTTCGGACATTCTACAAAGTCAGCATTTGTGGATTTGACATTTATGCGGCAGACCGCACATCGTAGTGGCAAGAAAGAGCCAAAGCTTGAAGTCAAATTCCGTTTCTTGAAGCTTTGCCACCATTCAGTTCCTGCTTCCTGCCGTTCATGCCAAGTTGCAGGGAAGTTCACATCATAGTACTTCCCCTTTTGATAAACATATCCCAGTATTTGCTTTAGTTGTCTTTTTCTTTGTGAGCACCAACCTTTGATATCAGTAGCCATGGCTGCCTCTTGGATTTTGTTGAACACGTTCCTCTGAGCAGGACTATTGGTCTTCAGCTTCCTTTTCAGGGTACTCAGTGGCACACCCGTAGACCGTGCAACACATCTTGCTCCATAATTCCCCTCTTGCACCAAAAACAACGCCATCTTCAAATCATACTCTGTGTAGCTATGAGCGGTTTTTCGTTCGTAGGATCTAGGCATTTTGCATCTTAAACAGTTACACAAACGGAGACAATAATTGTTTCAAAAATTGATGCGTTATCTATGTTATTTAGTAAGATGTTCCACAAAGATGTGTCGTAAAAATCAAATTCTAAAAAACGGTTCGATTCATTTGCAGGTTCTTCGGGGGACAACAAAACGAAAAGTCCAGGTTGGCATTGTCTAATTCAGAAAAAATTGAGCTCAAAAAAGGAATACAAAGAAAATACAACATATTCCTTCTCAATTTCTTTTTTCACATGACTGAATGCCGACTGGTTTTTATGAGACAAGTCACAGAAAATTTTATGGAAACTTTGCCGTCCGAATAAATATACTTTGAAGTGAGCTCAGCATCTGCTAACGCTAAGTCATGCCAAAAAATATGACCATTCATGTTTCGCACTGAAGTATGAAACGAAAGGAGTCAACTAGGTGTGGGAAAATTTAGCATATTAAAACAATTAAACACAGCCCGGGCTATCTAAATTTGATCTCAATCACCTAACTGGCCCAATTTCAACGAGGTTAAAGTTTGATCAACCAAAAAGAAAGAAAGCAGAAACTGGTTTGGTTAAGCTTTTACATCATTTCAAATGTTTTATCCCAACTTGCGGAGCAGTTGACATGAGTGATAATGAGAACGGAAAAAGATTGCGAAAAAACTGGAAGCCAACAGAAGGTGAATTTATGAATACCGAAAACTTTTTACCATCAATAAGAGTCATTTTAAAAGGCTAAAAAACTTGTATCAAAACAATATTAACACAACAGCATCAGTAAAAGTAAAATAAAATCAAGAACTTCTGGTTCAAAAAGTATTATCGCTGTATAGAATACTGTATGAGAGACGCTGTATAAACCAGGAAACGATCCATCGTAATTGCTCGAATTGTTTTCAAATCGAAGGCTTTCAAAACTCCTAGTTTAAGTCCAATTGTTCACCATTATTTCCGGAGTTGTTAACCGTAGCTGACAGTTTCTTCAAGTCTCTACCTTTTTGATTGATTGCCCTTCTGGCTTCCTCCCATTTATTGCCGAACCTGCTCTCAATATAGCTTTTGATAATGTCGACTTTTTCGCTGTCCAGCGGAGTACGGGTTGAAGTCTTCTGTGGGCTTATTATTCCCTCTCGCAGTTCGTCTTCCGTAAACAATTCACTTGCCAAACGGACTCCATATGCCCCAGGAGTTGCACCAGTTTTCAACTTCAAACCACTGTCACTCTTGCCAATTGACTGATCGTCTTTCGCTGGGGTTGAGATGTCGGCTCCTTCGTTTGACGTTATCGCTACTTTATGATACGAGGCTCTCTCGTTGCACCTACTTAGGGCTTCCTGCAAACGCCTGCTCTCTATTCTAGTCTTCTTAACTGAATTTTTGAGCTCTTCTGACGCGGATTCTAAATCGCTTAGAACTTTCTCAAGCTTGGTGTTCATTTCCAACTTCTAGAAATAAGGCAAAAATGAAAATTTCTTCAAAACTTAGTAAAATTGTGTTGTCCCTAAGGATTCATGCAATTATTAAAACCCAAACTTATGTGCTAATAATTTGCTTATGTGCATAATAATAACTTATGTGCTTAATATTTGAAAACACTTCAAACTTTTTAGGATCTGGAAAAAACTTAGAAAACAGCTTTTTCAAACAATTTTGAACCAAGCCGGCTATCCAATTTAACAGCAGTTACCTATCTATCACGCTTTGAACGAGGATAAAGTTGATTCAAACAAAAAAGACTAAAAGAGGTTAATTTGGTTAAAAGTTTGTTTCATTTGAAGTGATCTATCCCAATTCTCGAAACAGTCGACATGGGTGAAAATGAGAACGGAAAAATCTTGCTGCAAAAGTATAGAAGCCCAGAGAAGGTAAATTAATGAATACCAAAAAAAATCAATGAGAATCACTTCACAAGGCTGTAAAACATCAAATGCATAAATACGCCTCTCAATCAACAGTAATTACATTGAAAGCACCACTATGAAAGGTAATCGTAGCAGCTAAGAGAATCACTTTTTTACTGTATTGTAGGCATAATATCAGTTTACATAAACTTATTGCGAAAACAAAACAAGAAGCATTGGATGACTCTGACAGTCAGAACAAATCGACTTTGTCACAATTAAATGATTGGAATGAGATCTGGATTAATTTAACAGGCAGTTGTATCAACATGAAAGCATAGTTTGCAACAGCATGAAAACGATCACACGATGTATCTTACTTTCTCGCAGCCATAAAAGTATCACCCTTCAGTGACCACCCCAAAGCCATCATTTTCCTTCGACGCATCCAGATCCTCCTTTTCAAAATTCTCAGCACTAGCATCCATCAACCGTTTCTTGACTTTTTTCGAGTCCCGTGCACAATCATTTATCGACTTTCGCGCAAGATACCATTGTCCAGGGAAACGCTCCTCGACCATCTTCTGAATTTTTTCCATGCGCTCAGGATCTAAAGCTGGTTTTGTTGCCTTCTCTGGTTGCGCAATTCCTCTAATTCGCTCATCTAAGGTGAATAATCTTTTAAAAAGATTAATACCAAATTTACCGGGCGTGCTCCCGGGCAGCTTATTGAGCACTTCGCCTCCTTCAATAAATTGCTCGCACGCACTGGCTTTCGGTGTTGGCTGCGCCGAAACTTCAGGAGCGTTAGAGTCTAGAAGCTTTCGAATATTTCGAGAATCTCGTCTTTGGATGTTCAATGCTTCGGTGACGAGCTTGAGCGTTTCACAAACGCTTTCTAGAGTCTCTACAAGGCGTTTATTTTGAACTTGATTAACAGCAACTTCCACATTCTCGCTTACTTCTGGTTCATCGTTTACATCGTTGATCATTGCTGTTTCAGCCTCTTGATTTGGTTGATGTGTTTCCTCGTTATCAGACAAGTTAATAGACTCATTATCGCTCTCTACCCGGATTGACTTCGATCCTGACTGCACCGGTTCTGTCGCTTTTCGTTTTCCGGAAAAGAACGACACGATGTCGCCATCTTTCTTTTGCGGGGGTTGACTTTTGCAATTTTGAGACTTGGAACTGTCTGGCAGTTCTTCATGAAGATCAGAGAACGTTAAATCAACCATTTCTGTAGAGGACACATTGTCAATCCTGTTTTCTACTTGCGTGAGTACTTGCCTCTCAGAATCCTCAGAATCCGTCACACCAATGAACTTAGCGTGAAAAGTACCCTCGTCATAGCGCAACGGTAGTTTTTTGTTCGAGCCCGGCGCATTCGCGAACTTCAATCGTTCCGAGTAGTTTAAGTCCTTCGGCCAAAACTTGCTATTTAACTCGATCGAATGGTGATCACCAGTTGATGGGAAGAAGAAGTGAAATCTCTTGCCCGCATTTAATTTTAGCAGTCGTTCCTCATTTTTCCTGTTAGATTTTGTTGACAGTTCTTCAGGAATTTTGGAGACAACTTGGGAGAATAGCTTAGGCATTTTTGCAACTGAAACGGAAAATTTTGACTTTTAAATTGATCGTTCAACTTTCATGGCTTGATTAGTTCATTTCTGCTTTTTATTTCTTGGAAGCTGTCTTCAAATTCGTTCATCTGAAAAAACTTCTAGAGAAAAAGCGCTCAGACGAACAATTGAAAACAATAAAGACAGACAGCACTAATATAATTGTTAAACTTCGTTTGAGAGCAAATATTCAGCCACTCAATTGCCCGCTCAATTAGGCTCTCAATCGGCTGTTCATTGAGCCACAAAATTGGCTCTTCAATCAGTCACTAAATCGACTGTTTATTGAGCCACACAATCGGCTCTTCAATCAGCCTCTTAGTCGGCTGTTCATTGAGCCACACAATCGGCTCTTCAATCAGTCACTAAATGGACTGTTCATTGAGCCACAATCGGCTCTTCAATCAGTCACTCACTCGACTGTTCATTGAGCCACACAATCGGCTCTTCAATCAGTCACTCAATCGACTGTTCATTGAGCCACAATTGGCTCTTCAATCAGCCTCTTAATCGGCTGCTCATTGAGCCACACAATCGGCTCATCAATCAGTCACTTAATCGACTGTTCATTGAGCCACACAATCGGCCCTTCAATCAGTCACTCAATCGACTGTTCGTTGAGCCAGACAATCGGCTCTTCAATCAGTCACTCAATCGACTTTTCATTGAGCCACACAATCGGCTCCTCAATCAGTCACTCAATCGACTGTTCATTGAGCCACAATCGGCTCTTCAAACAGCCACTTAATTGGCTGCACATTGAGCCACACTCGGCTCTTCAATCAGTCTTTCAATTGACTGTTCATTGAGCCACACAATCGGCTCTTCAATCAGTCACTAAATGGACTGTTCACTGAGCCACAATCGGCTCTTCAATCAGTCACTAAATCGACTGTTCATTGAGCCACACAATCGGCTCTTCAATCAGTCACTAAATGGACTGTTCATTGAGCCACAATCGGCTCCTCAATCAGTCACTCACTCGACTGTTCAATGAGCCACACAATCGGCTCTTCAATCAGTCACTCAATCGACTGTTCATTGAGCCACAATTGGCTCTTCAATCAGCCTCTTAGTCGGCTGTTCATTGAGCCACACAATCGGCTCTTCAATCAGTCACTAAATGGACTGTTCATTGAGCCACAATCGGCTCTTCAATCAGTCACTCACTCGACTGTTCATTGAGCCACACAATCGGCTCTTCAATCAGTCACTCAATCGACTGTTCATTGAGCCACAATTGGCTCATCAATCAGCCTCTTAATCGGCTGCTCATTGAGCCACACAATCGGCTCTTCAATCAGTCCTACTCCTACTTAGGCCCTCAATGTATTTGAATTAGTCCTTCACTATATTGAAAAACACTTTTTGTTAAACTGTATAAAGATCGTATTTGAGTCCGAAATCTGACAACGTGTTAAGTACTTCTATCTCAGACAACCTAGAACGATAATTCCTTCGGCTTTCGAACCTATTTGGACTTTCCCACTCCTACTTAGGCCCTCAATTGATTTGAATAAGTCCTTCACTATATTGAAAAACACTTGTTAAACTGTATAAAGATCGTATTTGAGTGCGAAATCTGACAACGTGTTAAGTACTTCTATCTCAGACAACCTAGAACGATAATTCCTTCGGCTTTAAAACCTATTTGGACTTTCCCACTCCTACTTAGGCCCTCAATTGATTTGAATAAGTCCTTCACTATATTGAAAAACACTTTTTGTTAAACTGTATAAAGATCGTATTTGAGGGCGAAATCTGACAACGTGTTAAGTACTTCTATCTCAGACAACCTAGAACGATAATTCCTTCGGCTTTAGAACCTATTTAGACTTTCCCACTCCTACTAAGGCCCTCAATTGATTTGAAGAAGTCCTTCACTATATTGAAAAACACTTTTTGTTAAACTGTATAAAGATCGTATTTTTAGTCCGAAATCTGACAACGTGTTAAGTACTTCTATCTCAGACAACCTAAAACAATAAATCCTTCGGCTTTAAAACCTATTTGGACTTTCCCACTCCTACTTAGGCCCTCAATTGATTTGAACAAGTCCTTCACTATATTGAAAAACACTTTTTGTTAAACTGTATAAAGATCGTATTTTGAGTCCGAAATCTGACAACGTGTTAAGTACTTCTATCTCAGACAACCTAGAACGATAATCCCTTGGGCTTTAGAACCTAATTGGACTTTCCCACTCCTACTTAGGCCCTCAATTGATTTGAATAAGTCCTTCACTATATTGAAAAACACTTTTTGTTAAACTGTATAAAGATCGTATTTGAGGGCGAAATCTGACATCGTGTTAAGTACTTCTATCTCAGACAACCTAGAACGATAATTCCTTCGGCTTTAGAACCTATTTAGACTTTCCCACTCCTACTAAGGCCCTCAATTGATTTGAGGAAGTCCTTCACTATATTGAAAAACACTTTGTTAAACTGTATAAAGATCGTATTTTGAGTCCGAAATCTGACAACGTGTTAAGTACTTCTATCTCAGACAACCTAAAACGATAATTCCTTCGGCTTTAAAACCTATTTGGACTTTCCCACTCCTACTTAGGCCCTCAATTGATTTGAACAAGTCCTTCACTATATTGAAAAACACTTTTTGTTAAACTGTATAAAGATCGTATTTTTAGTCCGAAATCTGACAACGTGTTAAGTACTTCTATCTCAGACAACCTAGAACGATAATCCCTTCGGCTTTAACACCTATTTGGACTTTCCCACTCCTACTTAGGCCCTCAATTGATTTGAATAAGTCCTTCACTATATTGGAAAACACTTTTTGTTAAACTGTATAAAGATCGTATTTGAGTGCGAAATCTGACAACGTGTTAAGTACTTCTATCTCAGACAACCTAGAACGATAATTCCTTCGGCTTTAAAACCTATTTGGACTTTCCCACTCCTACTTAGGCCCTCAATTGATTTGAATAAGTCCTTCACTATATTGAAAAACACTTTTTGTTAAACTGTATAAAGATCGTATTTGAGGGCGAAATCTGACATCGTGTTAAGTACTTCTATCTCAGACAACCTAGAACGATAATTCCTTCGGCTTTAGAACCTATTTAGACTTTCCCACTCCTACTAAGGCCCTCAATTGATTTGAAGAAGTCCTTCACTATATTGAAAAACACTTTGTTAAACTGTATAAAGATCGTATTTTGAGTCCGAAATCTGACAACGTGTTAAGTACTTCTATCTCAGACAACCTAAAACGATAATTCCTTCGGCTTTAAAACCTATTTGGACTTTCCCACTCCTACTTAGGCCCTCAATTGATTTGAACAAGTCCTTCACTATATTGAAAAACACTTTTTGTTAAACTGTATAAAGATCGTATTTTTAGTCCGAAATCTGACAACGTGTTAAGTACTTCTATCTCAGACAACCTAGAACGATAATCCCTTGGGCTTTAGAACCTAATTGGACTTTCCCACTCCTACTTAGGCCCTCAATTGATTTGAACAAGTCCTTCACTATATTGAAAAACACTTTTTGTTAAACTGTATAAAGATCGTATTTTGAGTCCGAAATCTGACAACGTGTTAAGTACTTCTATCCCAGACAACCTAGAACGATAATCCCTTGGGCTTTAGAACCTAATTGGACTTTCCCACTCCTACTTAGGCCCTCAATTGATTTGAATAAGTCCTTCACTATATTGGAAAACACTTTTTGTTAAACTGTATAAAGATCGTATTTGAGTGCGAAATCTGACAACGTGTTAAGTACTTCTATCTCAGACAACCTAGAACGATAATCCCTTGGGCTTTAGAACCTAATTGGACTTTCCCACTCCTACTTAGGCCCTCAATTGATTTGAATAAGTCCTTCACTATATTGAAAAACACTTTTTGTTAAACTGTATAAAGATCGAATTTGAGGGCGAAATCTGACAACGTGTTAAGTACTTCTATCTCAGACAACCTAGAACAATAATTCCTTCGGCTTTAGAACTTATTTGGACTTTCCCACTCCTACTTAGGCCCTCAATTGATTTGAATAAGTCCTTCACTATATTGAAAAACTCTTTTTGTTAAACTGTATAAAGATCGTATTTTGAGTCCGAAATCTGACAACGTGTTAAGTACTTCTATCTCAGACAACCTAGAACGATAATTCTTTCGGCTTTAGAACCTATTTGGACTTTCCCACTTCTACTTAGGCCCTCAATTGATTTGAATAAGTCCTTCACTATATTGAAAAACACTTTTTGTTAAACTGTATAAAGATCGTATTTGAGGGCGAAATCTGACAACGTGTTAAGTACTTCTATCTCAGACAACCTAGAACGATAATCCCTTGGGCTTTAGAACCTATGTGGACTTTCCCACTCCTACTTAGGCCCTCAATTGATTTGAATAAGTCCTTCACTATATTGAAAAACACTTTTTGTTAAACTGTATAAAGATCGTATTTGAGGGCGAAATCTGACAACGTGTTAAGTACTTCTATCTCAGACAACCTAGAACGATAATCCCTTGGGCTTTAGAACCTATGTGGACTTTCCCACTCCTACTTAGGCCCTCAATTGATTTGAAGAAGTCCTTCACTATATTGAAAAACACTTTTTGTTAAAACTGTATAAAGATCGTATTTTGAGTCCGAAATCTGACAACGTGTTAAGTACTTCTATCTCAGACAACCTAGAACGATAATTCCTTCGGCCTTAGAACCTATTTGGACTTTCCCACTCCTACTTAGGCCCTCAATTGATTTGAATAAGTCCTTCACTATATTGAAAAACACTTTTTGTTAAACTGTATAAAGATCGTATTTGAGGGCGAAATCTGACAACGTGTTAAGTACTTCTATCTCAGACAACCTAGAACGATAATCCCTTGGGCTTTAGAACCTATTTGGATTTTCCCACTCCTACTTAGGCCCTCAATTGATTTGAATAAGTCCTTCACTATATTGAAAAACACTTTTTGTTAAACTGTATAAAGATCGTATTTGAGGGCGAAATCTGACAACGTGTTAAGTACTTCTATCTCAGACAACCTAGAACGATAATCCCTTGGGCTTTAGAACCTATGTGGACTTTCCCACTCCTACTTAGGCCCTCAATTGATTTGAAGAAGTCCTTCACTATATTGAAAAACACTTTTTGTTAAAACTGTATAAAGATCGTATTTTGAGTCCGAAATCTGACAACGTGTTAAGTACTTCTATCTCAGACAACCTAGAACGATAATTCCTTCGGCCTTAGAACCTGTTTGGACTTTCCCACTCCTACTTAGGCCCTCAATTGATTTGAATAAGTCCTTCACTATATTGAAAAACACTTTTTGTTAAACTGTATAAAGATCGTATTTTGAGTCCGAAATCTGACAACGTGTTAAGTACTTCTATCCCAGACAACCTAGAACGATAATTCCTTCGGCATTAGAACCTATTTGGACTTTCCGACTCCTACTAAGGCCCTCAATTGATTTGAAGAAGTGCTTCACTATATTGAAAAACACTTTTTGTTAAACTGTATAAAGATCGTATTTGAGTGCGAAATCTGACAACGTGTTAAGTACTTCTATCTCACACAACCTAGAACGATAATTCCTTCGGCTTTAAAACCTATTTGGACTTTCCCACTCCTACTTAGGCCCCTCAAATGATTTGAATAAGTCCTTCACTATATTGAAAAACACTTTTTGTTAAACTGTATAAAGATCGTATTTGAGGGCGAAATCTGACAACGTGTTAAGTACTTCTATCTCAGACAACCTAGAACGATAATTCCTTCGGCTTTAGAACCTATTTAGACTTTCCCACTCCTACTAAGGCCCTCAATTGATTTGAAGAATTCCTTCACTATATTGAAAAACACTTTTTGTTAAACTGTATAAAGATCGTATTTTGAGTCCGAAATCTGACAACGTGTTAATTACTTCTATCTCAGACAACCTAAAACGATAATTCCTTCGGCTTTAAAACCTATTTGGACTTTCCCACTCCTACTTAGGCCCTCAATTGATTTGAAGAAGTCCTTCACTATATTGAAAAACACTTTTTGTTAAACTGTATAAAGATCGTATTTTGAGTCCGAAATCTGACAACGTGTTAAGTACTTCTATCTCAGACAACCTAGAACGATAATCCCTTGGGCTTTAGAACCTATTTGGACTTTCCCACTCCTACTTAGGCCCTCAATTGATTTGAACAAGTCCTCCACTATATTGAAAAACACTTTTTGTTAAACTGTATAAAGATCGTATTTTGAGTCCGAAATCTGACGACGTGTTAAGTACTTCTATCTCAGACAACCTAAAACGATAATCCCTTGGGCTTTAGAACCTAATTGGACTTTCCCACTCCTACTTAGGCCCTCAATTGATTTGAATAAGTCCTTCACTATATTGAAAAACACTTTTTGTTAAACTGTATAAAGATCGTATTTGAGTGCGAAATCTGACAACGTGTTAAGTACTTCTATCTCAGACAACCTAGAACGATAATTCCTTCGGCTTTAAAACCTATTTGGACTTTTCCACTCCTACTTAGGCCCTCAATTGATTTGAATAAGTCCTTCACTATATTGAAAAACACTTTTTGTTAAACTGTATAAAGATCGTATTTGAGGGCGAAATCTGACAACGTGTTAAGTACTTCTATCTCAGACAACCTAGAACGATAATTCCTTCGGCTTTAGAACCTATTTAGACTTTCCCACTCCTACTAAGGCCCTCAATTGATTTGAAGAAGTCCTTCACTATATTGAAAAACACTTTTTGTTAAACTGTATAAAGATCGTATTTTGAGTCCGAAATCTGACAACGTGTTAAGTACTTCTATCTCAGACAACCTAAAACGATAATTCCTTCGGCTTTAAAACCTATTTGGACTTTCCCACTCCTACTTAGGCCCTCAATTGATTTGAATAAGTCCTTCACTATATTGGAAAACACTTTTTGTTAAACTGTATAAAGATCGTATTTTGAGTCCGAAATCTGACAACGTGTTAAGTACTTCTATCTCAGACAACCTAGAACGATAATTCCTTCGGCTTTAGAACCTATTTGGACTTTCCCACTCCTACTTAGGCCCTCAATTGATTTGAATAAGTCCTTCACTATATTGAAAAACACTTTTTGTTAAACTGTATAAAGATCGTATTTTGAGTCCGAAATCTGACAACGTGTTAAGTACTTCTATCTCAGACAACCTAAAACAATAATTCCTTCGGCTTTAAAACCTAATTGGACTTTCCCACTCCTACTTAGGCCCTCAATTGATTTGAAGAAGTCCTTCACTATATTGAAAAACACTTTTTGTTAAACTGTATAAAGATCGTATTTTGAGTCCGAAATCTGACAACGTGTTAAGTACTTCTATCTCAGACAACCTAGAACGATAATTCCTTCGGCTTTAGAACCTATTTGGACTTTCCCACTCCCACTTAGGCCCTCAATTGATTTGAATAAGTCCTTCACTATATTGAAAAACACTTTTTGTTAAACTGTATAAAGATCGTATTTTGAGTCCGAAATCTGACAACGTGTTAAGTACTTCTATCTCAGACAACCTAGAACGATAATTCCTTCGGCTTTAGAACCTATTTGGACTTTCCCACTCCTACTAAGGCCCTCAATTGATTTGAAGAAGTCCTTCACTATATTGAAAAACACTTTTTGTTAAACTGTATAAAGATCGTATTTTGAGTCCGAAATCTGACAACGTGTTAAGTACTTCTATCTCAGACAACCTAAAACGATAATTCCTTCGGCTTTAGAACCTATTTGGACTTTCCCACTCCTACTAAGGCCCTCAATTGATTTGAACAAGTCCTTCACTATATTGAAAAACACTTTTTGTTAAACTGTATAAAGATCGTATTTTGAGTCCGAAATCTGACAACGTGTTAAGTACTTCTATCTCAGACAACCTAGAACGATAATTCCTTCGGCTTTAAAACCTATTTGGACTTTTCCACTCCTACTTAGGCCCTCAATTGATTTGAATAAGTTCTTCACTATATTGAAAAACACTTTTTGTTAAACTGTATAAAGATCGTATTTGAGGGCGAAATCTGACAACGTGTTAAGTACTTCTATCTCAGACAACCTAGAACGATAATTCCTTCGGCTTTAGAACCTATTTAGACTTTCCCACTCCTACTAAGGCCCTCAATTGATTTGAAGAAGTCCTTCACTATATTGAAAAACACTTTTTGTTAAACTGTATAAAGATCGTATTTTGAGTCCGAAATCTGACAACGTGTTAAGTACTTCTATCTCAGACAACCTAAAACGATAATTCCTTCGGCTTTAAAACCTATTTGGACTTTCCCACTCCTACTTAGGCCCTCAATTGATTTGAATAAGTCCTTCACTATATTGGAAAACACTTTTTGTTAAACTGTATAAAGATCGTATTTTGAGTCCGAAATCTGACAACGTGTTAAGTACTTCTATCTCAGACAACCTAGAACGATAATTCCTTCGGCTTTAGAACCTATTTGGACTTTCCCACTCCTACTTAGGCCCTCAATTGATTTGAATAAGTCCTTCACTATATTGAAAAACACTTTTTGTTAAACTGTATAAAGATCGTATTTTGAGTCCGAAATCTGACAACGTGTTAAGTACTTCTATCTCAGACAACCTAAAACAATAATTCCTTCGGCTTTAAAACCTAATTGGACTTTCCCACTCCTACTTAGGCCCTCAATTGATTTGAAGAAGTCCTTCACTATATTGAAAAACACTTTTTGTTAAACTGTATAAAGATCGTATTTTGAGTCCGAAATCTGACAACGTGTTAAGTACTTCTATCTCAGACAACCTAGAACGATAATTCCTTCGGCTTTAGAACCTATTTGGACTTTCCCACTCCCACTTAGGCCCTCAATCGATTTGAATAAGTCCTTCACTATATTGAAAAACACTTTTTGTTAAACTGTATAAAGATCGTATTTTGAGTCCGAAATCTGACAACGTGTTAAGTACTTCTATCTCAGACAACCTAGAACGATAATTCCTTCGGCTTTAGAACCTATTTGGACTTTCCCACTCCTACTAAGGCCCTCAATTGATTTGAAGAAGTCCTTCACTATATTGAAAAACACTTTTTGTTAAACTGTATAAAGATCGTATTTTGAGTCCGAAATCTGACAACGTGTTAAGTACTTCTATCTCAGACAACCTAAAACGATAATTCCTTCGGCTTTAGAACCTATTTGGACTTTCCCACTCCTACTAAGGCCCTCAATTGATTTGAACAAGTCCTTCACTATATTGAAAAACACTTTTTGTTAAACTGTATAAAGATCGTATTTTGAGTCCGAAATCTGAAAACGTGTTAAGTACTTCTATCTCAGACAACCTAGAACGATATTCCCTTGGGCTTTAGAACCTATTTGGACTTTCCCACTCCTACTTAGGCCCTCAATTGATTTGAACAAGTCCTTCACTATATTGAAAAACACTTTTTGTTAAACTGTATAAAGATCGTATTTGAGTCCGAAATCTGACAACGTGTTAAGTACTTCTATCTCAGACAACCTAGAACGATAATTCCTTCGGCTTTAGAACCTATTTGGACTTTCCCACTCCTACTTAGGCCCTCAATTGATTTGAATAAGTCCTTCACTATATTGAAAAACACTTTTTGTTAAACTGTATAAAGATCGTATTTTGAGTCCGAAATCTGACAACGTGTTAAGAACTTCTATCTCAGACAACCTAAAACGATAATTCCTTCGGCTTTAGAACCTATTTGGACTTTCCCACTCCTACTTAGGCCCTCAATTGATTTGAATAAGTCCTTCACTATATTGAAAAACACTTTTTGTTAAACTGTATAAAGATCGTATTTTGAGTCCGAAATCTGACAACGTGTTAAGTACTTCTATCTCAGACAACCTAAAACGATAATTCCTTCGGCTTTAAAACCTATTTGGACTTTCCCACTCCTACTTAGGCCCTCAATTGATTTGAAGAAGTCCTTCACTATATTGAAAAACACTTGTTAAACTGTATAAAGATCGTATTTTGAGTCCGAAATCTGACAACGTGTTAAGTACTTCTATCTCAGACAACCTAGAACGATAATTCCTTCGGCTTTAGAACCTATTTGGACTTTCCCACTCCTACTAAGGCCCTCAATTGATTTGAAGAAGTCCTTCACTATATTGAAAAACACTTTTTGTTAAACTGTATAAAGATCGTATTTTGAGTCCGAAATCTGACAACGTGTTAAGTACTTCTATCTCAGACAACCTAAAACGATGATTCCTTCGGCTTTGAAACCTTTTTGGACTTTCCCACTCCTACTTGGGCCCTCAATTGATTTGAATAAGTCCTTCACTATATTGAAAAACACTTTTTGTTAAACTATAAAGATCGTATTTGAGTGCGAAATCTGACAACGTGTTAAGTACTTCTATCTCAGACAACCTAGAACGATAATCCCTTGGTCTTTAGAACCTATTTGGACTTTCCCACTCCTACTTAGGCCCTCAATTGATTTGAACAAGTCCTTCACTATATTGAAAAACACTTTTTGTTAAACTGTATAAAGATCGTATTTTGAGTCCCAAATCTGACAACGTGTTAAGTACTTCTATCTCAGACAACCTAGAACGATAATTCCTTCGGCCTTAGAACCTATTTGGACTTTCCCACTCCTACTTAGGCCCTCAATTGATTTGAAGAAGTCATTCACTATATTGAAAAACACTTTTTGTTAAACTGTATAAAGATCGTATTTTGAGTCCGAAATCTGACAACGTGTTAAGTACTTCTATCTCAGACAACCTAGAACAAAAATTCTTTCGGCTTTAAAACCTATTTGGACTTTCCCACTCCTACTTAGGCCCTCAATTGATTTGAATAAGTCCTTCACTATATTGGAAAACACTTTTTGTTAAACTGTATAAAGATCGTATTTGAGTGCGAAATCTGACAACGTGTTAAGTACTTCTATCTCAGACAACCTAGAACGATAATCCCTTGGGCTTTAGAACCTATTTGGACTTTCCCACTCCTACTTAGGCCCTCAATTGATTTGAACAAGTCCTTCACTATATTGAAAAACACTTTTTGTTAAACTGTATAAAGATCGTATTTTGAGTCCGAAATCTGACAACGTGTTAAGTACCTCTATCTCAGACAACCTAGAACGATAATTCCTTCGGCCTTAGAACCTATTTGGACTTTCCCACTCCTACTTAGGCCCTCAATTGATTTGAAGAAGTCATTCACTATATTGAAAAACACTTTTTGTTAAACTGTATAAAGATCGTATTTTGAGTCCGAAATCTGACAACGTGTTAAGTACTTCTATCTCAGACAACCTAGAACAAAAATTCCTTCGGCTTTAAAACCTATTTGGACTTTCCCACTCCTACTTAGGCCCTCAATTGATTTGAATAAGTCCTTCACTATATTGAAAAACACTTTTTGTTAAACTGTATAAAGATCGTTTTTGAGTGCGAAATCTGACAACGTGTTAAGTACTTCTATCTCAGACAACCTAGAACGATAATCCCTTGGGCTTTAGAACCTATTTGAACTTTCCCACTCCTACTTACGCCCTCAATTGATTTGAATAAGTCCTTCACTATATTGAAAAACAATTTTTGTTAAACTGTATAAAGATCGTATTTTGAGTGCGAAATCTGGCAACGTGTTAAGTACTTCTATCTCAGACAACCTATAACGATAATCCCTTAGGCTTTAGAACCTATTTGAACTTTCCCACTCCTACTTACGCCCTCAATTGATTTGAATAAGTCCTTCACTATATTGAAAAACACTTTTTGTTAAACTGTATAAAGATCGTATTTTGAGTCCGAAATCTGACAACGTGTTAAGAACTTCTATCTCAGACAACCTAGAACAAAAATTCTTTCGGCTTTAAAACCTATTTGGACTTTCCCACTCCTACTTAGGCCCTCAATTGATTTGAATAAGTCCTTCACTATATTGGAAAACACTTTTTGTTAAACTGTATAAAGATCGTATTTGAGTGCGAAATCTGACAACGTGTTAAGTACTTCTATCTCAGACAACCTAGAACGATAATCCCTTGGGCTTTAGAACCTATTTGGACTTTCCCACTCCTACTTAGGCCCTCAATTGATTTGAACAAGTCCTTCACTATATTGAAAAACACTTTTTGTTAAACTGTATAAAGATCGTATTTTGAGTCCGAAATCTGACAACGTGTTAAGTACCTCTATCTCAGACAACCTAGAACGATAATTCCTTCGGCCTTAGAACCTATTTGGACTTTCCCACTCCTACTTAGGCCCTCAATTGATTTGAAGAAGTCATTCACTATATTGAAAAACACTTTTTGTTAAACTGTATAAAGATCGTATTTTGAGTCCGAAATCTGACAACGTGTTAAGTACTTCTATCTCAGACAACCTAGAACAAAAATTCCTTCGGCTTTAAAACCTATTTGGACTTTCCCACTCCTACTTAGGCCCTCAATTGATTTGAATAAGTCCTTCACTATATTGAAAAACACTTTTTGTTAAACTGTATAAAGATCGTTTTTGAGTGCGAAATCTGACAACGTGTTAAGTACTTCTATCTCAGACAACCTAGAACGATAATCCCTTGGGCTTTAGAACCTATTTGAACTTTCCCACTCCTACTTACGCCCTCAATTGATTTGAATAAGTCCTTCACTATATTGAAAAACAATTTTTGTTAAACTGTATAAAGATCGTATTTTGAGTGCGAAATCTGGCAACGTGTTAAGTACTTCTATCTCAGACAACCTATAACGATAATCCCTTAGGCTTTAGAACCTATTTGAACTTTCCCACTCCTACTTACGCCCTCAATTGATTTGAATAAGTCCTTCACTATATTGAAAAACACTTTTTGTTATACTGTAATCGGCTGCACATTGAGCCACACAATCGGCTCTTCAATCAGTCTTTCAATCGACTGTTCATTGAGCCACACAATCGGCTCTTCAATCAGTCACTCAATCGGCTGCTCATTGAGCTACAATCGGCTCTTCAATCAGTCATTCAATCGACTGTTCATTGAGCCACACAATCGGCTCTTCAATCAGTCACTAAATCGACTGTTCATTGAGCCACACAATCGGCTCTTCATTCGGCCTCTTAATCGGCCGTTCATTGAGCCACACAATCGGCTCTTCAATCAGTCACTAAATGGACTGTTCATTGAGCCACAATCGGCTCTTCAATCAGTCACTCACTCGACTGTTCATTGAGCCACACAATCGGCTCTTCAATCGTCACTCAATCGACTGTTCATTGAGCCACAATTGGCTCTTCAATCAGCCTCTTAATCGGCTGCTCATTGAGCCACACAATCGGCTCTTCAATCAGTCACTTAATCGACTGTTGATTGAGCCACACAATCGGCCCTTCAATCAGTCACTCAATCGACTGTTCGTTGAGCCAGACAATCGGCTCTTCAATCAGTCACTCAATCGACTAATCAGTGAGCCTCACAATCGACTCTTCAATCAGCCTCTTAATCGGCTGTTCATTGAACCACAAAATTGGTTCTACAATTAGCCACTCAATCGGCTGTTCATTGAGCCATGATTGGCTCTTCAAAACAGCTCAAAAAGCAAAGCAAAAATTCTTAACCATATAACTATGCTAAGATTGGCGTCAAAAATTTGAAACAGATGTTGCAAACGTTCAATTTGGAAATTCATGACAAAATATAAAAGCACAATAAGTTCATAGCACAAAAGTTAAAAACTCAAAAACTTAAAGCACCATGAATGGCCAAATCAAATAAAAGTTAGAGCAACTTTGCAACTTTCTTCATCAACAACTTGCTTATGTTCTTATAGCACTTTAAGTGAACTCCATCTTGGAAGTCTTGTCGCTTTATCGCATTCTCAAGCTGGATATGGCGCCGCTTGTATTTGTCAGCAAGCCTTGAATTTGTATAATGAATTCCCCGCTCGTTAGACAACCGAGGTATTATGTCACAAACGAAGCATTTGTGATTATTGTCCTCCACGAAAGTTACTAATTCTCGCATGCAATTCATCACGCCTTTGATATCAGATGGTGAGGGCACAGATGGGAACTTCGAACAAATATCATTCCCTCCTAGCATTATGATGATAATATCATAGCCAACCATTTCGTCCGAATAATTCCTCCAATTCTCCAACTTCTCACCACCTTTTCCAAGGATAACAATATGTGGAGGTAGAAGTAGCTTCTGAACATGGGAATCGCCAAACACGGCAATGGACTTGTTATTTAGATTCATTTCCGACTTGAAAAAGAGCAAAAACAAACTTTTGTGAAGACATTACACAAATCACATTTACAGCAGTGACCATGTTAATAAATTACAGCATAAATTAACCCCTAAAGCTTAGTACCCCTGATACCCGGGGCTGAGTGGTCCCACTTCGACCCGTGGTGGGTGGTCCCAGTTCACACTTGGTGGCGTCCCCTGATACCCGGGGATGGGTGGTCCCATTTTAAACGACGGTACGGATTAAGCGCAACAAGCGATTCACAATGTAGATACACCAAAGCTCTGGTTTTTTTTACTATTGGAGACGTCTAATAGTGCTAACTAATTAATCCTGATCGTATGAAGTCCAAAAAAATTAACTCAAAGAGATAATTTGAAAAAAAAGAACGTATATATTGAAAAACACTTTTTGTAAAACAGTATAAAGATAGTATTTTGAGAGCAAAATCTGACAACGTGTTAAGTACTTCTATCTCAGACCACCTAGAACGATAATTTCTTCGGCCTTAGAACCTATTTGGACTTTCTCACTCTCACGTAGGCGCTCAATTGATTTGAATAAGTCCTTCACTATATTGAAAAACAAAAAAGAACGCTTTGTTAAACTGTATAAAGATAGTATTTTGAGAGCAAAATCTGACAACGTGTTGAGTTCTTCTATCTCAGACCATCTAGAACAATAATTCTTTCGGCTTTAGAACCTATTTGGACTTTCCCACTCCTACTTAGGCCCTCAATTGATTTGAATAAGTCCTTCACTATATTGAAAAACAGTTTTTGTTAAACTGTATAAGGATCGTATTTTGAGTGCGAAATCTGACAACCTGTTAAGTACTTCTATCTCAGACAACCTAAAACCATAATCCCTTAGACCTTAGAACCTATTTGAACTTTCTCACTCCTACTTACGCCCTCAATTGATTTGAATAAGTCCTTCACTATATTGAAAAACACTTTTTGTTAAACTGTATAAAGATCGTATTTTGAGTGCGAAATCAGACGTGTTAAGTACTTCTATCTCAGACAACCTATAACAATAACCCCTTGGGCTTCAGAACCTATTTGGACTTTCCCACTCCCACTTATGCGCTCAATTGATTTGAATAAGTCCTTCACTATATTGAAAAACAATTTTTGTTAAACGGTATAAAGATAGTATTTTGAGTGCGAAATCTGACAACATGTTAAGTATTTCTATCTCAGACCACTTAGAACGCTAATTCTTTCTGCTTTAGAACCTATTTGGACTTTCGCACTCCTACTTAGGCCCTCAATTGATTTGAATAAGTTCTTCATTATATTGAAAAATACTTTTTGTTAAACTGTATAAAGATCGTATTTTGAGTCCGAAATCTGACAACGTGTTAAGTACTTCTATCTCAAACAACCTAGAACAATAATTCTTTCGGCTTTAGAACCTATTTGGACTTTCCCACTCCTACTTAGGCCCTCAATTGATTTGAATAAGTCCTTCACTATATTGAAAAACACTTTTTGTTAAACTGTATAAAGATCGTATTTTGAGTGCGAAATCAGAGAACGTGTTAAGTACTTCTATCTCAGACAACCTATAACAATAACCCCTTGGGCTTCAGAACCTACTTGGAATTTCCCACTCCCACTTATGCGCTCAATTGATTTGAATAAGTCCTTCACTATATTGAAAAACAATTTTTGTTAAACGGTATAAAGATAGTATTTTGAGTGCGAAATCTGACAACATATTAAGTATTTCTATCTCAGACCACTTAGAACGATAATTCTTTCTGCTTTAGAACCTATTTGGACTTTCCCACTCCTACTTAGGCCCTCAATTGATTTGAATCAGTTCTTCACTATATTGAAAAATACTTTTTGTTAAACTGTATAAAGATCGTATTTTGAGTCCGAAATCTGACAACGTGTTAAGTACTTCTATCTCAGACAACCTAGAACGATAATCTCTTGGGGTTTAGAACCTGTTTGGACTTTCCCACTCCTACTTAGGCCCTCAATTGATTTGAAGAAGTCCTTTACTAGATTGAAAAACACTTTTTGTTAAACTGTATAAAGATAGTATTTTGAGAGCGAAATCTGACAACGTGTTAAGTTCTTCTATCTCAGACCATCTAGAACGATAATTCTTTCTGCTTTAGAACCTATTTGGACTTTCCCACTCCTACTTAGGCGCTCAATTGATTTGAATAAGTCCTTCACTATATTGTAAAGCACTTTTGGTTAAACTGTATTAAGACACACACGACCTACAAAATTGCCGGGCTTGGTCACAGGCGGTCTTGAGCAAAAAAATATGTGTACTTGGGGATACTCCTCATCTACTGAGCAATCCAAAACACTACAATACTTATTCTTGACACAAAAAATTCCAACTATGTCGCCGCCGAAATAGCCTAAAATTGTCGATAATCGAGGTTCCTCGCCTACAGAGCAAAAATTGACCCACTCAACTCAATAAAACCACATAAAAAATACAAATGGAGATACTCACCGCTATCAGCGGAATCCAACGAACTAATATATGTAGGGAAACTAAGGTATTTTGGGGTATCCATTTTTGGGGACTCCAATCTCACCTAAAATGTTGACTTTTTTACAATTTTACCAATCCATAACTTTTTTTTACCCAGCCGAATTAGGGTAAAAAAATTATCAGAAGTGCCCGACGATTACAATACCAACACAATGAGCTCATGTTGGTAGAATTCTGCAAAGCACTTGCCTACTTATCAACAAAACAACTAACTGTACCTCTATCAATCTGAATCTGAAAGACTTTAAAAAAATGGAAGCTACATGAGGACCCTACGCCATTACTGCTTCTTTTTTAGTGTAATTCAGTTTTCCAGAGATCTATTTTATGCAGAAAGAATAGTTTTTGATTTAATACATAAGGAAGAGAGATTGCAATCAAGTTGGTCCACTTTAAAACCACTGCGTTTCCTGTTGTTATCATTTGAAGAAATTAAAGTCCTTTAAACCGTTTTTTCTGAAACTTCATCATTGATATTCACTTCAGAATCCCCAATGGCTCCTAAATTACTTGTTCGATCCAGAATTATTAGTAGGGCTAAAGTGTGGGAAACGTTTATATTAAACTTAACCGAAACTTTGCGAAACTTAATAAACGGCAGGAAAGAGTTTCATGAATGTTTGTTTTGTCTTCTATAATTTGTGCAGTGCCCTGTTTCTGAAACATGTACCTAAAATAACAAACAAATTCGAGTTTTCGAAGGACTGGGTTTTTGAAGCAGTGCTCATGTAGGAAAATGGTATTAGTTTGAATTAAAAAGAAAATCAATCTGATTCTGAAAGAATTTAAAGAAATGGAAGCTGAATGAGGACCATATGTCGTTACCGTTTCTGTTTTTGTGTAATCCAGTTCTACAGAGATCTATTTTATGCAGGAAAACTAATTTTTGATTTAATATATAAGAAACAGAGGTTGGATTCAAGTTGATCCACTTTAAAACCACTGCGTTTCCTGTTAGTATGATTTTTAAAAATTAAAGTTTCTTTAATCCGTTTGTTTGAAACCTCAGTATTGAAATTATCCTGAGAATCCCCTAATGGTTCCCAAATTACGTGTTGAATCTAGAAACATGAGTAAGGCTGAAGAGTGGGAGACCTTTATATTAAACTTAACCGTTACTTTGCGAAACTTAATAAACGCCGGAAATAGTTTCATAAATGTTTGTTTTGTCCTTTAAAATTTGTAGAGAGCCCTTTTTCGGAAACATGTACCTAAAATTTGAAGACTAACTTCACTTCGACGAACAGGGTTTTGAAGCAGCGCTAATGTTGGAAACTGGAAGTAGTTTGAATTAAAAGGAATATCAATCTGATCTAAAAGACTTTAAAGAAATGAAAGCTAAATGAGGACCATATGTCGTTACCGTTTCTGTTTTTGTGTAATCCAGTTCTACAGAGATCTATTTTAAGCAGGAAAACTAATTTTTGATTTAATATATAAGAAACAGAGGTTGGATTCAAGTTGATCCACTTTAAACCCACTGCGTTTCCTGTTAGTATGATTTTAAAAAATTAAAGTTTCTTTAATCCGTTTGTTTGAAAACTCAGTATTGAAATTAACTTGAGAATCCCCTAATGGTTCCCAAATTACGTGTTGAATCTAGAAACAAGAGTAAGGCTGAAGAGTGGGAGACCTTTATATCAAACTTAACCGTTACTTTGCGAAACTTAATAGACGCCGGAAATAGTTTCATAAATGTTTGTTTTGTCCTTTAAAATTTGTAGAGAGCCCTTTTTCGGAAACATGTACCTAAAATCTGAAGACTAACTTCACTTCGACGAACAGGGTTTTGAAGCAGCGCTAATGTTGGAAACTGGAAGTAGTTTGAATTAAAAGGAATATCAATCTGATCTAAAAGACTTTAAAGAAATGAAAGCTAAATGAGGACCATATGTCGTTACCGTTTCTGTTTTTGTGTAATCCAGTTCTACAGAGATCTATTTTAAGCAGGAAAACTAATTTTTGATTTAATTTATAAGAAACAGAGGTTGGATTCAAGTTGATCCACTTTAAAACCACTGCGGTTTTGTTAAAATTTTGTTGTTTCACTGCTGAATACAAAAAAGGTGGTAACCACACCTGAACTTGTTCAGGTGAAAATTTACCTGAAATACAGTTCAGTTGTATTTCAGGTGCTTTTACACCTGAAATTTACCTGAAATTCTAGTTACCTGAACTTTTTTTTAGTGTTTACAAGTTTTATCTTGGTTGAAGTAAAATTCCGACTCGGAAATATCCCATATCCTATTAGAAAACGAAGGAAAACAAGCGAGAAAACTTTCCTACCAGGAAATTCAGGAAAAAAAGAAATTGTAAGATTTCCTACTAGGATTTGCGAGAAAAGCAGGCGAAAGTTTTTTTCCGAGCAGGAAATTGCGGAAAAGCGGGTAAAAGTTTTTTCCGAGCCGGAAATTACGGAAAAGCGGGTGAAAGTTTTTTTCCGAGCAGGAAATTACGGAAAAGCGGGTTTTAGTAAGATAATCAGGAATCCTAGTGAGATTAGTAGGAATCGTTGCACCGGGCAATAACACCAAAAATGATATAATACCGAAATTTTTATTGATGTTTACGTTATATGCAGCAAATTTTTGTTGAAATACGTAATACTTTCGAACCATAGCTATGCTAGCTTTTAATAATACCATATTGTTCAAATATGTTAATGATGTTAATGAATAAACTTACTTAACTTTAACAGTATGTTTAGGCATGCATAAATGGGGGGTGCAAAATTAAGCGGGGGGGGGCAGCAAAAAAGATCCCGGTTTTTTATCATTTAGTTTAGCTTTGGAGAGTGTACACCCTTTTTTGGAACATTTCTGCTAAGAAGTATGTACAGATCAAGATTGACAATCATACAAAATTCCCGGTATACATACAATGTCTTAGATGTTTCGTAATAGTCATAAAAAATAAAATATGGTTTGTATGATTTCAGAACTGTGAAATCTTTTTTAATTTTGCAAAACGTTGTTTTGAACAAATCCTAATAATCAGAAAACATGAAACATTAAACGTTGAATGTTCCTTCGAAATTCTGTATCAAACAGTCCAAGGCTAATCGAATTATTATTTTGTCCATGTTATTTATTAATTCTTTTACCCAAATTCCCATAAAAGGTTCCAAATATCTATGCCTTGTGTAAAAAACAGAATTTTATGCAAAATAAAAACAGAAAATTTTATCTTGTATCTCAGCTTACACTAAGCTCAAGTTTTTATGAAATACTTGCGTGGGTTCTGTTGTGGTTGGGCATAAACTGACTTGGAGTCAGTTTGGCGAGTATCTAATGAAAGAGTTAAAAAGTAGAATAAGGATTAATGATTTCCTGATAATCATACTAAGATCTTTTATGATATCCTGGTAGTTATACATCTACATATATGAATTCTTAGTAATCACACAAGGATCATACATTATTTCCTTGGTTCCATGCAAGGATTGCGCTGAAAAATGCGTTATAATCTCTATGGGTTCTTGTTTGGTCCCTGTATGACTACAAAGAATATGCAACCCAGGTGGTTGTGGTCCTCGGTTGGTTGTTGTTGTGGTGTGCGATTTGGCGTAAAAAATTTCTTCGCGACAATTTTTTTTGATGAATTGAACAATATTCAGCGCATTCTCCCACCCCCACCACGTTAGATTTGACATTAAAAACTTGCTGTGAATGCATTGAAAGCGCCAAAATTATGTAGACCAACGCAAACTTTTGGCTTTGATCTTTCATATTCCCAGCACATTCACCGCATTAACTGCATAATTAGGTAGTAAAATTGTGCATTCGCTAATTAATTTAATTCGCTCTACAATAATTTAAGCACATTTCAGTGCATTTAAGCCGATAATTCAGACAGATTTCTCCGTTAAAAACATTTTTATTCGCCTCTTGTCAACAAATCAGCCAATATTTGTAGTGGTTGTTCAGTGAAAGCCTTCTGGTATTTGCTAATGAATTCTTTACATTAACATTTGTTATTCGCCAACAGGGAATAACCAAATAGACTGCCAAGTTGCGGTCCCAGACGGAAAGTCGATATGTTTATGCTCAAATGAACGCACAACAGGGGTTTTGTGCGTTCAAATTTACATAGTCTGTAAACACGCAAGAACGCACGAAAGTTTGGACATAAACGCACGAAAGTCTGAAGAACGTAGGAAAGTCTGGATATAGACACTTTCCGTCTAGGACAGTCTGGACGTAGACACTTTGTGTCTGGGACGGTCTGGACATAGCGACTCTCCGTCTGGGACCTCGACCTGGACTAGTACAGAATTAAAGTTAATGTTGCGTTGGATACCCCAATTCTCCGTTGGCGCAACCAGGAACTCAGTCAGTAAAAATTATTAAAATAAATATTTAATTAATTTGATTTTAACGTAGTCACAATAAACTCTTCTTCAGATTTGGAGAGGAAATTCGACATCCATCGCTGACTCATATCATAGTGATGAAGTCAGATAGTCACAATGGCAATGGGTACCAGATGTCACTAGAATGCACTTATTTGACACAGAGCAGAATTCCACAGTATGATCCAAATGAACTGATAGACATTTGTCATTTCTTACTATCCTCTGGTACTTCTGGGACTCCGAAAGCAATCAAGATGGGGTTCAGGAATTTGATAGATGCATGTCTGATGAGCTCAGCCCCTGGAAGTTTGAACTTGTCATCTGATGATGTGGTTCTGGTCGTACAACCTTTGCCTCACATAGGAGGAATTCACTTTTTCATCAACTCTGTTCTGGCAGGAAACAATCTATTGTTTTTCAAACAAAACATAATATCTGCTGCATAAGCCAATCCGAAAAAATATATCTGAAAACTGCACTGTTGGATATCAAATGATTAGACCGGTACTAAAAACGGAAAAAAAGTCAACCTAGAGAATAAAATTGCGCAAAAAAGATAACCAATTACTGAAGCTCAGTTCAATTTTTTTCAGCCCATGCAGCTGAGTAGTATATAATACCTACGTAAAAAAGGGGGGTTATCATTCGACTCTTAACCATAGGATAATAGGTAGTGGCGGTTAAGTGGGAATAGGATAGGCGGGATAAAATCTTTCCGCCGCTCTATATTTCCCTTCCCTACTGAATCTTTCCATTTCGACTCTTTTATTTCCCCTCCCTTCCTTATTCTGCCGCCCTTGTTTCCCTTTAACTTCGCTTTCTGTCTCGCCGCTTGCTTTTGATTTCAAAACACTCAAACAAATTAAATTAAAACCAATTTTCACACTGCATGCAAAATCAATACTGGTTCAGTTTTGCGTGTCTCTCTCTCTCTCTGGGCAATTAAATTTAAATATGCACTCTAATATCGCCTTGCAGTTTTGCACACTGGGCCCTCTGACTCGCTTTCACTTGCTTCTTCTGCCTCAAAATTAATGAACGGATTATCGGGAGTAGAGTTTTCTTCGAAACTGGCATCGAAATCAACGATATCGCTACTTTCAATATCGGAATCATTTATATTCTGAGCGGCGATAAAACCGGGGTCTGGTGGTTGCCATGTGTTGGAGCTTTGGGTGGTTGTGGTATCTGGAGAGGAGTGTGGTACAACAAAACTGTTATCCCACTCTGGGCTCGAGCTCAAAAGTAAAGCGCTAAAATCGTCATAATCCCATTCCACATCGTCGTTATTCCAATCAATTTCATCGATAGCATAATCGCCAATTTCATAATGGCCAAACGGGAGGGTTTTTATGCCATCTGGTAGTATATAGCGCTTGTCAAAAGCTGACAGACAAATTTTGTTTGTAGTAACTGTCTGCAGCCTGTGGTGGTCGGACACAATCCTGGTGTTCTCTGAGCGCAGGTGGTTCCCAGTGCTGAGAGTGTTTAAGAAGTCGACGTGGCGAAGATGTTGTTGTGCGGCCCTCGTAACCCCTTTTGCTGAAAGTTTTCGACAACCTAAAAGAAAGAAAGAAAGAAATGAGAAATATTAGGTGCTATTATGATTACTAACACCCTATGTAAACATAAAACGATTTAACACCTTCCAGATGCCTATTAACTCAATACGAATTTTTATACAACAACTAGCAACTTGTTTTATGAGAGAATAAACTTACTTTTTGACAGGATGGAGTACAGCTTCGGGTTCAAACAGATAAAATCAGTAATTTAGTCACCGGCGAATTCGTCCTTGTATTTGAGGACGACTCTTTTGTTAGTGGTATCGTAAAGAAAATGAGTGGGTGGGTAATTTGAGAAATCAAAATGACTTAATACTGACTGAGGCTTCTGCGATAACTCTGTATAAAAATCGTCACTTTTTATCGCATAAAGGAGACTATCTGTATCGCTGTAAAGAAGGCGACAGTTAAAGTTGGGGCGCATGACATTGTAATGGAATAAGTACATGTGGAATTTTGCAAGATCTAAGATAGTCGCTCCCACAATAGTGGGAGTGTTCCAATAAATGGACTTCGGTCGTGTGGTTAAGCCTGCTAAATTTTCCCCAAATATCATAAAGCGATCAAACTCAAATCTGGATATTATTTTTAGCGCATGATCTGCATCTCGTGCAATTGTTATTTTATTTCTGCGTCTTTTGGATTCACAGTTTTTACCATAAACTGCATTATTCATCAGTTTATAAAAGTTCTCTTCAAACTTGTTTGACGCAACTTGCCGCTTTTCACTTTTTAGTGTAATGTATGGCGATAGCCAGTTTTCTTGTCGAAATGGAAGCACTCTGTGAACATTTCTGATTACCAAGCCGAGTTGGACATAGAGTTTCAGCAGTTTGTAGTGGACCACGTATCTCTCTTTATCAAAGAACGTTTGCAGGAGTTTCTTTACTTTGGAAGATGGGAGATTGTACTGTTCTTTCAATTCGATCTGGTAATCGCTCAACCACTCGTCTTCAACCACGTCTTTTGTGGGCGCCAACGGAAAATCGCGGTGCTCATCATGAAGACTCGGCGGGTAAGAGAGATCGACCTCTACAAAGTATCCAATGCTAGCGTTATCGGCGGCGTCCAAAATCTCTTAAATTTGAATCTCTGTGTTGAACCTAAAGTCGGCGAGTGGTAGTTTCTCTAATTGCATTACGCCGCTATAAAGGTTATTAGCGTCGACACAGAAACCAAAACAGGATTCCTCCGTGCTGTCGTGGTTGGGAATATAGGAGTTATTTGCAGTGAAGCGCCGACTTTCAAAGACAGATGTGACTCCACCGCGAATTGCGGGTTCAATCATGTCAAAGTGTTCACGCTCAGTCAGTAACTCGACATTGGCTTTGCAGATTCTAAGTGATGCTTCCTTAGCCATATTGGGTAGGGTGAAGAAGTGCATACAGTCCAGTTTATACATATCGAAACTCAACTGTCGATGGAATTGGCAAACACATGCAAGTAGTGCACAGTCGAGCTTCAAGTATGAGTCATGATAATCCTGCAGTGTTCCGCATTCTAGAATTTCCCACATCCTGCGTGCATGTTGTAAATAAGTCTCGGTTACCTTCTTTGCCCCTCCGTCCAGAGTGTTACCCCACTTGCTCAGTGGTGGGAGACTGGTGTCACTGAACTTGGACCGACCAGTCACATAAGAGTAAGGTCAGTAGCCTTTCTGTTTAAGTAGCTGAAGGTTAGCATCAGATAATGTAGAAAACATTGCCCTCATTATTTTGAAGCGGTCATCAGGTAAAATTTCAACAAGTTTCTCTAAAGAACTGTTCATCATCTTGAAGGAGTCTATGAATCGAAGATATTCGTAAACTTTCACTGTTTTTCCCTTTTCCGTTACGAAAGTGTCAATAAGCACACCAAATGTCATTGATATGTATTTTTTGTCGGTGGTTGGTATGACGCTGATGGTTGTGGTTGGCTCGCAACTGTTCAGTGCCAAGCAAATGTGATGTAAGTCATAATTTTAATATTATGACCCACAACAGGGGTGAAATTGATATTTCGTCTCAAACGATTGCATTTCTCATGTGCCCATCCCAAGAATTTACCACTGTAGTGGCAATGGTCCAGGTCAATTGTGTTCTCTGGACCTTTCGTTTCTGAAAATGATTTTTCACAAATCCAACAGTGCGTAGCGTTAGATTTTCCCAAGTTTCGTCTATCGCCTTTGAAGAAAGGGGTGCTTCCTTTTCTGCTGATAAATATCTCTGGCTAGTTTGTAAAGCATTTTGACAATATTTGTCATGCAAGCAGGCGAACTGTCTACATGATGAAAAATTGGCTTTGATGAGTGGTGATCTATCACTGTTAGCGCAAAGCCACACGGTTCATGTATCTCCTTGACCTGTGTAAAGGCTTTATCACTTGGTCCCTTGCAAGTAGACACGGGTCGTAAGAAGGACTCGAAGTCAAAATAGATAACATAAGGGACAAACCACGTAGCAGCCCAGTTCGTGAACTTGTATGAGTTGTTTTCACTTGAAGGCATATGAATGACAGCAGGTGCATTTTTGCAACAGTTACTGAGATGTAGGTTGTAACTTTCAAGTCCTTCTCGACAAATCCAAAATCAGTTTCGACAAATGTTGTAAGAGAATCTATAATCAAGTTCTCGCACGTAGCAAACAACCTTCACAAGGTTTGTAATGAAGACGTAGTGATGACGGTCACTGTCGTAAATCCATTACAAAATCTGAACTATATGACGAAATTTTCAGAGGGAAAAACTGGCCGTTATCGTATCCAAAAACGTTTACCTGAACGTTGTTAAGTGCTTCAAATTGAGGAATGTCTGCAAAGCCCATGGGCATAGTAAAATCGCCCAGAGGTTGATGAAGTCCTGGTTGATTGCATGTAGTTGGTGAAGTTTTGTCGGTTTGATAGTTTCGGTCAATTCTATCTAGATTTATTTGATGATACATGTGATAAGCCGCCACAAAGCAATACATGAAGCACTCTCGATCTTCGTGGTTGCTAACGTTGAGCAATCCTCTACAGTTGGCAATTTTTAATGGCAACGCGATGTATGATGAACCATGAATTGGTCTGAAACGTGCGAATTTGACGTGAACTTAGAACTTTTTCGAGTGTCCAACCACTTCCCAATGAGTTGAATGTTGCCAATACACTCATCATCTTCTCCACCATTTGCCAATACACTTCATCCGACAGTCCATTTGCGTAGACAGGAGTAATCAGAGAGTTTGCGTATATTTCAATACGATCATCTTCTGGTATATCTGGCTCATCATATAGAACTTTGATAAGCCGCAATTTTGCACATAGCTGAACTTTCTGAGGACCCTGGGTCAACTGCTCCTTTATTAGAGTGTCCATATTAAGTTTTTGTAACCGCATGAAGTTTTCGAGATCATTGGTTTCTTCGGTCTCTGTTGAATCGAACGATCTCACCTAGGACGAGTAAGTGATGAACGGAAGCCATATGCTGTACGTAAAGATGGCAATCGTTGAATCCGAGTAGGCAGCTTTGACAACAATTGGTGAATCGTTGGTGTGCAGTTTTCATGTGGTCTTCGAGCAAAGAAATCTTCCGACAAGTAAACTTACATAATGAGCATTGGTATACGGGTAAACCAATCTCATCAGGATGGAATTTATGCTCATGCCTGGAGCGATTTCCCTTTGTACTCAGAATAGAATCACAATAACGACACTGGAAATCCATTTTTGAATTGTCTAATTTTAGTAAGAAAGAAATTTTAAACTCGAGTACGAACAGTAGAAACGAATGAACACGAAATGGCTTCTCGGTTTTACAGTATTAGAGACTACAGTACTGCATAGGCGCCAAATTCGAAGTTTTGAAATGCTGTTTTCTGATTGGTCGGTTTTGGCGCATACCTTTATTTCGAAATTTTGTTACTTTTGAGAGAAAAAAGATGTGTTTTCAACTCTCCATTGCAATCGTATGCCAAAATATACCACCACAAGGAACCCTACCGAGTATTGCTGATCATCGTTTGTGTGGAATAATTTTTTTGAGAACCTGGAAAAACATGCTAATTTTCAAAATTGTAAAAAAATGCGCTATTTTATGCATTTTCAATTACGGATGGTAAGAGTTGTCCTACGTTCTTAAGTGTGATGAGCAAAAATGCTCCCCGTGCAGAAAAACATAGGAACCATATAAAAAAATTGCTCGAAAATATACAGAAAAAAAGTTTGTTTTTCTGTCAATCAAGTCATTAAATAACAATTACATGACAATTACATGAAATAAACATGTCTCTTTATTCAGAGGCTTTTTTTGATGACAGCTGTTATGAGATAAATTTACACTGAGTGCCCAATAAGTACAAAAACGTAATGAAAACCGATCTAACATCTTTCCTTAGGGTACTTCATATGCTAATTAATGCCAGATGTTAATGTGACATTAATTGCCAGATGTTTCGAAAATTGGTGAAGGAGCCGTTTTTTGATGATGATGCTTATGAGCGATAATGTCGGGCATCAAGCAGTGAGTACAAAACCGTTGCAAAAATTTGAATTTTTTTCAGTAAATAGTAATTAGGTTAATTAACCCTTAATTAGTCGCCAATTAGGGGCTAATTATCTCCATAACGGATAAGTAAAATTTGACGAGTGTGATGAGATGTTTTGTACTTTAGAGTATTTTTTGGGGTCAAAGGTCAGAGGTCATGTGTTAAAAAAAAATTTTTGAGTTTTTTTTGTTTTTTTTAAACTAACGTGCTCTTTTTTTTCAATTGATCCCCAAGTAACAAATGAGAGTTGATTTTAGTGTAAGCTGAAGAGGGCATCTACTGAATTAAGTGTGAAAATTTGACGTTTGAAATGCATTTTTTCGAAAAATTTTCTTTGATTATTTTTTATTTTTTGAACATTTCTTCGACATATGAATTGAATTTGGACTTCAATTCATGCTACAGCTGTGGGATGGAGTTAGCATGTCATTATCGTCAATACCGCATACTCTCACCTATGGCTATATCTCTAAACTTTATGTTTAATATATATAATATTAACAAAAATTTTGCAGATTGGGAAAAGTATTTCTGGATATAATTTTGAAAAATCTCACCACGTCATAGTAGTTGTAATAATTGAATGTTTGTTAGGAAACGAATGTTTACATCATAATGAAAATCTTTTCTGAACAAGTTCGAGCTTGATCAGTAGCAAAGTTTTAATTTCTTTGACTCAGCAGATTTAAAGCTATAAAACAGATATTAAAAGTTAAATTCAGCTTTTAAAAAGTTGAAATCACACATTCTTGAAACAAAATCAAGTTAGCATCTCACTATATAAAAGAGTTTTGTGGTGATCCATTAAGTTTAATTTTCAAGTTAATCAAAAAAGTCCATTGAAGTATTCTCAGGTAGCCGTTTTTTTGGTGCATTGCAAATCTTTGGCGTGTCTGTGACACCAAAAATACGTGCTGGTTCTGGTGTTTGAAATTGTGTAGCTGACAGTAACGTTGTATCAAACTGGTTGTCATTGAACAGAGCCGTAGAATTGTTCTTGTGAATTCCCGCAAAGTGAGATGGACTAGATGTCGGTGTCAAACTGGGAGTCGGATCAACATCTGGTGTTACTGGCAAGCTGGCTGAATCCAATTGCGATTGGATTTTCTGGGGAGCAAGGTGATGACTTTATGCCCCACATGTCAGCTAAGTTTTTGCAAGCCTGATAAGCCCCTAGCTGGTTTTCAAACAGAGGCACACAGTCGCAATCGTAACGAAACAAAATCCGTTTAACGTCGTCAGGTAATGACTCCATGCCAAGATGTTGAAATGTTGACAAAATTTTTGGAGGTAAATGTCCCCCTGATGTAATAAGACATCATTCTGCTGGTTTTGTCTTCTCTGGTAAAGAAGCAATTGCGTTAATGAAAATTTAGGTACCAAACAGTGCTGGTAAGTTTGCCAAGCATCGCCTTGTCTCTTCTGTTGAATAAGCACAACAAAGTTTTCGAACACTGTCTGATAAACCAATGTTCGCTCCAAGGAAATTACAGATTCAGCAAGTATTTAAACGGACATAGTTTTTGTACAAATTTTGAGAAAGAAATTAAAACCAATTTGATAGAAGACTGTTGGTAAGTGTTTGTCTGGTAACGAACTGTTGAAAGAAAGCAAAGTGCACTGAACGCAAGGTTTAAAGAAAATGAATAACTATTTTTAAAGTTATATTGCACAACGTGTAATTCAACAAATTATATCTGGGGTCAAATATGGATTTAATTTTGGTATTGTATCTGCTCTGATATATGCTCTAAATTTTGTTATTATACATGGGTCGATACACTTTATAGTGTGTACTAACTCAGTTCTTATCTAGAGCGTATTTTATTATTAGCATTTCATTGTACGCTGGTGCATGTTTATTCTTATCAGAATTTCCTTACTGCAGTAGGTTCACTTGTGCTGCTAATTATATCACACACCCAGGGTCACATCTGTTCCAAGTTATAAACATATGGTCCGCATATAATTCCGATAAACAGTGTACACTGCAATGCTGGTCCAAATATACACCTAGGGTCACATCTGTTTTCTCTATAGAAACAAAACATGTGGTCCGCATATAATTCCAATAAACAGTGTACAGTGCACTGCTGGTCCAAATACACACCCAGGGTCATATCTGTTTCAAGTTATAAACATATGGTCCGCATATAATTCCAATAAACAGTGTACACTGCAATGCTGGTCCAAATACACACCTAGGGTCACATCTGTTTTCTCTATAGAACCAAAACATGTGGTCCGCATATAATTCCAAAAAATAGTGTACACTGCACTGCTTGTTCAAATACCCACCCAGGGTGGGTCACATTTGTGTTATCCAAACATATGGTACGCATAAAATACCAATAAAAGGTGTACACTGCACTGCTGGTCCAAGTACACACCTAGGTTCACATATGTTTTTTTTTCTTATAAAAGGTCACAGCTGAAATTAATTATGCAATATGTGAACAACAGACAGACTCAAGTACGCCATAGGCGTACTTAAGACTGTATTCACAAATCATTTGGATTTAATTGGGCAGTTTGACGACACTTGTTTAAACCCAACTTGACGCCTCATTGGGTTGGAGTTTTACACATTATAACACTTGAAAGTAATAAAACAAGTTGCACACTATGCCTTTCACGTCCACTAAAGACACAGAATTTGGAGATTGTTATTTCAATATTTCCAAAACTGATAAGCGCTTAATCAGAGAAACGCTGAAAACCTATGAAAGGACAGGGACATATGTATTTCCGAAATTGTACAAAAAAGCAACAGACGATTACGAGTTTGAACAGAGAATTTCTCTAACTCATGGAGAGTTTGGAAATTTGGTCAGCTCAGCTAGCAAAATACAGAACTCAGTGGCTGATCAGCTGTCAACAACAAAACCACAACTAGCGAAGAAACCAAAAATTCAAAAAGAAGTCGTCAACAACGATGGTTGAGGCGATGTTTGAGCGTTCTCCAAATTACTTTAAACAATTTCAGAAACAGTTCAAATTTCTCATTCTTGAAGAAAAACCTAGCGTTTCTATTGGAAATTTTTATGCAGTCTGTGCACATTTTGATTCCGAATTTTACAATTTAGTAAATAGCCATTATCACGTTCTGATTGATACAACTACTTTTGAAAACGAAACAGTGAAACAATATCAGAGCTTTAGCTTTCCTGTGCCTTGTGTTTATACAGCTTTCAAATTCTTGTTTTGGACTGCACCAAACTTGGAGACTAATGGAGACGTTTTTACAAAGCTCAAATTGGCAATCGAATTCAACAGTTCAAGAGAAAAAACCGATTCACAGTCAGTGCGCAAACGACTGCAAGCTTTTGCTAACCACAACAATTTATCGAAAAGCAGCTATGCCAAACAAACAAATGTCAATCTCAAACGAGTGCCAAGATGCCAGTAGTTGCTCAAAAAACTATCTACCTCCATCGAAAAAAGTTCAAGCTGATTTTGTTAATAGTGAAACTTTACGAAGAGTTGAAACAATTTTGTATGGTCCTCATTCTGGCGCTTTTTGTCAAATTATGGATATTTTTATGAGTGGACATGAAACATTGAATACTGATTCTGATTTATTGAGTGTTCGCTTTGTGTATGAAGAAAAAGTAAAGTTTTGAAAAAAAATTTCTCAAGTTAGTAAGGTTAGAACATCATATGAAAAGCAAAACGAATCAATTCATTATCGCTAATATTTACAAGTTTTTGAGCATTGAAAACAAAATGAGCAATATAATTACAAAAAAGTCCACAAGGTTTAGAATTTGCTCTTTGAATTGGTTGATTCTCCAAGAGTTGATAGATGTTGTGATTGCTGCCAACGGAAACGATTCTTTGATATAGGTGTTTGTACGATGAAATGGGCTGACCAAGGGGATTGGCAAACAAAAGTTGTTTTTTTAATGCATAATAGTAACCAGTGGGTGCCAATATTTTCAGCAGTTGCTGCATTAACAAAAAGGAAGCTGTTTCTGTTCATTTTTTCCGGAATGTTGTTGGTCGCAAACGCACCATGGAATTTATATTTAAGAGTTTTCCAACCTTGGATTAAACCATTAATATCATCTTCATCCATCATTAATTTGTCAGAATGTGATTGTTTGATACTCTTCTTGCACTATCAACAAATATTGTGCAAGCTTTTTCGCCAATAATGAACATTTCTATATTGTTCGGTAAGGCCGCAGAAAATTTCAATTCAATAGAAATTGATGAATTTGTTAGCTCAGGATGAATAAAATCGTGGGATGCTTGTTGGGTGCTGGTCAAATCAAAAACCATTATGAAATGGTTTGGGTAATCTGTCAAATTTATTCCATGACCATTGTCGATGTAACCTAAACCCGATATTGTGTTAAAGTAAAGACGTTTCTCATCACTTGTTGATATCGGACTGTCTGCCACAGGTAAACCGTTTCGATAAATATAAATCTGCTCAAGGTTGAATTTGCGGAAATTAAATGGATTTTGTCTGTTGTTACCAAGAAACGCTTCGTTAGTGTTCAGACAAATTGCTAGTCTACGAATCGGTTCTCTCGCAAAAATATCTTCTTGTTTCCAACTGTGGAGACCCGTTGACGCCAGAAACGTTTTTGTTAGAGTCTCCAGGTAGAGATACGAAGCTGGACTTTTTAATGAGGTTTTTTCAATAGCCGATACAACATCATCGTTCAATGTCATCTTGCGCACATACTAATTAGCTTCGACATTTTTTACTTTGTAGTGTTTGGCAGCATCGTCAGACATTATAACAAAATCATCTATTGACCGTCTAAATGCAATGAAAAGTGTCACACCACTTAGCAAATGTCTGTCACAGGAGAAAAAGGTGACTGCAACTTTACCGTAGAATGTGCACTCAGCTGATTGCCTCACTAAGGCTTTCCTTCTGTTCACTTCTCCAGTTGACAGCGCTCCTGGATTTTCTTCGTAGGAGTAACGGAGTAACCCTGACATGCCAACCAGGTGTTTTTTGCATCTTTGTTATGTGAAAATCCTTTTTCAATAAAAATTTTATGAGCATAGTTTCCGTTAGCGATTGAAATTTTTAGTCCATTAGCAGACACTGTACAGTCAGAGAAGAGTGAATGTAACACAATATTGCAAAAATAGGGATTATCTGTCTTCGTAACATCTGTTGCTGCTCCTGCGTCATATCTCAAATCAGCTTCTGATGACTGGACAATTTTACATTTTACTTCCAAGAAAATTTTCTGTAAGTCAATCAAATTATTTCGGTCACCGGCGACTTCAAATTTAAACATGGGTCCATTTGGACTGTAGACTGGGCCCAACTTTTTACGAAAACTACCATCGAAAGTTACTAAAAGAGAAGGTTTTTCGAATAAATCCAAAGAGCTGTGAGTTGCTCCTGATGGTAACAAATTAGCGATCATCGTTCACTCTGGCAAAAAAATCTGACCGACTTCTTTTTGAAGCTCTGTGCGTTGAAATGGTTTTTTTGCGTATGTTGATCGCTTTCTGTGGCTTGACTCGACTTGACTTCCTCCGACGTGAAGTATTTCGTCGAGATCCCCTTGTCTGTTTTTTTATCAGTTTTTGCGATTGTATTTTTAAACATCTGTTTAGGAGATTTTTTGGTTCCGACTACATCCAAAATCTCTGGAACACTTTGTTTCAAAAGCTCTTTCCCGATACGCTTCGCTGTAGGCAAAATGAAACGACGTGCTAAAGGCAGCGCAACACGATCAATGCCTGCAGCTAGGGCTCCAAAACCACTTCCTCTTTGATAATGTCCAGAGAAGTGAGGCAAAGACATTGCTTGATTCGCATAAAAAGAATACATTTTAGGAGGAAAATTTTTTGAATTGTAGTGTTAGAATAACGTTTCCAGTTCCCGCAAAGGGAACTAATTGTCCTGTTTCCGTTCTCAGTTCAATTGAAATCGATTGAATTGTGTTGGTTAGGAGCTTCTTATAGTCTAAATTTGTAAAAACTATCCGATGAGTTGGTTCAAGCTCAGAAACACTACCGTTTTTCAGACGTTGTTTTGAATCAATGACTCGCAAAAGTGAAGCCTTAGTGTCACCAACGTATTGATATTCAATTACGTTATTGTAGATGAAAATTAGATGCTTTCCAGCACAAAGATCAGTTGGGAACTCCCCATAATAAGCTTTCGTATCATCACTTTTCATAAACTTGTTCGCATTGGGAATCATTTTGTACCCAATATGTATTCCATAACCGTCAGGAATACCTTAAATCCAATAATGCTCTGAATTTTCTCGCTGGGAATTGTAATTCCCTCATACTTGCCAAATAAAATTTCATATTTTCCAGAGCTCATCAACTCTCTGAAAGAAAAATGGAGCTGTCTAATTGTTCGCTTAATTGTAGCATGAAGTTGTGCCACTGTATCAAAGGTTTTTGGCATAAAACTATTTTGTTGTCCACTATAAGGTCTAGAAATAACATTAGCTCCCGAAGATATCTTTTGGGAATCTTCATAGTCTTTTAAGTTGTACACAATTAGATTTCCGTTTACTATGTTTTCTATTTTTGTTGGGAATATGATTTCACATAACGCCACTCTCCAATCACCTGCAAGTTGAATTTTGTCATTAAAAAAATTTCGAAATGATGCAAGTGTGTTTGAATCAAATATTTCCATTGGAGCGGATGAAACAACGTGAACTGTAAATTCGTCTTCAAACCGGTTGTTGGACATTTTCAACGAGAGGGAGCCTGACAAGTTGTAATTCTGATTGATAAAATTTTCCTTGAATTGGTTCTTTGTCTGCGTCTGCGTCGACTAGGAAGTATGTTGGTGGGCTTAATGTCGGTATTCCCGTTATTTCAAAGACTTAGTCTGTGAACGATTGCTTGTAACTTTTCCTCAATGCTTTATCTTTTTTAACTATTCTCACAAAGTCTCCAATGTAAAACTTGGGCTTCTGATTTGAGCTTGTTTGGGCTGTCAATGAAACTAGTCGTGGCACATCTTTTTTTGTAACTTTGTTGGGAGCAATTTTAGTTACTCGATTGACTCTTGAATTGATTGTTTTCACAAATTGGTCTAATTGGTCAATGTAGCTATAGGTCCACTTTTCTTCGAGATACCGATGAACTATCTTTTTGAGAGATCTAATGTTCCTCTCTGCAAAAGCTGACTTTTTTTCACTGAAAGTACTATATAACTGAATTCCGCGTTTGTTGCACAATTGTTTGAATTCTCCCAGAAATTCTGTGCCATCGTCAACCCATACTTTTTCGGGCTGTTTGTTTTTGATCATCTTTTTGAATGCTTCAGCTGCTTCTGTTGCGTACTTTGTTTTTAATGGTTCCACACGTAAATATCTTGACAAACAATAAACCGCTACTAGGAGATACTTGAAATTGCGGTTATACTTTGGTAATTTATCAACGTTTACCAAATTTAGAGACCAAATTTCGTTAATGTCTTTTACAAAAACTTGAAGCCTAGGAAATTTTAATCGAATTGAACAGTACTTTGTGAAAGACGGCTTTGTCTCCAAATAGGACAGGACTTTGCCTATAGGGAGCTTGCTTTGAGTCTGTAGTTGTTTTATGCTTCCATACGAAGCTGGTCTTTTTAAATACAATTGATCCATTTTTTTTACTTCAAGAAAAGAAAGACCACATCTTCTGACTGGTCTCTTCTTTGTCTGGCCTTTGGTCCGTTTTTTCTTTATATTTTTTGCGGGTTGGTTTTGAGCCACTGAGTCGTACTCCAGTAGAGGAGAACTCTTGTTGACTGGGTTGTTCTCTACTTGGGAAAAATTCTTGTTCACTTTCAGACGAGGCTTCCAAGATTAGCTTGGCATGTGTAATTGCAACAAGATGAGGTGAGATGTTAAGAGCAATTAAAATTTTTGAGTATTATTCAATGTCAATTTTTTTAGTTGGTTACTGTTGATTGTACAGAAATGTTGAAGATTTGATGCCCAGTGTTTCTTTATTAACGTGAAGAACGTCATTCGAATCTATGGTGACTGTTTCAGATTGGTTAATCAAGTCAAGTATGATTTTTGATCTGTTGATTTGGTTTTTGTTCATAACTTCTAGCTCTACCATTACGGAGGTGAAATCGTCGCTTTTTCTTTGTTCTTTCACTACCGGTTCAATCTCGCTGTCTTCGCTCATGGGTTCTGTTTTCTCCTCTTCTGCTGTTTCAATCAACAGTTCGTTTGCAGTCTCAACTGGTTCAAGTGCTTTCTCTGGCTTTTCCATTAATTTGGACTGGTTTCTTTGCAAAAGAGACAGCTGTGCAGCTTTCTGTTTGTAAAGGGGATTGTCCAAAACTTCTGTTTTTTCCCGGTTGATGTGAAGCAAACATTCGTTTTGGAATTAAAATGAATTCTTCGGTGCGCATTATGATTTTGTCAAATATCGATAACAAGCGAAACCAACAATTTTGACCAAATCTGTTTCTCTAGCAAAAAGTTGCCTCTTTTCTTTCAAACTTGATTGTCTAGACAATAGCTTTCTGAATGATTTTTCATAACCTTCTACAACATTTTTTCTTATTGGAACATTACCATTGACAATGTTGAGCAAACATTCGCAAAGGAATTTAATGAAATTATGTGGAGCTCTCTCGACCTTCTCTTTTAATTTGGTATCCGATATGTCTAGCAGCCGCCCCAGCAAACAAACTTCTTTCTCTCTCATCGCTCAAATTTGTGATAACGGCTTTAGCTGATGGCAGATAAAAAATTGATAGTCCTGGAGGAACAATGTTTGAACATTAGCGCAAGACGTCTCATGTTTTTGGATCCAAATCAATTAATAAATGACCAAATGGTTCTTTGGTTGCGAGCTCATAGCTTTCTTTTAAAAATTGTGCATTATTCAACTGTCGACCAATAAAACTAATCTGTTGTGTGTCACGGCGTGATTTGAACAATATTATATGTGTTGTATTTAGATCAATTGTTCTGGACCATCTGCTTTGCTGGAACAAATTGTGTTTAACATAAAATACACTGATGTTTCTATGTCGCCCTGCGGTTGCTAATTTGGAAAATTCTTTGTCATTAAGAATTTCTTCACATGAATCATCGAACACAAGAAGGCAGTTCTCTAACTCTGAAATGAGCTCAAAATTGGAGAATTTTTTAAAATGTATGTTCAGTTTCTTCTCTAACGGTTGGAATTTTGGCTGATCATGCTGATAAAAAAATAAATTGTTTGAAACTCTGGGAAGAATGTGCCAACTAATAACATTTTGAAAATGAGCTCAGTTTTCCCGCAGTAGACGGCCTGCAAACAGCCATGAACAACCGGTCAGTGGTAGAAATATTTTTATTCATAACTTTTGATTTGGAAGAGCGTATCCAACTGTACAAGAGAGAAGTGAAAACCAAAATGTGGATTCTTCACAGTCAAGACTGCAAAAAACCAACTTGGTGAGAGATACAGTTATAAGAAAAATTATTACAATGATTTGTGTAAAGTATAAAACCTCTGATCGAGGCAATCCCGAATTGCAAAACCTCCAAGATCGTCTTTCTTGGTGCTCGGCGTCAAAAACCAAGTCAGTTATGCCTCCACCCGAATCTAATTTATCTTCGGTTTGACTCATTGTGAAATAAAATTGTTCAAAAAAATGAATTGCTTTCCAAGAATTTTTACATAATTATTTAACTATAAAAAATTCATAAGAAACATATCCAGAGTCTTCGTCTCCTTGTTTGTAAGTGAATGCATAGTTTGCATTCATCGAATCTTGTTTATCTCTAAAAACAATTGACTCTACATTGTTCTCTTTAATCAGCTGCTTGATGTCATCGGGAAGAGTCTCATCGTCCAGAGACATCAGAACTGGTACTTCACGCTTGGGCGTAGGTAAAGGGTTTAGTTTTAACCTTTTCATTTTCTCTTGTAAAGACAAGGTACAATTGAAAGTACTCCAGTAGAGAAAGATACTTTTTGAAAGCTTCTGTTTCAGCACCAGCACACACAATCTGCTGTTTTCTCAAAACTGTTTGGCCTCTCGTGTCAATTTTTTCTTCCTTGATAACAGTAACCGTTAACTGATTTTCAGGCGTTATGCAACTGTAAACTGTCAAATTTGGAGACAAATTCACTTGTAGTAGAGACGGAGCTGGTTTCTCTAACCGACGATTCATTCTTCAGCCACTGGTAAAAGAGTTTTGCCTTCTTATTGGCACACTGCCTGATTCAATTTTTGGTTCAATTTGTTCAATTTGTTCAAGTGTTCAATTTTTGGGCAGAACAAAGTTTCCAAGTTGATAACGTTCCTCTGTAACAGCTGTCGTAAAGTTTCCGTTTTTTCTAATCCTTTTGCGTAAAAACCAGAAAAGAGAAATCGAAGAACTATACTTTGAAAAATCTGTTGCAAATAATGATAAAGGTACTCTCCTGTCTCCCACGAGAGACCATGAAGGAATTTAGATACCCACAGGAAAGATCTTTGCTCACTCAAACAAAGTATGTTAAATGATTTTGGAGGCAAAAACGAAATTATATCGTTGTAATTTTTGGTAGATACCGCAATTTCCTTTATTATAAATCCAGATTTTTTACTTCGAAAGCCTTCAAAATCAAGAACAACCGCTCCGGATTTCATCATTCCAGCAAATTGAATAAACTATTTTTGAAAGATTTTACGTATAAACAAAAAGCAATTCCAGTCATATGACCAAGGTACTCATTTGTCACTGAACAAGGTAATACGTAAGAACAGCCTGGATCCTTTTCACTATATTCATAAACAAAACCGGAAGCGTCGTGGAGTATGGGATGTAATCTCAAAATTTTTAAGTTTTTGAAATTTGAAATATTTGCCTAACGAAGAATTATCAATACCAATCAAATCTCCGTACGACCGCAACTTCAACGCAATATCCAAATCAAGATCCGGATCCAAATGCAGACAAGTGGCTAAAAAATATATAAATCGTTTACCGTATTGTGAATATTCTTTTTCGATTTCCTTGTAAGTTTCGTCAATACTTTTCAAATCAAGCGTTGCTATAGTTGCCATTTGATCTATGCACACATTCTCCCGATAATGATAAATTTTTGCTAACAACTGACCAAAACCACTTAATAACACGTCTAAATATCACATAATAAGCCCCTCCCCTCTATCAGGGTAGTAAGACTACTGTTTACATGTAGCGTTAAATTCAAACGACCAAAAAGAACTAGCAAGAACGGCGGAATAGAACAATCCAAACGGCAATAAACAACAGGCGCAAAGATTTTATCCCGCCTATCCTATTCCCACTTAACCGCCAATACCTATTATCCTATGGTTAAGAGTCGAATGATAACCCCCCTTTCTTTACGTAGGTATTATGTACTACTCAGCTGCTTGCTCACAATTTCGGCTTCCTCCTAGGGCACTTTTGAATTTGATTGACAGCTATTTCAAATGCATATGGAACTGTGGCCGTTTTCCGTCCGTCATTAGGCAATGCATTATGTTAAAAAAATAACACTTGAACTTCAAAGACATATAGGTTTGCCATGTCAAAGGGAGTTCCGGGTAAATGTACAATTTAATTAACGACGATGTTGTGAAATTTGTATCAATTAGTAGTCTTTTCGTATTGAGGTTGGGTAACATTTACCGAATTTGAAATCCCTTCAGGATAGTTTTGCATAACATAGGACATTTCTTAAAAAAAATCCCCCGATTTTTTTCAAAGTTTGAAATTCAAGATTATTACTAATTAGATTGAAAACGATGAAGTTATTCGAAGGTTTCAAGGCTCCCGCGATATAAAAAAATGTGATTTCTTTCTGACGTAGACATGACGCAGTGTAAGATCCACTAATTTTAGGACCACGGGAGTTCTGACTGACAAAATTTGTGCAAGTAAGTGGCTTTTTAAATTCTCAAATGGAACTATTTGATATTTTAACTTTAAATCATAAGATGTGTCACATTTTGGTTGGCTGAACTAAGACATTTTTGCTTATTCAATTGTTTCTAAATTAAGCGAGAACGCTTTATGCCACTTGGGGGGACAGCACTAGCGGAAATGACTGACAACCAGTGCATTCATAAGTTAATTTCTTGTGTGAACTGGGAGACAGAGCTTTTCGTTGCATAAACTGCTCTTTTTCCAGACGTCATGTATTGCAACTTATTTTTGTGTCTTTTTTATTATTTTTTATTCAATTTTTTCTCAATTTTTCACCATTATTAGTTTTAGGGCATGAGTTGGATGAACATATATTTTTCATTTTTTACAAAATACAATGAATTTAGTTTTTGATGTGTTGAGATAAAGGCTATATTTAAACCATAAAAGTAGCAAGCTACGTTTTCAAGACAATATTTGCGTTTTTTGGTCACTATACTATGATCTGTATTGGAAGCGCAAGTTATTGTACCCACCAGTAATTGAAAAGCAGTGCATTGATCATTGCCTTGATTACTAAAATCACTGACGTTTATGCTGAAAAATTTTGATCCAAGCACAGTTCCCTGGGGGACTGTGCTTGAAACCCAAGATGTTGCCTAAAAATTTTAATTTAGAATTTTGTCCAAACGAAAATCAGAAATAAAAGTGATAAATTTTCTCAAAAGTTTTTTATGATTTTCATAGCTTCTATCACGTATAAAGCCTTCCATTGTGTTTACCTTTTGCACTAGAAATGAACGGCTGCTTACTAGGATCAAAGAGTTTTCACTTAAAACTATTAGAACAGTTTTTTGTTTCGTTGTTTATTGTATCAAGCAAATCGTTTTTGTTATTAAAATGATGTTTTTATATTA
>NC_134470.1:26020312-26204232 GCF_964194025.1 Convolutriloba macropyga
CTCAGAAAAAATGGCAGTTGGAATCTAGCCCGAAAAATCTAGTGGTCTATTAAAGGATTGGTGGTCAATCTGTCTATCTCATTTCTTTAGTTGTTTCAATTCAACAGAAGGCCGCAAGCGTCTCTCGTGGCTCTTTTTCCGGCAATCTGCCGACAATGCTTTTTTACTCAAATTTTCAGGAAGTAGATTTGTGTTTCTGTATCTAGAAGACATTTACAAATAAAATGATTTTTCGGTTAGTGATGATTTCTTATTTTAGTGCTTTCCAGTCCGGCAACCCTAATAAACGAAACCTCAACTAGATTAACACAAAATCCATAAAATGGCTCAATTTGTGGAATACGGTGACAAATTTTGTCAAAATATTTCACAATTTATGTGTTGTCGAAAACGAAAATTTAAGACTGCGGAATATGGTGCCAAAATTTGTCACCATATTCCGAAATTAAGCATTTGAGCATGTTTTTCTTAAGTTAAATTTATCTTTTTATGCTGATTTTAGTATAACGGCACTAATATATCTTCAAACTTATTGTAATTGGCACCCAAATCCGATATTTCATTTTCGGATAAGGAGTTAATTGTTTTGACATAAATTGTGCGAAAATTTGCAAATTACAATCCCAACTCTCTAATCTTCCAGAAGCAGGACAAAAACAACGAAGTGGAAAATGTTTTAGCTATAAATAACCTTGTCCAAAAACTTAACAATATTATTTTTTCAGAAGTTGTGTCTAAATAGCTGAGCGAGAAATATAAATTAAATAGTGATCACTTTTCATACAGAAATTTTTTTCAGAAATTAACAACTACTGATCAATTTCTCTGCAAAATAATTTTTCAGAAATACTTGCTGATCACTTTTCATTCTGATGGACTTTTTCATGCTTTGAATTGCAGAAGAATTTTTCAGCAAGTTGTTTTTGAAAATAACAAGGCAATTACTGATCTTCTTTAAATTACCGCTAAGATTACATTAGCCTACAGGGATTTATGTTACAGGCTTTACAGGTTGGTATCTTTGAGTTTGCTCTGAGAACTTTTGAAATAGCTTTGGCAGTTTTATTTAGATATTTTAAATGTACTTTATTAATCTTTTTGAATATAGAATTTTTGTAGAACTTATTTGCATAAGCTTGTTCTCTTAAATATAAGGTTTTATCTATGATGTGCTCATACTTGGATTCTTCACCTTTTTTATTATGGTTCTCAGTCCTTTCGAAATAACTGCTATTTTAACTCTTGTGTCATATTATGTCTCATGGCCACAAATCTTGTGCCATGAGAAATAAAATTTAAGGGGGCACAAATTTTCGTTCAAATTTTGACCATTGTTGATTGTTTTTCTTTGTCTTTTTTTAACCATGTTATAAATGTGAATTTGTACAAACAATTGTACTCTTTGGTTTATCTTTTTTACAAATTTTTCTCAATTTTCGACTTTTATCCAAAGCTGTCGACGCCAGTACTTTGGATCAAAGAAATATCCTTGAACTTAATCTACATTTTTTCGATTTTTAAGATTGAATGGTTTTATTGATTGCAGCTGTAAGTTAAGTTTGAATTTTTGAACAATTAATGGTTAAGTTTTTCCATGATATCAGTTCCTATTTTTTATAGATGTGGTGTTTTAACCCCTATCAATTTGGATGCTTCTTTTAATTGTGGTGCTTGGTCATTCAAACCACGGCCCCTTCAACTGCTCCTGAAAATACAAGTTTTTGCGCTGAGTTATCGTTATCCGTTCCCGGGACGTTCTCTGATTTATTATGTGTACCCTAATTGATTCTTTTGTCGGTTTGCAAGTTTGTGAGATGTTTGCTTCGGCGCACTATTTAGAAAAGTATAAGTATTCAACTATTGTTATTTCTCTTTTTATGTAATTTGTGTTTGGTCTTGTGCCCCAAGCGGTATTTTTTGCGCATTTGTGCCTGTTTCGGGTCTTATCTTTGCTTTCGCAAGTTCTTTGTTCATGCTGTATTGTTGATATGGGTTCTTATTTGACAGTCAATAGCTGTTTTGTCTTTCTGATGTTTGCTGCTGCCGTTTTGAATCTTTTCTAAGTCATCGAATGTTTTTTAACTGGTCTCATTTACTTCTGTTTTTGCTTTCTCATTCATATGTTTGGACAAAATTACTGGTATTTTCAAAGTTTTCTTACAATTACCTCTCCCAGTACTGCTATTATTGTTGCTTGGAGAATCATTCTTTGTCCAACGCCAAAGCTCTATTTCACAAGTGCAGTAATAATCTGTGCACAATTTAAATCCAAATTATGGGCAACTAAGTAAAAAAAACTGTGTTTTGTTTGACATCGGTGTTCAAATGTTACCATTATGTTAACGCCAATTGGTGTATTTTTGATCACATGAGCAGAAAACCAAAGTCACTATATAGCACAGTTCTTTTGAATTATATATACAACGAGGAGGCTAGCCAATGTGTTAGTGATCATAATCGCTCATCCACAATCTCGACTAAATTGTCTACAAATTGAAATAAAGGTAGACTACCTTCGAAACAAAATAGTTAAAATTTGTTATTTAAATTTAAATAGATTCTAAATTTAAATAGAAAGTGGTTAACATCAGTGAGATGAAACCACAGAAATGAAATTAACTCAATTCCATTTTTGAAAATCAGCAAAAAAAATATCCCGTCTTCCAACTAAATTTCCAAATAAATACAACCTCTATCCCTTTTTCCAACTAACCTGCAAACATTAATGACTCTTAAGTTTCATTTTTATCAAGCTTGTGTAGCCTCCGTTTAATTTCTGGTTTGAATTCTTGACTCAAATTTATAAATGTATGCAAATTTCATATTGTTTTTGAAACTAACTATTGGCAGTGTCATGAATGCTATTAGCGATGGACTCAAAAAATTACTGGTATCACTTTTGAGATGATATTAATGAATGAGAGTTTTTAATGCTCAGACTGTGAGTGAAAGCTGCCGAATAATAAAAACAACTATAGTCCAAACTCAAAAAAATCAATAAACTCTACGAAAACAAAGTGTTCCAAAGTAATCATAACCCTAACGTTGTATAAGTTCATTTCTCGTTAAAACTCCAATGGACTCTGTCAGTATTGAGGCTCATTGACAACAAAAGCAAGAATAAAATTAAAAGTAAAAAAATCACAATTTTTCAAAAATTGCCCGAAATTGGACAAAAATGTAAACAAAATCAGTGTGAAGAGTGAAATGCTCAGAAAGATTTTGAACTTGGATATTTTCTTGAAAAATATGACTTTTTTGAGAAAAAGGTTTAGTTCCATTCTCCACGCATGTCGGGTTATCTAGTGATACCACTCACAAGTTTTTTAGTTAATACATATCAATCGTCCAAATCTTACTGAACAAAAAGAGCCAGTTGAGCATATAGTCCCCCACTGAAAGTAAGGTCATAGCAACAAAAATTTTTACGTGAATGGCAGTTTTTATCTGCATCTCCTTCAAATATATCTAGGAGAATGAAACGCTGAACCGCATTTTATTTTTTGACGATTGAACAAATTGGTTCTGATGAAACACCATTGCGATAAATCTTGTTTATCAGCAAACATTGTTTTAATATTTTATCTTCGTGTATTTTTTGTATTTGCCGTGACATTGAATCTCGTATTCTGGAAATTGAAATGCCGACTTGTAAATTGCATGCTCCCAAATTTTTCTGCTCACTAGAAATTTATAACTTGGGTTGAAAATAGAAACGCATTTTTTTTTAAAAAAAAGAAGAACTTGAAAAGTAATCTACACACCTTATTTCTTTTATATGACTTTAATTATTCCATCAAATTCAATTGAATTATGCCGTCAATGGACTTTATTCGGTCTTCCTTAGAAAACAAGCTTGCTGAAAATCAATTGAAACCAATTTCCATGGAGTTTTTCTAAATCCTTTTAGTAAATGTTAGGGGGTCTAAGCAGGAATAACTAGTGAGAAAATGAACCAGTACTATATTCGCACCAGAATCTCTTGCTTGTAAGCCTAGTGTGCTAACCATTACACAGATTGGTCTTAAGTTCTCGAATTTGTGCAACCCATTCTCATGTTCTTACTTGTTCCTCAAGGCTTCATTCATTTAGCCGACTTTATGTTGAACAAGTAGTGCTTCTTGTAAAGCTATGTCAAGCTTATCTTATGTTCATTTTACATAAGGTTGTTATCTTTCAACCCTCTAACACTCCCGAAACGCGTGAAAACCATGGAAGAATTATAACAGTGCACTCCCATGATAAGTTCAAATGTGCTTAGGTTAAAATTCTTTGAGGACTGCCAAAATTTTTGCAGTCCTGGCTATCATACCGCGACAAAGCTTTTATCAAGGCCTCTACCCTTGTCATAAAGCTCACTTTCTATTTGCCACAATTCCCTCCCCCATATTAATGCCTTCAAATATCTCTCTCTTCAATGTTCCTGGACTGTTTTCGTCGTAAAATGAAGCAGGGTAATTCATGTCACCGAAGCTAATGTAGCATCCAGGTTTTATATAAGCAGCATAGTGATCATTGCCAATTCGGTCCAAAAAACTTTTGTACCAGTCGTTTTATTTCTCTTTCTTCCAGAGATTTCTGTTCATACATAGCGACTCTACTTTTCTTTGGATATTAAATTGTTAATAAAGTTCAAAAAAATGATAAGAGAACAGTGGGTTTAAAATGGCACTGAAACAGGCAATCGTATATATATTTTTTGGTGAAGGAAGAGCGTTTCGGGAAACGACAGGGAAATAAAAAGACGAAACTTTGTCCATGTTAACAAAATTTCGAGGTTATTTTAACGGTATAATTACCCCCTTTCAAAGTAAGCATCACAAAACTCAAATTGGACAATTTTTTTAGCTCCAATTAAGGATAAAGCTTAGTAATTAAGCTTAGTAAGGTTAGAGCAGAGTTACTACTGAAATGCCAAGTCTTGCAATTTGTTGCAAAATAACAATCCAGTACGACAAAATTTTATTCTGGCTGATTTCTTACTTAATCGTAGAAAAATTTGCTCAGTTAGTTCGAGCTTGTAAGATTCATATGAGATAACTATTCTTGAATGTGATGGAGTGGAGAATGTGGATCTTGACTATTTGTACATGCATTTTAATAACATGGAATAAAATCACTGTTATCATTTCTCACAGCGCTTTTCTTTTAGTCCATGTAAGACGGATATTGTTTTTGGTGCAATGTTTGGCGAATTCTTCTGCATATGTTTGAACAGATTCCTAGTGTAAATAGTGCACAATAAATAGCCAGCTTTACTCACTTGACTTCTCCTTATCGTTGATTCTATACTGGACAAGGCTAAATGCATGTCGCTTTTCTTTTTCCAGTGCTGGGAAAGTCTAGTTACCAGTCCTTCAAGTCTGGAATCAGACTGCCAAGTGTAAAAAGTGATCTGACCTTAGTTCTCAATTAGCAATGAAATCAGATCTGTAATAACACTTGCCCAGTAACAAAATTGACTTGGCATTAGGTTTTAAGCCTTCCCGGACTGAACGTCAAGTCTTCATCAGCACCGAGAAAGTCTTGTTGCAAGTCTTGCATCAGTACTGTATCAGAGCTCTGATCATGTCACTTTTTAGACTTGGCACGCCTTGAATCAAGTCTTAAGACTTTGCAAGTACTGAGTCTAGTCTTGGTCAAGATTTGACACGTTTTGGGGAAGTCTGTGCCAATACTTGGCGCGTCTTGAGTCAAGTCTTGGCACGCCTGGCATTACCAGTCATATAATTTCTTAACATTTAATATGCATTTAAATGAGATTCAAATTAATCTGTGGTGAAATGAGTACTGTTGAATTTTGTTAGTGGTGATATGGTGTGAAATATATGTAACTGTTAAAGCAATGAAAATTTGACTGCCTTCACCGCAGGTCTTACAATAATTCATCACATTTACTGCTATAATATTACATTATTCAGCGATCCTTATCACTGGCGGCTCGATCTGGGTATTGAATTGCAAGATTCAAAATCTCCCTAAAATTAAGTCTTGTTGCCAGAACGCAAAGATCTAATTTGAATTTTTAAAATTTCTACATTTCAGATATATTGCTTGGATTTGAGTCACCGAAGTTTAACACAAGATTTAAACAGCTTAAAGCCTATTTCGAACCGGTTAAAATAGTTCTCAATTCTTACGAAACCAAAATTTAAAGCAAAGAAGATAACTTTTGTACCTCTGTATTTAAAAAAAGAAACAAAACTGTTTAAAAAATTAAATATAGAAAAATTTAAAACTTTCACCTGGCTAGACATGACGACTGGACAGCAATCTTTATGAAAATTTTGCTCAATTTCAGCCTCTCAATATGTTGCGATTACATGTCCAGAAAAAACCTAGTTTTAGAATCAAAAGGCACCAGATGACAAACAAAAGCCCCAAAGGACAATAAGATGATTTCCCAATGGAATTTTTAGAAACCTTTTTAAGGTTTTAATGCTCAAAATGAAAAAAAGACAGAAAAATGGACACAATGAATATGGATATCAAGTATCTTTTAAACTTTAATCAGTTAAAAAAAATTGTAAATTAAAAAATTTTAGGACAAAAAGAAAGATTGTCAGCATACTTTTTCCATTGCTTGCAGATATTTTAGAGTGGAAATGATCAGTGGGAACTTGTTAACATTGTGAAAAATTCTAGACCACTGAGAAAACAAAGGGGGCAAATGTGCAATCGTGAATTGAATTTCAAATTTGAATCATTGAAGCTTTATTGTCAGCAATATCATTTCAGGTAAACAAAATTTTTTTAGAGGACGGGAAATTTAACTGGAGAATCTGGAAAATTTTAAATAGGAATTTCTTCCCTGTGGCAAAGAAGTTAGTTAGTTGAAAAAAAAAATAATTTGAAAAAACAATTGTTAATGGCACCACTATTGATAACTTTGCGAATTCTTTTGTTTAGTTGCTTGTTCATAAATAAGGTTTGGGGCTGAATTAAATCAAATATTAAAAATGCTCCTCAACGAAACATAAAAAGACGCTGGGTAACTGCTCAACAAAGCACATAGAAACAATAAGAAGACCATCATAGCCCAAACAGAGGGTAGGTTCTGCTAAAAAAAATCGGAGACTAAAAATCTTAAGTTTTAACAGAACAAGAAGAAAGTTGTTTCTGCGTCATTGTAGAAATTCGGAGAATGAATGCTTGCGCAGGTAAAAAATTTAGCGTCACAGCTATCTAGAGGATATGAGAAACGAAAGTTCCTTAAAAACGTAATTATGGCTAAAAAACAATTTGAACATCTTAGGCAGATGGAGAGTTTACTGTCTGCGAATAAGTTAAATCAAAATTAAGGTAACCAAAACATTCAAAATTTACTCAAACTGATGAAGCTCATACTTTTTATACAGAAGTTTAAATAAATTCTTGTGATTTATTCTTCGACAAATTTTTTCAGAAACTTTTCAGTAGAAATTGCGACATATATCTTTCGAACTTTGTAGAAGTGACAGATTAACCGGAAAATAGTTTCATCTTCCTGTGTTTTTTTGAAAAAAAACTTATGTAGATGGTGAATTTGTTCAATTAAATGAAGTACTATAGTATAAAACTGTGCCTGAAGAATTTTTTAACGGCAAAATCAAATAAAAAAAATTAAAATTGATGACAATAAAAAACCTCAGAACTCTGTTTAAGTAAAAGTTTCTAAAATTTTAAGCGTTTCATGGAAAAATTGCAATCAATCAGTTTATAATCGTTGCAGTAAGATTGCTCTAAGAATTTTGAGAAAATAGGTTTTTATGGAACAACAAAACCGCGCATAATAAAATAGAGCCAGTAAATTTCTGAATTGTAAATCTTGCTAATATGCGTGGTTAATTTTTCAATTGATCGTAGCTGAAGCTGCGAAATAGCAAAAAAAGTTTCATAGCAACATTAGTTTCATAGCAATTGAAGAGTTCGGTAGCTATGGATGCAATCAAATGCAGGTCCAAATAAAATTAGCGGCAAAAAAATGCGAACAACGAAATTTTTGTAGACTCTGAACATTACGGTGCCTCAAATAGTCAACAAGAGTATTATTAGTAATATTAACGATAAATAACAGTCGCAAGTTACGTAAATTTTAATAAATATACGGTAAAAAGAGAAATCAAACACAATTAAATCAAAATATCTTTTTAAAAATGTTGTTCAACAAATCTTGTACTTTTTGCTCACATTTTATAGAATATTTAGTTAAAGATATTGGCGATGATTTGGCACTGAAAAGCTTTTTTGATAACTGCCAAGCTATATGTTTTTCTGGATATCTCACAGACAAGAAAGTATGAAAACTATTTGAAATGAAAAAAATCTTTTTGGTATAATTTCCCATATCTCGAGTTTTTATATTTTTTCAAGAGGCAGTGGTATCCAGTAATCAATGTGAATTTAACAATCCCAAAACATAGGTCATTACATTTACAAAAAAAAATAAAAATGTAGTTGATCACTAAAAAATTATATTTTATAAATACATTTTTTTAATAAATTTGATTTAAGTTTGAAGCTTTACTTAGTAATAAACAATTTCGGATAGCCTTTTGTGTATAAGTGTAGAAAGATATGATTATTTAGGGGATAACATTTGACTCATTTTCCTAAGACAAAGCAGTGACCCCCAATTTTCTGTGCTCTAGGAAGTTTTTTTATAAAAAATGCTGTAAAATTTTATGAACCCCTGAATACTGTAAAATTTATGGTGTTGGTTTTTGAGATGACCAAAGATAGTTTAGACGGAAATTGCAAAAATCCGGCAACAATTGGCTGATTTTTAACACCATCAATATATTTTTGATCCGCAGCTATGATAACAAAAAATCACCTTCAGTTTTCACTTTAACCAACAGAATTATTTTTCAGCTTTATTATTTTTTTTACAATTTCTACAAAGAACTCTGAAAAGAAATGATATATTGGTTCGCTATTTTCATATTTTTCCATAAGTTTTTTCAAATAGAGGTCACCAGTTTGATGGAATTAAATTATACTTTGAAAGATCTGGAAATACAATAAATAATTCCTGTGAGTTGATTCAGGGAAAGAAAAAACTGAACACGACGATGCAAAATTTTTCAAAAAGAAATTGAGATTACTAGATTTCATTGAATGTTTGTGTAGCTTTCTTGTGACGAAACAGAATGGATCCCACTTTTCTAGATTATGATCTGTCGCTATATTCTGATTAAGTTTACCGAGTCAGTTGTTCAGTTTTCTAAGAACTTTTAAATTAGTATCTTCTGAGATACTGGAGCGATTTTTTTCAAATACTTGAGATTCCAAGCCCAGCTTCATTGAGCTGCGTTGGAATTCAGATACCGAAGCAGCCTGAATTTATGGATCAAAGTCGCCGAAAAGTTCCAATTTATGTCATTTAATTGATATTTTTCAAGTGCATCTCTCCAGTTCTTAAATTAGTGGAAGATTTTTCGCGTTCTTTCATCTTGGTAAGAGCCTCTTTTCCAAAGAAAATCCTCGCACGCAAATGACGCAAATAGTTCTGAGAGATAAAATCATTTTATTTGAATGTGCTTGCTAAATACCCGCCCTCAAGAACAATCTATTGCATTTGAAAATTCGGTTCTTAAAATTAGAGTAACTTAAGAAACATCTACGCAGATTACTTTTTGCTGCTTGAATGAACAAAAAAATTGCCTTGAATTCTTTCAACTCCAATGTGAATTGTTGCAGCTTTTCACGCCCTTTTACCTTGCTTAATGGGGGGAATAACGCATTTTCACAGTTATGTGTTCATACGCGCGTCATCAAATCGGACATTGCAAATTTGTTCTGAAATTGTCGTGATAAAAAACAAACGTGCGTCAAAGGCGCTTTCCGTCTGCAACATAATTTTTGATTTTATGTTAATTGCAAGGCTTGATTAAAATCTGTCATACTACATTAATGATGCTCTCTAATGGCATTTTTTAAGGAGCGACAAATCGAAGCGATTGTATAAGGCCCTTCAAATTTGTTAGCTACGTTCATTTTACTTGCTGTTAATTGAGCCCTCGCAGTGACGTTTTAAATGGCGTTAAAGCGATGAAATAATGGCAAAATCATGAATTCTGACGTCACAACGTCCAAGCAATCAGTTGTCTTTGACTTGAGATAGCGTTGGGCTGAAAAGCTGCTCGACTTGGGTGACCTTAGGCAAATAATTTGAAGGTTACAGAAAACAATTGAGACATTTTAACCTCAGAATAATCAAGAGTGGCTCCAAATCAACTCTAATTGATGGAAATAAATCCGTACAAATTGTTATACGCAGTAACCAAATGTCGCTATCAACGTCAGTGGAGGTGTGGGCGGAGGGGGGGGGGGGGTTCTCGATGTAGCAGCCAGTTTCAAAAACACTTCGTTAATAAAAGATTGAATTGTATTATTGATGATAATGCTGTTTTATGCTAGCCCCTTTTTGTTCCATCCAAGAAACAATTTCTCTCTTTCTTAATTAGAACTATAATTGTTCCGACCCACTTTAGCGGGGGAGGAACTATATACTCAACAGTTTTTTTGTTCAGACAATTTTGGCCAATCGATATAACCATCGTAGAGAGTTTAGAGTCGTATCATTAGACAGCCCCTCCAGCGTAGAATATGGAATTAAAAAACTTTTTTCAATTTTTGCTTTTGAAAGGGAGTTATCGAGGCTTAAAGTTTTGTGAATATTAGACGTAATTCAGCTGTTTTTAACAATGCTTAGATATGATTTTTTATATTCTGATATGAGTTTTAAATTATGACCTTTCAGTGAATATCAATGGTTAAAATATTTCATACATGGTTATAATCAAAATAATTAAACAGAAATTTATTTATAAAGATGGAAAGATTTAGAATACTATCTTAAAAAGGTCTCAAAAATATTTTTCATGATTATTAAGGATACAGAAAGAGCATAGGGTGACGTAATCAAACAAGCAGGTTGTAATACCAGCCGCCACTAACCACTCGCCAGATCTCAATTAAGTCCGACAGAATTCTTCAGGGTAACATTAACATTTAATTTTCACTAGCCACTAAACTAATAAAAAATTTTAGTTCTTGGAAAATATTCCAAAAGATTTTGAGTGCGTTACTTATAAATATAATAATCGTCGAGAGTTGTGATTGGTATCATTAGAAAGCCCCTCCAGCGTAGAGTATGGAATAATTTTTTTTTCAATTTTTGCTTTTGAAAGGGAGTTATCGAGGCTTAAAGTTTTGTGAATATTAGACGTAATTCAGCTGTTTTTATCAATGTTTAGGTATGATATTTTATATTCTGATATGAGTTTTAAATTATGATCTTTCAGTGAATATCAATGGTTAAAATATTTCATACATGGCTATAATCAAAATAATTAAACAGACATTTATTTACAAAGATAGAAAGACTTAGAATACTATCATAAGAAGGTATCAAAATTATTTTTTCACGATTATTAAGGATACAGAAAGAACATAGAGTGACGTAATCAAACAAGCAGGTTGTAATACCAGCCGCCGCTAACCACTCGCCAGATCTCAATTTAGGTCAGCAGAATTCTTGTGGGTAAAATTAATAATTAATTTTTACTAGCCACTAAACTAATAAAAAATTTTAGTTCATGGAAAATATTCCAAAACATTTTGAGTGCGTTACTTATAAATATAATCATTGTAGAGAGTTTTGATTGGTATTATTAGAAAGCCGCTCCAGCGTAGAATGTAGAATTAAATTTTTTTTTCATTTTTAGATTTTTATAGGGAGTTATCGAGGCTTAAAGTTTTGTGAAAATTAGACGTAATTCAGCTGTTTTTATTCACATTTTCGGTATATTTGACCGAATTTTCGGCAATTTTGCTAAAATATCTTAACATTATTAACTGTAGAATTTTTGAATCATGTCTAAAGATAGAGGAGGGTTGCTAAACTGTTCGATCTGAGTTTGGTGGCAGGAATTAATGCTAAATTTTTCAAAATTCAGATTTTTTCGCCTGAAATGAGAGCAAATTTGCTTTTTTAGACCGCTTGCTTTAAATTTGCTTCAAATCTTAAGATCTTAAAACTGCAGCTATATTCTTTTAAAGCTCATAAAAGATCTAGTTGTACTCTCGCTGGCATTAGGAGTCTTCAGGAATTATAGTTTTGTCAGTTTTTTTCAAATTTAAATTCGATAATTATACATAATGCGTTATTTGTTTCTTCACACTGAAAAATTTTGTTTAAAAAACGATCAGTTGTGCAACCGTTTAAACAGTGGAGTCTTTTGTTACACGGGCAGCAACATCGGGCTGATATTGATTGTGGGTCTTTACGACAAAATTTTTTTGAATTTTAATGGGACGCGACCTCTTTTTCAAAAAATTTCTGCTGTGTATATGTTTTTTATGCACATAACTGACAAGAGTTTCAAATCAGGGCTCAATTAATGACTGATCATAATTACAATAAACGAGGCCCAACGAGATTGTATTATGGTTACAGAGTTTAGCTCATGGCTTTAGTGGTTTTGACCATTTGTTTTCGTAAAAATTTTATGGACTTCTTGAATTTTGCTTTCATTTGTTATTTTTTTGTAGCCCAATGAAATAGAGTCCCCAATCAAAGATTCAGTTAATGCTTTAGGAAGTATAAGGAACCTAGACACTTTCAGTTGTTATCTGGTGTTTGTTATGGCTTTGAATATATTTGTTTTAAGAAAATAATGGTGATTTTTTGAATGTTGCCAATATTTTATCTTTTTTTTTCTCAACTTTGAGCGAAGTCTTAGTAAAACAGACAGAAACTAATTTTTTGTGAGTTCTAATTTAATTTTGGTGACGGTTCTATATACAAATAATGGTTTCTCTGATTTGAAACTACGCGTTTTCATTTATTTTTTAGTTTAATCGCATATTTTATGAGTCCATTTTGTTTCATTTTCAAATTATCATATTTCGGCCAGTCCAAATAAAAAAACTATGTAAATTGCACAGCGTTGAAAAAAGGCGTATGTGGATTTTTCAACCGTTTTTGCTGAAAATTTTTTGATTTTTGAGCTGAGACACAGTTATCTCACAAAGTTTTCTGGATAATTTTGTTTTTCCTGTTTTTGTCTTTTTTTGTTGTTGTACGCCATATACTTGATAATGATGGATCTCAATTGCTTCCGCAGGACGTATAACGCAAAACCTCGTTAATGATTTTAGTTTATAGCTGTTTGTTTTAATAGCTTTCCAGTTAAACTTAAAAAAAGGAATTTTTCAGCTGTCTCCTTTTTGCTTTCATTTTCGTCGCCATGTAACTCAATCTCACAATTTAGAAATCTCAATTAATTTTGTTGATTCAAACATTTTTTTCGTGTTTGATATACGTTATGACTGATTGCTTCCAACATTTAGTTTCATAAAATTTTTCGAGATTTCTATACTGTTCAATGTTGGGTTTTTTTGTTGTCATGTCTACATAGTCATTTTAAAAAGAAGTCTCGTTTATGTTAAAGTGAGTAGAAAGTGATGATTTGTGGCAGAAAACATCTTATGGTTATAGTGCCTTGACCAATGTGATGGCGTAAAAATATTAGAAGTTTTGGCTTCTTTGTGTAGTTGTTGTTATTTTATGTGGTCTCATTATTAACAGGACCAATTGGCTTCCTGAGGTGTTACAATCTAATCCATTGTTTTTGGTTGAAATCTTAAGTTTGTTAGTGAAATTTTGAAAGTATTTGTTTTCAACGACATATTTGGGTTTTTGGGCTTCGTCATATTTTTAACTAGTCTTTTGGTCGGTTTATAGCTCAGCCTCTGTAAGCACCGGTCATAACGCGTTTCAAGTGAGCTATTGTTTAATCTTATCAACGGTTTGAGCTTCAAACTATTGCTTCTTGGCTTTGTTACTACTTTTACTACGGCATTTCTTTAAATTTTTGTGATTTTTTATATGTTTGTACATTTTAAAGGATTTGTTTTCTTTTTGGTTTATAACAAAAATGGTTGGTCCCATTGGCTTTGAAAATTTGCGCAATTGAACCTGGCATAATGACATGTCTCAATTGTTTCCAATGGAGGTATAAATGAACATTTTAGTGATTTCAGTTGATATCGAATGGCATTAATACCTGTGAACCTAAATGTTTTCAAAATTAGAAACGTATTTTTGAACTTCTTTGCTCTTCTTGTCGACCTGTTAACTAGTCGCATTGAGAAAAGGTCCCATATGTTTTGTAATGAAGTGTAGGTTAAATTGTTTTGTTTAGGTTTTTTCTGATGCGATTTTGATTTTGTTATGATTTTTTTAAATTAAATACATCGAGTTTTCGTCGCAAATACTGTTTGTTGTTTGATTTTTATTATTGTCCTTTCTAGTAGTCCTATTATCAACAACTTTTATCACGGCCCTCTAGCGTGGCATTATTGTATTCCATTGGTTGTTTTTTGAACGATATGTATGTTTTTGAAAGTTTGGTAGCCTCTTCATCATTTGGTAGCCAATTAATTCAAGAATATGGATGAGCGGGGTCGAAACATTATGTGCGTGCTTAGATTACCGAGCCTCCTTGTTTATTATTAAATTTCATTTATAATTATAATTCGTTTATTATATAAGCGAATTCATGGTTGTTTAAAATATGCTTTATTACTTTATAGTTGCCTCTTTTAGGCATTCTAGTATGCTGGAAAGTGATTGTAAAAAATTTTCTCTAAAAGATAATTATAGAACAACTAATAAATACGGAAAATTTCTCACAACTGCTTACATTAAAATGATAATCACATTGGTTGAGTTGCATACACTTTTTACTCAATTGGGAATATTTATTGATCAAAAACTGAGCTTCAAGTCCCATATTGAAAAGTAGTCATCAGCACAAAAACTTTAACACCACCCAAGCAAAAAAAATCAGTAGAAACACAATTAAGGGGCGAGTTGACACAATTGAGAGGCGAGTAACTTTACTCGGACTCATATGTGTATTCACTTTTTTCAGTTTTGACTCTTAATGCCAGGGAGAGCGCGTAATCGCATTTCGCTTGCGCTTTTTATCGTTGCCTCCTTTGAGCAATTATTATCAAATAAGATAAATGAGAATGCTGGTCAAATGATTTAAGTGAAACCAGAGCGATGAAAGGTTGAGGCAATTCACAGGTAATTAAAAACCAACTTTGTCAGTAAATTCCGATATACTTAAATGTGCCCATTCGAACCTGGTAATATTACGTTACGCGGTACAAAATTTAAACCTTGAGAGTTACTTAGAAAAGGACAGAAGTAAATACAAAAAAGGGTTCACATCTGTGAGATCAGATTGGTTTATTTCATAAGAAGGAACACTCGAACAAACAAAACGACAGAAATTATCACCAACAAAATTTTCTAATTAGTAAAACGATTTCATCACGTGAACTACCAATTTTATCAAAAAATAGAAAATGAAACCCAGAATTTTCCAATTCTTCGAACATCTTTCCAATTTTAAAACTTAATCTCAAACTGAAATATCTCTAAGGAAACAAAAGGCTTCTCCATAACTTGGATTTTAAATTCTCAATTTAGATTTAGAAGGGAACGCAGAAGTTTTAAAAAGTTGACCTATCCACTCAATTATAAATCTGAATTGAGAATGCAAAATCGGCCTCAAATTCATTGAAGCAAAGCATGTTTGACCTTGGAAAATACATGACCAGTCCTCTAGCAAACTGGTTATCAATTCATATAAACAAATATATGCCGAATCAAAAGCAGAAAAGGTCATGAATAAATGGCCAGTTTGTTAAACAAATTTTGGCGCTGATCAAGTACAACCGCACACAAATTTTCAAAAACAAAAATGTTTCAGCACTGGCACATGAATTTTTGTAAGCAGCAGCTCAGAAATCTTGATAAAAAGATTATTTACGAATCACAAAACAATTTAGAAGTTCAAATATTTTCCAGGTTCTGCTCTTTCGATACATATTTTAAAAACCATTCGCTGTTCAAGAGGCCCAATCAGAATTTCAAAACTGGTTTTTTCGATAGTTAAATGAACCTGAAACTGGTTTAGACCACAAATATTATGAAAAATATTAAAAAGTGAACTAACAATGGACATAACCAACAAAATAGGTTAAATAACAGTGAGATCATTTTTTACTTCAATGAAATTATCACTAAAACAGATATTACGAGAGACACTAAATCAACTCTCAAAATTGTGAAAAGACAATGTTATAAAGTAATCTAATAATTTTCATCAAACATCAAATAATGAAATCCAGAAACCAACATCTCTACTGTTTCGAAACTGAAATTCTAACTGTAAAATATCTCAAGTAACAGCCTAATTTTTTGAAACGTGTTTCGCTCCTATCGTTTCTTCTGGAAGATTCTATGAGCTCAATGCCGATTTGGAAGTGAAAACAGAAGTTGAAAAAAGTGATACCTGCACAAACTTGTTAACTTAAATTGAGGATGCAAATGCAGAAAGTTGTCACACAACCTAGATAATCAGAAGCTGAGTCGTGAGTATGATATGCCAGGTTTTCGCATAAAATTTTCAAAACGTTGGTTCTAAAAAATTATCAGTCATATCAAGTGAACCCACATTTGCGCAAAAAAACCAAAAGTATTTTTAAATTCCAGTTTAATAAAAAATTTGGTGTTGAAATTTGAAAACCAAAAACAAGCTCGCAAAAAATTTTAATGACTAAGATAATTAAAAACATGCTCACGTTTGAGCACGGATCAGAGAGACAGAGAGAACCTCTTGTTACTGAGATTAATATACTGGTCGCGAAAACAAATTTGAAGTGCAAATTTCTTTTCCAAATCAATAATTTTTTGGACAAGTTTAAAAAGCATTGGGTCTCAAACAGACATATTCAGAACTTTCTTCTATTATTTGTTTTTAAGCAACAATTAATCTTGTTAGTAGTCACAATAAATTTTAAGTAGAATTGTAGACAACCAAATTTAACCAAAAAAAAAACAAATGATTGAAAAACCAAATATAGACAAAAATCTAAGTTTAAACAAATATGAAAGGCGCGAATTTAAAATCTATGATTAGCTATTATTTGAACAAGAATCATAAGTTCAGATATGATCCATTTTTGCTTATGAAAAACTTCAGAATTTGGACTGAAGTGTAACGCAATAAAAATCCTGAATAACTAAAAGAACTCAAAATTCATTTACATTTTTTTTGAAAACCTTCAGTCATAAGGAATCTTTAGAAGGCGTCCAGTCATAAAAATCAGTAGCTGTGATCTTGAGCAAATTACACGTGTTCTAATTTTCATTGATGAATGTAATAAGATTTTTCACTTCTCAGACGCTGACAAAACTATAGAAAAAAACTTAAAAAGTTATAAGTTTACAATATTCAAACCCGAATAATTGGTTTTGGTAATGACTACAATAAAATATCAGCGAGAGACATTCATCAGACTTATGAGATTCAATAAAAATGAACTACACCCTTCAGCAGCAATACAATATAGGTACTAGGTACCAGGTGGCAATACAGTATAAGTACAAGAAATGGACAAAATTGTAATGAAAACTCATATTTTTTACTAAGACAAATAATTTAAAAGTGATCAAAGACAAAACCTATAAACTCCTGTTAAAATTGAGGTTCAACTTAACCTCTTCAGAAAATTAGTGAGTTCTGTCAGTAATGGGACTCCGGAACAATACAAGATAAAGAACAAAAAAACAGGTAAAGCTTCAACGAAGACCTTCAGTGTCAAAGTCAACTAATTTTTTGGTTGCCCACATACAACTTGAGACGACAACACCTGTTCATCATGAAATGAAGTGGATCGCATTTTAATACTTCACCGGGAATTTAAGAGAAAAAAACCAAAACAGAACTCAACGGCCTTAAAAAATGCTCTAAAAGTCTACATCCAAATCCAAACTTGTTTTGTTCTAAAAAACCCACAAAGACTATCCTACGATTAGCCTCGATCTTGCTTCAGGGATAGTATAAATCAGAAACAATGAACATGGAGACATAATCGCGTAAAATTTAGATAAAACTAAAAAAAAAGCCGTAGAAAGAAAAATCACTGTGAAAAGTGAAATGTTCACACAAAATTTAAACCCCAATAGTTTCTCGAAAAAGACGAAATTTTCTATAACACTTTTAATTCACACTCAACGCTGGACAGGCTTTTTAGTGATACTACTCACAACTCTCCGTAATAAATTTATCGATCGGCCAAAATTGACTGAACGAAAGAAAAAACCAGTTGAGCATACAGTCCCCCTCCCCACAATTGCGGTCGGAACAGAAAATGCGTTATAAATCAAATAGACACCATTTATGAAATATGGTGAATTGATGATCGAAATTTTTGATTACTAATGTGGTTTAAATTTTAAGTTCTTGCCCGTTATGACCTGATTTTTTTGATATGCCGATGAGATGAAAGGTTTTCGAGAACTCAATCGTTTTCCGCTCGGGTAAAACCCCGATCGAAGTGACTTCTGACTTTGAGTGCACAACTGCGCATTGTATGCTTGAAATATTAGTCTTGAGAAAATTCAAGGGCACAATAGTCTGAAAGTTATCTCATCAGGTTGAACACAGGTGATTTCAATTATCAAACGTACAATAGGCTGGTCAATGGTCTGAAAATGATCTAGACCAGATTAGCACGATTGTCTCAACGCTGGTGTCAACACTAAACCACCAGAGTTTGTTAAGTCATCAGATGGGGGGCACGATTACGATGACCGACCAATATTAGCTATGAAAAAATCCTGGTCGACAGACACTGGTCATGAAAAGACCGTGGGCCGAGGTACGAAAACAGTTTGAGCCGACGTTACTCTGGTCTCGACCTTGTAATTGGGGTAGGGAAATTAGCCCCATCTCAGCTTTATTAGTTTTTTTCATATGGCAGAGCTCTCAACCTGGGTCAACTCCCGCATTTAGTCTGTTTCACACTCGCTAATGGAAGCAAAAATTTTGTTCACATGTGAAAGGGAAACAGGCCCCTTTTTTGTGTTTCAGATCTGCAGCCGAGCATACCATTGCACGAGTTCCGAGCAGAACTGTTTTGTTGAGTGCTGTGGTTCCGACTGGTGCAATTCTGCCAACAGGCCCACTTCCCCACTACACCTGCCCCTCCCCTCCACCATCCTCTTCCTTCTATTCCCTCTCCTACTCCCCATGCTAACTGCTCACATCCAGTCACAACTCATATCCAATTTTCTATTCTGAACAAATTCCAATTAAAAACTGTACCTAGTTGAGTCTAAATGAATAAATGACTTTAGAAGCGTCTACAGGTACCAAATTCTTTATAAGTTTGCTCACTTTTTAGCTGATTTCCACGTTTGTATCTTAATCCATTGTAAAATTTAAAAGTGAACTGCTATATTTACTCATAAGTCGGTAAGTCGCAGCTATTTTCTTTGAAAGCAGGATTAATTCGTTACCCGGAGCTTGTAATGTAACTTAACTTTAATTTATAATGAGGCGAGATTCTGCCGTTCTATGGTTATTTTGAGCGGTCTGGTGGCTAATAACTTTCAAGAGGCCTATATGGACTTAATTAGTTTCTTCGATCGTGGTGGCGACATCCTTAGTCTTCTCGTTATGCGGAATTGAGACTCAACTAGATCACCATTCGTTTCTTTCGATACCAAAGGTGCCAAAATGTGATAGGACTAAAAAATACGAAAAATTAAACTTGGTACGAAAAGCAGACAACACGAGATTTTACTTGCCTTTCGAAAGAAACCGATATAATTGTTGAAATTATTCTGTTTAATATTTTAATTTTTCTGCAATGTGAAGTAATTTTGAATTTGAAGTAAATTTGGATTACAGATTGGCAAATTATATTCATAGAGAACTTAAAAAATCCATTGGATAAATGTGTATTTTCATGCAGACTGGGGACCCAATTCAGAATATGTGGCATTTTTGAGTGGCGTTTTATTGGAGGTATGTGAAAATAGCAAGAAAGCCACAAGGAGCAGTTTATAATTTTGGCGGTTAGAGTGTTTTTAATGTAGTTGGCTTCTGAATTAGACTATATATTGTTAGTCTATACATATAGATAGCCAACTACTTCTGCGCGTTGAAGTTAATTAGGGTACCGGGCAGAGTCGATAGGAGTTGAACCACAGCCCAACACTAACCACCCGCGTTGAGAATTTCGTCGGAATCAAACATAAGAAATCGTCGGTTGTCTTCGGTTTTACTTCGCCAAAACCGATCAAAGCCCTTACGTTTTTTTTCGTCGTTTTGATCAGTTCTCGTCGGTATTCAAACGTAAGAATCGTCGGTTTTCGTCGGTTTCAAAACGTAAGAAGCGTCGGTTTTCGTCGGTTTCAAAACGTCAGAAGCGTCGGTTTTCGTCGGTTTTAAAACGTAAGATGCGTCGGTTTTCGTCGGTTTTAAACGTAAGAAACGTCGGTTTTCGTTGGTTTTAAACGTAAGAACCGTCGGTTTTTGTCGGTTTTAAACGTGAGAAACGTCGGTTTTTGTCGGTTTTAAACGTAAACATCTCTTTATAGCAGAAGTACTGTCAGAAAATTATCTCAGGTTGATTGAAAAAACAAACTTTTGAGAATTTTCAGTATGTTCGGGGTGTGTTTCCCTCCTCCTTTCTCATCCGGGCTGGGGACCGGCTACGGCGGAGTTACAAACAAACAACTCTAGGAGAATTGAGTCCGAGCAAGCGGTAAAAATCCGCGCTCTAACACTCTCTCTGAGTAAAACCAAACAAACAAAACAAAACAAACCAAATTATAACATATAGCTAATTTATGTCGGAAAACTGTCTTAAGATGATTGAAAAAACCGACTTTTTAGATTTTCCAGTATGTTCTGGGTGTTTTTCCCTCCTCCTTTCTCATCCGGGCTGGGGACCGGCTACGGGGGAGTTACAAACAACTATAGGAGATTTTGAGAGGAGCGTTATGTAAAAAAGACAGTGGGAGACAGTTAAGTACTCTGAAAGGACTGACGTTACTCGCCAGCACACCTTGTAACTGGCATTTCTACTGGCTCCACATTTGAAGTGGACTACTCACTGACGACACTAGTCAACACTCCACTGACAGGGACTTTAGACCACGGCACAGGTCACAACTCCACTTTGACGACAACATGACTCATCACTTCACTACACAACGAGGATGACACATCCAGCGTATTTTTGCTACAACGCTTAAATTTGGATTTACAACTCTTAACCCTGGATGCATGTAGCAGTAGAAATACTGGATGTATGCCTCCAAGCAATCAGAGACTGAGAAGACACCATAGACACTATATATAAAGCACATGCAGCACTAACTCTAGTCAGTCTGTTAGTTTAGATACACCATGTGTATACATTTGACTCCGGTGCTATACGTTATTACCACCGTAATAATATAGGTAAGCCTACTTCGCGCGCAGAAATAAGTAGCCCTAGCTCTATGTACCTTAAGGCTGTAAAAGGAGCCCACCTTGGGTCTGCCTTAATACATAAGGGATCATTAAACTAAACAAAAAATATTTGGGACAAAAGTGTTCTCCCACCCTCCCCCGTCGTCAATGAGTGCCAGTGAATAAATAATCTTTGTGTTCTTGTAAAGCACTTTATTATGTCGGTCCTAATAGTAGGTGCATTCCATTGGCTCTGGAAAACTTTTTGGTTTGCTAAGTTTAGCGGATAAAAAATTATTTTCTTCAGTTCTATATTACAATAAGGTTCAAAATAAAAATGCGAAAATGTATAGAAATGTTTAATTTTTCATGAATTAATTTAGATATTCTCGTGTTTTTATCGCGCTAAACTTAAAAAAGGCAGCAAAAGAACTTTTTAAATCTTCTTGAAGACTAAGGTTAGTTGAGACTGTACGCACATGAGGTTTTCATGAAATGTTCATGTTCTGGAAACTCATTCATAACTCTTCACCTAAATCTCATTGGGAACAACCACGCTTTTGAAGTAAATACTTTGGCAATCTTCTTGCAGAACTCTTGTAGGTTGCCGCAAAATCAATAGAGTGCCACTAAAACTAATCAATTTTTTCTTAGAGTCTAGAACAAAAATCTTTGCGGCCTGAGGCTTTTAAAGCCATCACACGTGAGCGCCGGCGTCAAAGTACAAATCCTAAGGAGGTCTAATGTTTATGTTCACACATTTTTTGATAACCAAAGGGTAAATAATGTTCCACCAGTGGTTAAAAAGTTGGGAAAATTTTGATACCCCATTGGGTTTATGTGATATACAAGAGATGACGAATCAAATAACAATGAAGTCCTAATCTAGGAACGTATGTATTCTCTTAATATTATAAAAGCAAATTTAGCTGGCACTACTAACTTAAGGATGCGAACTTTTTTATAGCACGACAGAATAAGCAACAAATTCGTGCATATTTAACTCACCCAGTTGGACTAGCTATTTTGGTCACTGCAGAAAAATTGGCAACATGGTTATACCCGTAAGATTCATCCAATCTTTAAAACTGTTGAAGTCTTTTTCCATCTCATGCTTTACTTTGTATGAACAAACTAAAAAGCTTGAAACAAAACAAAATATTTAGCTCCGAAAAAACTAGAATCACCCTTTTAATTATCCAACACATCAGTAAAAAATTTGAATTGAAATGGTCTCTTACGAGACGATTATAACCCATCACACATAGAAAAGGAAAACTTTGATTATAAATTTGATACAAAAATGATTGCATCATCGAGAAGCTACTAGAGACCTTCTTATGCCATGCCTTTTTTAGCGTAAAAATTAGTTTTAATAGGTAAAAGCGATTTTACTTTTGGAAACCAGGGAAACCCATGACTGATTAATAATATGTATGTTTGCCAGGAGCCAGGAAAACATCATAACTTCAATCAAAGTAGTTAAACACAAAAAAAATGACAAGAAATAATTTAAAAAAAAAAGAAAATTCTTGAAAAAACAGAAAAGAACTTAAAGTTCAGAAGAACGAGAAATCATATTGTAAGTGTTGCACTGAATTATTTTAATCGATTAAATCTATTCTTTCCGCATGAGAGCGATTTGGCTTGCTCAAAAATCTGCGAACAATGCGCGAAAACTTAAAGTGGCATAAGAAACTTAGACAATATAGTCTAAGGTAAAGTGATTCCTAATATAAAATGTTTCTAGACGAAATAGTGAAATGAAAAAAGAGAACTGATTTCGACAGGAGTTCAAAAAAACTGTTCCTACTAAAAACTATTCGCTATCAGCAATTATTATCAAAGAGTTATGGCACATAAAATTATTGTAGAAATTTGCAACAGATTGTGAGTTGCCTAATCTGTTTTTCTGTTGGTTTATTTGTTCAATTTAGGTATCAAAGATATTTATTTTTTCAATTTAGGTATCAAAGATATCAGTTACCGTTGGTAACTGGCTGTCAAAATTTTTTAGCAACTGAACATTTCTATTGAGAATCTTTAGTCCGATTAACTTTTGAGACTGTCGTCTGGTTGTCTGGTACCGCAGCTAGGAATTAGAGCTGAATTGGTTCAGAGTGGAATGAGAAAAATGAGAATCAGATTCGAATGCTTAAATTTGATCGGCCAATTAATCTGATTATTTGAAATTACAACAAATGCAAGATATGCCAAATTAAATAGTAAAATTTTCTCTAAAAATAAAAAAAAACAAAATTAGCTGATACCAATAACTTAACAATGCGAATTTTTATATAGCACGACAGAATGAGCAGCAATTTTGTGCGAATTTAACTCATTCAGTTGGACGAATTCAAGCAACACTACCTATTTTGGTCACTGCAGAAAAACCGTCAAAGTTCTTATAGCCGTAAATTTCATCCAATCTTTAAAACTGTTTAAGTCTTTATCCATCTCAAGCTTTACTTTGTATGAACAAATTAAGAAACTTGAAACAAAACTAAATTTTTAGCTCCGAAAAAAATAGAATCGCTTTTTTAGTTATCGAACAAATCGGTGATATTTTTGAATTGAAATGGTCTCTTACGAGACGATTATAACCAATCACACATAGAAAAGGAACACTTTGATTATAAATTTTTTACAAAAATGATTGCATCATAGAGAAGCCACTAGAAAACTTCTTATGCCATGCTTTTTTAGCGTAAAAATTAGTTTTAATAGGTGAAAGCGAATTTATTTTTGAAAACCAGGGAAACCCATGACTTGTAAATAATGTTTGTGTTTGCCAGGAGCCAGGAAAACTTCATACCTTCAATCAAAGTAGTTAAACGCAACAAAAATTGACAAAAAAGAATTAAAAAAAAGAAAACTCTAGAAAAAAAAGAACTTAAAGTTAAAAAGAACGAGAAATCATTTTACAAGTAATGTCACTGAATTATTTTAATCGATTAAATCTTCTTCCTGCATGGGAGCGATTTGGCTTGCTCAAAAATCTCGAACAATGCGCAAAAAGTTAAAGTGGCATAAGTGTTTTAGACAAAATAGTCTAAGATAATGCGATTCCTCATTAAAAAACACTTCTAGACAAAATAGTGCTATGAAAAAGAACTGGTTTCGACAGGAGTCCAAACAAAAACTGTTCTAACAAAAAACTATTCGCTATCAGCAATTATTATCAAAAAATTATGGCACATAATATTATTGTTTGTAGAAAACTGCAACAAATTGCGAGTTCTGTTGCTTAATCTGTTTTTCTGTTGACTTATTTGTTCAATTTAGGAGTCAAAGATATTACAGTTGCTAAATAGTTATCACAAATTATTAGAAACTGAAAATTTATAATGAAAATCCTTAATCCCATTATTTTTTGAGACTTTTGTCTGGTAACCTTGTAATGGAGCAAGGAATTAGAGCTGAATTGGCGCCGACCCGAATGGGAACAAATTTGAGAATCAGATTCGAATGCTTAAATTTGATCGGCCAATTTTTCTGATTATTTGAAATTAAAACAAATGCAAGATAAGCCAAAATAAATAGTAAAATTTTCTCTAAAAATAAAAAAAAACAAAATTAGCTGATACCAATAACTTAACAATGCGAACTTTTATATAGCACGACAGAATGAGCAGCAATTTTGTGCGAATTTAACTCACTCAGTTGACGAATTCAAGCGACACTACCTATTTTGGTCACTGCAGAAAAACCGTCAACGTTCTTATAACCTTAAATTTCATCCAATCTTTTAAACTGTTTAAGTCTTTATCCATCACCAGCTTTACTTTGTACGAACAAGTTAAGAAACTTGAATTAAAATAATATTTTTAGCTCCGAAAAAAAATAGTATCGCTCTTTTAGTTATCGAACAAATCAGTGAAATTTTTGAATTGAAATGGTCTCTGACGAGACGATTATAACACATCACACATAGAAAAGGAATACTTTGATTATAAATTTGATACAAAAATGATTGCATCATCGAAAAGCTACTAGAGACTTTCTTATGCCATGCCTTTTTTAGCGTAAAAATAAGTTTTAATAGGTAAAAGCGATTTTATTTTTGGAAACCAGGGAAACCCATGACTGATAAATAATGTGTATGTTTGCCAGGAGACAGGAAAAAACCATAACTTCAGTCAAAGTAGTTAAACACAACCAAAATTGACAAGAAAGAATTAAAAAAAAGAAAACTCTTGAACAAAAGAAAAGAACTTAAAGTTAAAAAGAACGAGAAATCATATTACAAGTAATGTCACTGAATTATTCTAATCGAATAAATCTATTCTTTCTGCATGAGAGCGATTTGGTTTGCTCAAAAATCTCGAACAATGCGCAAAAAGTTTAAGTGGCATAAGTGTCTTAGACAAAATAGTCTAAGATAATGCGATTCCTCATTAAAAAAAAACTTCCAGACAAAATAGCGCAATGAAAAACAGAACTGGTTTCGACAGGAGTCCAAAAAAACTGTTCTAACTAAAATCTATTGGCTATCAGCAATTATTATCAAAGAATTATGGCACATAATATTATTGTTTGTAGAAAACTGCAACAAATTGAGAGTTCTGTTGCTTAATCTGTTTTTCTGTTGACTTATTTGTTCCATTTAGGAGTCAAAGATATTACAGTTGCTAAATGGTTATCACAAATTATTAGAAACTGAAAATTTATAATGACAATCCTTAATCCTAATATTTTTTTGAGACTTTTGTCTGGTAACCTTGTAATGGAGCAAGGAATTAGAGCTGAATTGGCGCCGACCCGAATGAGAAAAAAAATTGAGAATCAGATTCCAATGCTTAAATTTGATCGGCCAATTAATCTGATTATTTGAAATTACAACAAATGCAAGATAAGCCAAATTAAATAGTAAAATTTTTTCTAAAAATAAAAAAAAACTTAGCTCATACCAATAACTTAACGATGCGAACTTTTATATAGCACGACAGAATGAGCAGCAATTTTGTGCGAATTTAACTCACTCAGTTGGACGAATTCAAGCGACACTACCTATTTTGGTCACTGCAGAAAACCGTCAACGTTCTTATAGCCGTAAATTTCATTCAATCTTTAAAACTGTTTAAGTATTTTTCCATCTCAAGCTTTACTTTGTACGAACAAATTAAGAAACTTGAATTAAAACAATATTTTTAGCTCTGAAAAAAATAGAATCGCTCTTTTAGTTATCGAACAAATCAGTGAAATTTTTGAATTGAAATGGTCTCTGACGAGACGATTATAACACATCACACATAGAAAAAGAAAACTTTGATTATAAATTTGATACAAAAATGATTGCATCATCGAGAAGCTACTAGAGACTTTCTTATGCCATGCCTTTTTCAGCGTAAAAATAAGTTTTAATAGGTAAAAGCGATTTTATTTTTGGAAACCAGGGAAACCCATGACTGATGAATAATGTGTATGTTTGCCAGGAGCCAGAAAAAAACAATAACTTCAGTCAAAGTAGTTAAACACAACCAAAATTGACAAGAAAGAATTAAAAAAAAACTCTTGAACAAAAGAAAAGAACTTAAAATTAAAAAAAGAACGAGAAATCATATTACAAGCAATGTCACTGAATTCTTTTTATTGAATAAATCTATTCTTTCTGCATGAGAGCGATTTGGCTTGCTCAAAAAAATCGAACAATGCGCAAAAAGTTAAAGTGGCATAAGTGTCTTAGACAAAATAGTCTAAGATAATGCGATTCCTCATTAAAAAAAAACTTCCAGACAAAATAGCGCAATGAAAAACAGAACTGGTTTCGACAGGAGTCCAAAAAAACTGTTCTAACTAAAATCTATTGGCTATCAGCAATTATTATCAAAGAATTATGGCACATAATATTATTGTTTGTAGAAAACTGCAACAAATTGAGAGTTCTGTTGCTTAATCTGTTTTTCTGTTGACTTATTTGTTCCATTTAGGAGTCAAAGATATTACAGTTGCTAAATGGTTATCACAAATTATTAGAAACTGAAAATTTTTAAAGAGAATCTTTAATCCGATTATTTTTTGAGACTTTTGTGTGGTAACCTTGTAATGGAGCAAGGAATAAGAGCTGAATTGGCGCCGACCCGAATGAGAAAAAAATTGAGAATCAGATTCGAATGCCTAAATTTGACCGGCCAATTAATCTGATTATTTGAAATTACAACAAATGCAAGATATGCCAAATTAAATAGTAAAATTTTCTCTAAAAATAAAAAAAAACAAGTTTAGCTCATACCAATAACTTAACGATGCGAACTTTTATATAGCACGAAAGAATGAGCAGCAAATTTGTGCGAATTTAACTCACTCAGTTGGACGAATTCAAGCGACACTACCTATTTTGGTCACTGCAGAAAAACCGTCAACGTTCTTACAGCCGTAAATTTCATCCAATCTTTTAAACTGTTTAAGTCTTTATCCATCTCCAGCTTTACTTTGTATGAACAAATTAACAAACTTGAAACAAAACAAAATTTTTAGCTCCGAAAAAAATAGAATCGCTCTTTTAGTTATCGAACGAATCAGTGAAATTTTTGAATTGAAATGGACTCTTACGAGAAGATTATAACCCATCACACATAGAAAAGGAAAACTTTGATTATAAATTTTTTACAAAAATGATTACATCATTGAGAAGTCACTAGAGACCTTCTTATGCCATGCCTTTTTTAGCGTAAAAATTAGTTTTAATAGGCAAAAGCGATTTTACTTTTGGAAACCAGGGAAACCCATGACTGATAAATAATGTGTATGTTTGCCAGGAGCCAGGAAAACATCATAACTTCAATCAAAGTAGTCAAACACAACAAAAATTGACAAGAATTAATTTAAAAAAAAAAGAAAACTCTTGAACAAAAGAAAAGAACTTAAAGTTAAAAAGAACGAGATATCATATTACAAGTAATGTCACTGAATTATTCTAATCGAATAAATCTATTCTTTCTGCATGAGAGCAACTTGGCTTGCTCAAAGATCTCGAACAATGCGCAAAAATTAAAGTGGCATAAGTGTCTTAGACAAAATAGTCTAAGATAATGCGATTCCTCATTAAAAAAAACTTCCAGACAAAGTAGCGCAATGAAAAAGAGAACTGGTTTCGACAGGAGTCCAAAAAAACTGTTCTAACTAAAAACTATTCGCTATCAGCAATTATTATCAAAGAATTATGGCACATAATATTATTGTTTGTAGAAAACTGCAACAAATTGAGAGTTCTGTTGCTTAATCTGTTTTTCTGCTGACTTATTTGTTCAATTTAAGAATCAAACGTGTTACAGTTGCTAAATGGTTATCACAAATTATTAGAAACTGAAAATTTTTAATGAGAATCTTTAATCCGAGTATTTTTTGAGACTTTTGTGTGGTAACCTTGTAATGGAGCAAGGAATAAGAGCTGAATTGGCGCCGACCCGAATGAGAAAAAAATTGAGAATCAGATTCGAATGCCTAAATTTGATCGGCCAATTAATCTGATTATTTGAAATTACAACAAATGCAAGATATGCCATATTAAATAGTAAAATTTTCTCTAAAAATAAAAAAAAACAAACTTAGCTCATACCAATAACTTAACGATGCGAACTTTTATATAGCACGACAGAATGAGCAGCAATTTTGTGCGAATTTAACTCACTCAGTTGACGAATTCAAGCGACACTACCTATTTTGGTCACTGCAGAAAAACCGTCAACGTTCTTATAACCTTAAATTTCATCCAATCTTTTAAACTGTTTAAGTCTTTATCCATCTCCAGCTTTACTTTGTATGAACAAATTAAGAAACTTGAAACAAAACAAAATTTTTAGCTCCGAAAAAAATAGAATCGCTCTTTTAGTTATCGAACAAATCAGTGAAATTTTTGAATTGAAATGGTCTCTTACGAGAAGATTATAACCCATCACACATAGAAAAGGAAAGATTTGATTATAAATTTTTTACAAAAATGATTACATCATTGAGAAGTCACTAGAGACCTTCTTATGCCATGCCTTTTTTAGCGTAAAAATTAGTTTTAATAGGTAAAAGCGATTTTACTTTTGGAAACCAGGGAAACCCATGACTGATAAATAATGTGTATGTTTGCCAGGAGCCAGGAAAACATCATAATTTCAATCAAAGTAGTCAAACACAACAAAAATTGACAAGAATTAATTGTTTAAAAAAAAGAAAACTCTTGAACAAAAGAAAAGAACTTAAAGTTAAAAAGAACGAGATATCATATTACAATTAATGTCACTGAATTATTTTAATCGAATAAATCTATTCTTTCTGCATGAGAGCAACTTGGCTGGCTCAAAGATCTCGAACAATGCGCAAAAATTAAAGTGGCATAAGTGTCTTAGACAAAATAGTCTAAGATAATGCGATTCCTCATTAAAAAAAACTTCCAGACAAAGTAGCGCAATGAAAAAGAGAACTGGTTTCGACAGGAGTCCAAAAAAACTGTTCTAACTAAAAACTATTCGCTATCAGCAATTATTATCAAAGAATTATGGCACATAATATTATTGTTTGTAGAAAACTGCAACAAATTGAGAGTTCTGTTGCTTAATCTGTTTTTCTGCTGACTTATTTGTTCAATTTAAGAATCAAACGTATTACAGTTGCTAAATGGTTATCACAAATTATTAGAAACTGAAAATTTTTAAAGAGAATCTTTAATCCGATTATTTTTTGAGACTTTTGTGTGGTAACCTTGTAATGGAGCAAGGAATAAGAGCTGAATTGGCGCCGACCCGAATGAGAAAAAAATTGAGAATCAGATTCGAATGCCTAAATTTGATCGGCCAATTAATCTGATTATTTGAAATTACAACAAATGCAAGATAAGCCAAATTAAATAGTAAAATTTTTTCTAAAAATAAAAAAAAACTTAGCTCATACCAATAACTTAACGATGCGAACTTTTATATAGCACGACGGAATGAGCAGCAATTTTGTGCGAATTTAACTCACTCAGTTGGACGAATTCAAGCGACACTACCTATTTTGGTCACTGCAGAAAAACCGTCAACGTTCTTATAACCTTAAATTTCATCCAATCTTTTAAACTGTTTAAGTCTTTATCCATCTCCAGCTTTACTTTGTATGAACAAATTAAGAAACTTGCAACAAAACAAAATTTTTAGCTCCGAAAAAAATAGAATCGCTCTTTTAGTTATCGAACAAATCAGTGAAATTTTTGAATTGAAATGGTCTCTTACGAGAAGATTATAACCCATCACACATAGAAAAGGAAAACTTTGATTATAAATTTTTTACAAAAATGATTACATCATTGAGAAGTCACTAGAGACCTTCTTATGCCATGCCTTTTTTAGCGTAAAAATTAGTTTTAATAGGTAAAAGCGATTTTACTTTTGGAAACCAGGGAAACCCATGACTGATAAATAAGGTGTATGTTTGCCAGGAGCCAGGAAAACATCATAACTTCAATCAAAGTAGTCAAACACAACAAAAATTGACAAGAATTATTTTAAAAAAAAAAGAAAACTCTTGAAGAAAAGAAAAGAACTTAAAGTTAAAAAGAACGAGATATCATATTACAAGTAATGTCACTGAATTATTTTAATCGAATAAATCTATTCTTTCTGCATGAGAGCAACTTGGCTTGCTCAAAGATCTCGAACAATGCGCAAAAATTAAAGTGGCATAAGTGTCTTAGACAAAATAGTCTAAGATAATGCGATTCCTTATTAAAAAAAACTTCCAGACAAAGTAGCGCAATGAAAAAGAGAACTGGTTTCGACAGGAGTCCAAAAAACTGTTCTAACTAAAAACTATTCGCTATCAGCAATTATTATCAAAGAATTATGGCACATAATATTATTGTTTGTAGAAAACTGCAACAAATTGAGAGTTCTGTTGCTTAATTTGTTTTTCTGCTGACTTATTTGTTCAATTTATGAATCAAACGTATTACAGTTGCTAAATGGTTATCACAAATTATTAGAAACTGAAAATTTTCAATGAGAATCTTTAATCCGATTATTTTTTGAGACTTTTGTGTGGTAACCTTGTAATGGAGCAAGGAATAAGAGCTGAATTGGCGCCGACCCGAATGAGAAAAAAATTGAGAATCAGATTCGAATGCCTAAATTTGATCGGCCAATTAATCTGATTATTTGAAATTACAACAAATGCAAGATATGCCATATTAAATAGTAAAATTTTCTCTAAAAATAAAAAAAAAACAAACTTAGCTCATACCAATAACTTAACGATGCGAACTTTTATATAGCACGACAGAATGAGCAGCAATTTTGTGCGAATTTAACTCACTCAGTTGACGAATTCAAGCGACACTACCTATTTTGGTCACTGCAGAAAAACCGTCAACGTTCTTATAACCTTAAATTTCATCCAATCTTTTAAACTGTTTAAGTCTTTATCCATCACCAGCTTTACTTTGTATGAACAAATTAAGAAACTTGAAACAAAACAAAATTTTTAGCTCCGAAAAAAATAGAATCGCTCTTTTAGTTATCGAACAAATCAGTGAAATTTTTGAATTGAAATGGTCTCTTACGAGAAGATTATAACCCATCACACATAGAAAAGGAAAACTTTGATTATAAATTTTTTACAAAAATGATTACATCATTGAGAAGTCACTAGAGACCTTCTTATGCCATGCCTTTTTTAGCGTAAAAATTAGTTTTAATAGGTAAAAGCGGTTTTACTTTTGGAAACCAGGGAAACCCATGACTGATAAATAATGTGTGTTTGCCAGGAGCCAGGAAAACATCATAACTTCAATCAAAGTAGTCAAACACAACAAAAATTGACAAGAATTAATTTTTTAAAAAAAAGAAAACTCTTGAACAAAAGAAAAGAACTTAAAGTTAAAAAGAACGAGATATCATATTACAATTAATGTCACTGAATTATTTTAATCGAATAAATCTATTCTTTCTGCATGAGAGCAACTTGGCTTGCTCAAAGATCTCGAACAATGCGCGAAAATTAAAGTGGCATTAGTGTCTTAGACAAAATAGTCTAAGATAATGCGATTCCTCATTAATAAAAACTTCCAGACAAAGTAGCGCAATGAAAAAGAGAACTGGTTTCGACAGGAGTCCAAAAAAACTGTTCTAACTAAAAACTATTCGCTATCAGCAATTATTATCAAAGAATTATGGCACATAATATTATTGTTTGTAGAAAACTGCAATAAATTGAGAGTTCTGTTGCTTAATCTGTTTTTCTGCTGACTTATTTGTTCAATTTAAGAATCAAACGTATTACAGTTGCTAAATGGTTATCACAAATTATTAGAAACTGAAAATTTTTAATGAGAATCTTTAATCCGATTATTTTTTGAGACTTTTGTGTGGTAACCTTGTAATGGAGCAAGGAATAAGAGCTGAATTGGCGCCGACCCGAATGAGAAAAAAATTGAGAATCAGATTCGAATGCCTAAATTTGATCGGCCAATTAATCTGATTATTTGAAATTACAACAAATGCAAGATATGCCATATTAAATAGTAAAATTTTCTCTAAAAATAAAAAAAACAAACTTAGCTCATACCAATAACTTAACGATGCGAACTTTTATATAGCACGACAGAATGAGCAGCAATTTTGTGCGAATTTAACTCACTCAGTTGACGAATTCAAGCGACACTACCTATTTTGGTCACTGCAGAAAAACCGTCAACGTTCTTATAACCTTAAATTTCATCCAATCTTTTAAACTGTTTAAGTCTTTATCCATCTCAGGCTTTACTTTGTAAGAACAAATTAAGAAACTTGAAACAAAACTAAATTTTTAGCTCCGAAAAAAATAGAATCGCTCTTTTAGTTGTCGAACAAATCCGTGAAATTTTTGAATTGAAATGGTCTCTTACGAGAAGATTATAACCCATCACACATAGAAAAGGAAAACTTTGATTATAAATTGTTTACAAAAATGATTACATCATCGAGAAGCCACTAGAGACCTTCTTAAGCCATGCTTTTCTAGCGTAAAAATTAGTTTTAATAGGTAAAAGCGGTTTTACTTTTGGATACCAGGGAAGCCCATGACTTATAAATAATGTGTATGTTTACAGGAACCAGGAAAACAACATAACTTCGAACAAATTAGTTAAACACCACATAAAATAAAAGAAAAATACTTAAAAAACTGGAGAAAAATGAAAATTGAAGACAAGAAAATTGTGAAATTATATAAGTATTGTCACTGATACTTGAATTTTTATTCGATTAAATCTATTGTTTCCGCATGAGAGCTATTTGGCTTGCTCAAAAATCTGCGAACAATGCGCGAAAAGTTAAAGTGGCGTAAGGGACTTAGACAATATAGTCTAAGCTAAAGTGATTCCTAATATAAAATGTTTCGAGAAAAAAAAGTGAAATGAACAAGGAGAACTGGTTTCGATAGGAGTTCAAAAAACTATTCTAACTAAAAACTTTTTGCTATCAGCCAACATTATCAAAAAATTACGGCAATTAAGATTATTGTAAAAAATTGCAACAGATTGTGAGTTATGTAGCCTAATCTGTTTTTCTGTTGATTTATTTGTTCAGTTTAGGGGTCAAAAATATTACCGTTGGTAACTTGTTATCACAATTTATTAGCAATTGAACAAAAAAAAATATTTAGCTCTGAAAAAAATAGAATAGCTCGTTTAGTTATCGAACAAATCAGTTAAATTTTTGAATTGAAATGGTCTCTTACGAGACGATTATAAGCCATCAATTTGTTACAAAAATGAGTGCATCATCGAGAAGCCACTACAGACGTTCTTATGCCATGCCTTTTTAGCCTGAAAATCAGTTTTAAAAGATAACGGCAATTTTATTTTTGGAAACCAGGGAAGCCCATGACTTATAAATAATGTGTATGTTTACAGGAGCCAGGAAAACATCATAACTTCAACCAAATTAGTTAAACACCACAGAAAATAAAAAGAAAGAGACTTCAAAAAAACTGTACAAAATGGGGTCTTTCCCATGATATCCCCCCAGCTTAGTGGTCAGATAACCTAAAGCCCCCCAATCATGGTAATTATACAATAATGGGGAGTTCTAATTTTATGGGGGGGGGGCTATAATGGGAAAGACCCAAATAGAGAACTGGTTTCGACAGGAGTTCAAAATACTATTCTAACTAAAAACTGCTTGCTATCAGCCAACATTATCAAAAAATTACGGTACTTAAGATCATTGTGTAGAAAATTGCAACAAACTGGGAGTTCTGTGGCTTAAACAGTTTTTCTGTGTATTTATTTGTTCAATTTATGTATCAAAGATATTACCGTTGATAACTGGCTATCAAAGTTTTTTAGCAACTGAACATTTCTAATGAGAATCCTTAGTCCGATTATTTTTTGAGACTGTCGTCTGGTTGCCTTGTACTAGAGCAGGGAATTAGAGCCGAATTGCCGCAGATTCGAATGAGAAAAAATGAGAATCAGAGACGAATGCTTGAATTTGATCGGCCCTTTAATCTGATTATTTGGAATTACAGCAAATGTAAGAAATGCCAAATAGTTGTCGTTACTTGTTTATCTATGGGGTGTGGTCTCGTTTCGTTGAGCTCCATTCGACCTTTCTGTGGCCGCAAAATCCTCCGTTGGGGTGGGGGTGCCACCACGGATTGGCCTTCGTTACGCTATTTTGTATACTTATTTTGTATAATTCCTCTTTGGATCTCATTTTATGGCATTCTGCTGTGCACCCGTTAGGCTCTACCCGCGTCCTCCCCAAATAGAGCCATTACTATGGCTAAATTTTGCTTGAGAACAGCATACATCGATTGTTCCAAGTGTTCTCAAATTAAATCACAGTACTGCATGCTGTCGTATCAATTGATCTCAGAGAGGTGATAGTGAGCTAAATTATAAAGTATAAAAAATCCACTGGAGAGGAAGTCATATCGTTAGACTAATCGTCAAAACCAACCCACAAGACACAAACAAATAAACGCTGATTCAGTAATTTGTAATAATTCTATCGTCTTGGCGTCTTATAGGGCGATTTGTTCCTTCCTAACCAGAAGTTTTGTACACTGATAAATCATTTTTACAAATCGCGGTCAAATTCACCCTGACGCTCTAAAGGCTCCACTCAAATAAAAAAGACTGTTGAAAAACTGAATTAAGCTGGAGTCCTAGGTTAGCATACTTTAGACGTAATACATTGACTTCTAACGACAGTTCAGTCTATATAAGTGGTAATTCGTTTTCTTTGGTACTATAAAGGGCCACGCTCTCATTAAAGTTTTTGTCAATCAAAAATCTGAATATTTGACAAACCACAGAACTTGTTCACTAAATACATTTGAAAATAGTGAATTTTCTCAAAAATACCGATAAACAGTATTTGTAACTAACACATAAGAAAGTATAACTTATAGTCCTTCAAAAATCAAAATATTAACAGAGTAACGTTAATCATTGCGAGTTCATTTTTGATCAGTTTTTAGGTAATTAGGCAGCAACCAATCATTTTCTTCGTTTTTCCTTTTTGGAATGATATGAGGCATTGCTTTCTCTGTAGGGGGACCTGGATCTCGATCTTGACCTGGAGTACTTATCACCTCTACGTCTGAATCTGTCGTTACTTCTGGAGTCGTATTCGGGTCTCTTTTCATGTCGTCGACTTGAGTTGTGACTCACAGCTGCCGATCTGGAAGCAACCGGTGCATGGTCAACATCACGCTTGTGACGATGTTTCGGCTGTTCACGCGAAGATGAACGACTTCTATAGGATCTGACGTCTGATTCCGATCCACCTAAATAAAATCCACCTAGATAAAGTAAAAAATGGATTCCAAATTGCATTCACTTTAGCATATCTACATCTGCTTTTTATTTAGTATAGCACAAATGAGACGGTCAACAATTTTGAGTACTTTGAGCCGAAATCAACTCCAGGAAAGGACCTGAAGACTTGTCCAAAGGGTAATTTAAACATTAAAATAAGTTGTCCACAAAAAAAACTCCAGTACAAAAATTGTTATTACGAAATTTGCCAAAGATTATTATCACAAAATCCAGCAAAACCTCGACAAGATAAATCACAATGTCAGCAACTTCTAAAACATAGCCTCAAACTACCAAGTGACAAAAACTAAAAACATACCCGGCAGATTGCCGGAAAATAGCCGCCGTTGATTCCAATAAGCATGATTGGGATTGAAATAACAGAAGATATTGAAAAAAAGATTTTTGTACAAAAACATTTTTTAAGTCCGATTTGTTTTGATGGCATTTCGTAGTTGAACATAACGTATTCCTGTTTCTTAGAGAGAGGCTACAGGGGCTACTATCAATACCAATAAGCATTAGAGATGGTAACTAAGACTTATAGGAACGACGTTCAAATAGCGGGCATCTAAAATTGGGCTTTATGGGTTTATCCCGTTTCTACTTCTGACTTCAATTTTTTATACTGACTCTGTTCATTTTGAATTGCTTTGCTGAGCAACTGATGTTCAAAATCACTTTTACCAGAATGAGAGAAGAGAGAAACTAGCCTAGAGAAGTCAAAAAGATTTCACGCAAAATGTTGAAAAGGCGGCAAAATGAGGTAAAGCGAAACATTTTTTTATTCGACGAAGTAAAAAAACATAGCAGGACAAGTCCTGACGTACAATTCAAAGAATTTTCATTGACTAAACAGAAAACTAGACCGAGAACAGACTATAAATGGATTGGGAAAACCATTTACAAAAAAAATCCGATCCAAAAAATCGAAAAAAAACAGTAAAAATCAGAGTGAAATTGCCGCATGTGAACAAAAAACCACTACCGAGAAACCGAATTTTTGTTCAAACACCGTTTTCGCACTCTACTTTAAAATTAGAGCGAAAAAAAATTCACGCCGCAAAACCACTTGCTTTTTCGCTCCATTTCCTGTTTCGGCGTGACCAAAATCACCACTCCAATTTGACTTCAAAAATCATGAAAATGTGTGAACAGATCTTAAAAAAAAAAAAGACAGCGCCCCAATACAATTCAAATTCTTTGAATTGTAAAAAAAATAGGAGCGCTATAATAGCCGGCTGAGAAGATGAGGGCGGCTATTAATAACTAATATTCAACAATTTAAAGGACCTCTAAATCTGATTGTATTCATATCTTAACCTGGTCATATATAGCTTATCGACCTCACCGTGATCAGATAAGTTTCGTAGCTAAATATAAATTTCATAATTGACTCAATCCAATCGTATTTGAAAAATGAAAAACTTTTCGCCTGAATTTATTTTCGAGCAAAAAAAATTTTGAAAATTACTTTTAAAATGTGGATTCAGCATTTCAACATCTTGTCAATGATACTACTTGATATGATATCCACCTGCTAAAATGACTTAAAAAAGTCAGGCTCCCATAACGTTACTGACTCCCAAATATGAATTGGACCAAAACAGTAAAAGTAGGGAGGTAGGGTTGGAATTCTGAGGTTTGGAACATTATTTATACGATTAGAATTCATTAGAAACGTATATAGATCATTAATAATTTTTTTTATCATTAGTGGCTCTCCGCCGAAACAAATAAAAATCCTCCAAAAATCTAACTGATTTCTGAATAATGAGATCCCGCTTTATTCCTGGGTGGAGGTGAGACATCTCTTCGTTCCTGTTTCCTCTTCGGCTCTCTACCCTTTCGGCTGTTCTTTTCGTCCTCAGCTCCTGAATCTATTGGTTCGATACGCTTCGAAGGTTTCCTCTTAGCAGACGGCTCACCAGGCAGAAGAGCAGTTACTTTGCGTTTCATAGGCTGCACTGGCCCAGGAGAATGCGAACTCCTCTGAAACGAAACATGCATTATTGAGTGCCCAATAAGACAGAAATTTTCATCTGATGTAAAATGCGTTTCCTAACTTTTCCAGGAAAAACAGTAGGCGTTTGTTTCGAAAACGTCAAGCAACACTTGGTCGCATTCCGTTAAGTTCTTCATAATAAGAGTCACAAAACAAACATAACCGCTTAACGCGAGTTGCGACTGATGAGCGGTTGGTTGGTTTCGCCGGTAGCTGGTTGCGGCTTAGGAAAGCTACCCTAATCTTAATTGAGGGGAAATGAAGCAGGGGTTGAGTGGAGTTTAGGGTGGTCGGAAAGTGTCGATTGTGTGGGGCTGCATGAGGAATGAGGTAGATGGGGTAGCAGAGGAGGAGTAAGGGGTAATGGGTTGTTCAAACTTTAAGAACCATCCTGCACACCATGAATTTGTGTCTCCGCAAAAGTTTCAGTGAATTGCAATACATTGAGACTAGTAAGGCGTAAGGCTCTAAGAAAACTGCTCAGGAACTTAACGACCTCCGTGCTTTAGCTTTCTATCCTGTCTTTGCTAATGAAAAGTCAAACTGTCACACCAAAAAACACAGGCAAAAATTCGGTAATACGAATTGCATGAAACATTGCCGTCAGACTGCCGGAATAGCTGCGAAATTGAATTGCGTACTGGAAATCACAGAAAGAAACAGATCCAGAGTTAGAAAAATCCGGTCTCCTTTACTTTTTTTTATCTTACAATCGTTATTTCTGAGGGTGTTTTAGCAACAGACGTTATTTCTGAATTCGAGCAATTTAAATTTAGGTCACGCAAAAAGCAAGAAAATCGAGCGACAAAAAGTCGCTAAAGAGTTAAGCAAAAGAATGTTCCCGAACAAATGTAAAACGAAAAATAGCATCAGACGACGGAAAAAATCAAGATCACCTCAATATAGCTACGCTCAGCTCACATATATAACACATAGCCATTAGAATACCGGAACCGACAGGTTAAGTGGGTGGAGGTAGATAAAGGGAAGGTGTTAGGTTGGCAGGGGAGAGACCGGGGGCAGGGAGTTAGATAGGTAGGTGGGGGTATCTGTAGTTTAGATAAGGAGGCACTGGATTTGATCAAAAACTCTCAAAATGACCTCTTCCCCCTTGGATATTACAAACAGTTCCTAATTACTACACATTACAAACTAAGCTGCTGTTAAAGTCCAATGTTTGAAAACAGAAGAGAATGTAGAATACAAAGTAGAAGACCCGTAGAGTACCAATACTCCTCTTCGATTCGTAAAAAGACCAGCAGGACTAATAAACTTCATTTGAGAACAATTCAGGGTCGAAACCACCAAAAATCACAGCCTCTCACACCATGATTTTATGTCTTCTTAGTAGCTCCGGTGATTTGTACACAGAGACTAGTAACGCTCTAAGAGAACTGCTCTGTCTGCTCAGTAACTTAATGCTTTTCGGGTTTTACCTGTTTGTCCCGTTTTGAGGACGAAAAGTTAAATGCTCAGACAAAAAGTCGGTAGCCGAATCACAACGCATGCAATATAATGTCAAACATTAGAGCCTAACATGTAACGTCATGAGAAATACCGTCTGCTGCCAATGGAAATTAATCAATGTTTACCTGCTCTACAGTAATTATAAAATTACCCAACTTAGTGATTGCCGTTTTTGCGGGAATATGCCAACTCGTAAGATTGTACACTTTGATACAATAAGATCAGCAAAACAGCCGGTACAGTTCAACGCAAAGGTTACACGTCAAAATCAAACCTTGTTCTTTTGTTTCCTGACTGGACTGCGTGTTGGACTCCTGCTATCAACTGGGGATCTGCTATTCTCACGAGGTTTCCTGTTTTTCCTTCTACCAGCTGAGGATTTAGATGTTGTTCCCGATATAACTTCGTTACTGTCTTCCCTATCCACTACACGCGGTGGAGATCTTGATTTTCGGCGATGTTTACTGTCCGATGACTTAGGGTTCTGATCACGCGAGGAGTGAGTGACTACAGCAGATGAAACGGGGCCTAAATAAAAGCAACATTCTCACTGTTAAGATATACTTCACTTATTGCAAAGATGAGGATGGGGTTGAGAGTCAACAAATTCTCAGAACTACCACCCTCACACCATGAATTTACGTCTCCTCAACAGTTTCGACAAATCTCACTCATCGAGACTAGCAAAGCTATAACATAGCCACCAGATTGCCGGAAAATAGCCGCGAGATATACTGTTGAGAACTGTTATAACAACACACAGAAATTAAAACAAAGGAAAATAATCGAGTACGCAAGAGCGCAAAAAGTAAGACAATAAGATTTTTTTCCTGCCAGAAGATACTCGGAAAAAAATGCTTCAAAAATGCATCAAATAATAGAGACATTATAAGCAATAGGGCTCTATGATAGTTGCTCTCAATTGAAATTCAATTACCGATATAATCTTAAAATAATTAAAATTAAAGCGGTTAAAAAGACATTTTCCAGTGACACAAGTCACGTATGATAAAAAACATTAAGCTATTGACCAAAAAACTGAAGAACAGAGTGCGAAATGACGTCAAGCAAACAAATGTAATTGCAAAGCGGTAGAAGTTATTATAAATGAAACGTCAAATGGTCGCAAGGATCATTGATGGACACGAAGTAATAAAAAACATGGCCGGTAGAATACCGGAAACAACTCGAAGAGTCGTGTAATATAATCTCTAAATCAGAAATATCAAAGAAAGAGCTGGTGTTCCACCTATTTCGGAAACATCAAAGAAAAAGAAGAAACTAAATGGCTAATAGAACTAGTGTTTTGAAAAAAGCAGACCCACTTTTTTACTTAGAGGGTGTGAGTTGGCGTAGGGGAGTTGGCAGGTAGGAGGGTGGGGGGGTTACGTATGTAGGGGTACGTGGGAGAGGAAGGTGGGGCATGAGGGGGGAGGGGGTAGCTACGTAGGTGGGGGGAAAGATAGGCGACGGGTTCTGTAATTGGGATAGGGAAGGACTGTTATGGCAAAAAACTTCTCAAAATGACCTTTCGACCTTAAACATTATCAGCAGTACCTACTGACTATGTACTAGTAACTAAGCTACCGTTACAGTCCAGGGTTCGAAAACAGAAGTCTACGTTCGAAGATAGAATTCAGTGTTCGAAAACAAAAGTCAAAAGTACAAGTCATGAACAAACTTGCTTCAGCTTTAAAAAAAAACAGCCGATAGAATACCGGAAACGAGTCAAATAGTGATACAATTTAAACTTTAAACATACCCGGCAGATTGCCGGAAAATAGCCGCCGTTGATTCCAATAAGCATGATTGGGATTGAACGAATAGAATATATTGAAAAAAAAAGATTTTTGTACAAAAATATTTTTTAAGTCCGATTTATTTTGATGGCATTTCGTAGTTGAACATACTTCTGTTTCTTAGAGAGAGGCTACAGGGGCTACTATCAACACCAATAAGCATTAGAGGTGGTAACTAAGACTTATAGGAACGACGTTCAAATAGCGGGCATCTAAAATTGGGCTTTATGGGTTTATCCCGTTTCTATTTCTGACTTCAATTTTTTATACCAAGTCTGTTCATTTTGAATTGCTTTGCTTAGCAACTGATGTTCAAATTCACTTTTAGCAGAATGAGAGAAGAGAGAAACTAGCCTAGAGAAGTCAAAAAGATTTCACGCAAAATGTCGAAAAAGCGGCAAAATGGTAAAGCGAAAAAAAGTTTGACGAAGTAAAAAAAAAATACGAGCGCAATAATAGCCGGCTGAGAAGATGAGGGCGGCTATTAAAAACTACGATGAGATCAATAATAGCCTCGCTATCGCTTGGCGGTTGTTGATAAGAAACCCACAGAAACTTAAAGCCCTCAGGCTCTACCACTTTATCCCAATCTGTGGGCGAAAAGTCATATCAGTAGGTAAAAATGGTATTTAAAAATAGTAACGGGACTAGAAATAATTTCCACCAACTTTGTTTAACAAGCAATTAAAAACACATTGATTAGACTGCAACAACCAGTGCACCGTAATTTATCAACTCTCAAAACCCGAGAAGCAGAAAACACCAGCGCAAAAACAGCTTACCGAAAACTATTACACTCACATTGTGTAAATACTTCGCGACTATTAAAAATAGCTGTAAAAACCTCATAATTAACCAATGATTTCTCACAAGAAACACGAATGAATTCGAAGATGTAATATCATATATCATTATTCACTAGCTGCAGGAAAGAAGATCAACTTAGCATACCTCTTCTGTCTTCTGAAGTCTTCCTCTTTCGCTCTTTCTCCGAATGCCTCTTCTCTTGTTCCTCCTCTACTACCTCATCTGAGAACTCCTCCACACTTCTAGATCTCCTCTTCCTTCTTTTCTCTTCTCCTCTGGTTCCCTCTTCCTTTCTGCTTCTCTTCGGAACAGGCGATACCGATCTCTCTGCATCGTATTTTGAGGCTGCTCAACAATAAAGCAATGGGTTAGACTGACAGCTATTTCATCTCGAAAAAATGACGGGCAACAAAGTTTTAGATGAAAATAACGAAACCATAAATATGTACGTACTACAATAATTACAGAAAAAATGGGATGTTTGCGCGTTTCACTAAATCTTTTACCATCAACTGTAGTTTCAACTGTGTGCAAAATCTATTGCTATCATATTTCGAAAATTGTACGGTTGATGTCTGACGACTTCTGAGATCAAAATGGAGATAAGAGCAAAGCGTGGCAAAACTACACTATTGATCTGAACAGTTTTAACAGAGCACAGCTGTATGTTGATTCCAATAACCACGATTGGGATTGAAAGAAATTTTAAAAAATTGTACGAAAACAATTTTAAAATGCAAACTATTTTGATGTCATTTTGTAGTTGAACATACTCCTATTTCATAGTGAGACTATACAGGAGCTAGTATCAATACCAATATCAATTACAGATGATATCTAAGAATTATAAGAACAAAGTTCGAGCAACAGGCATCTAAAACTCGGCTTTATGGGTTTATCCCGTTTCTTTTTCTGATTCCGTTTCTTTTTCTTATTCCGTTTCTTGATACTGACTCTGTTCATTCTCAATTTAATTGCTGTCTAAACGCACTTTGAGCAGTACGAGCAAAGAGTGAAACTAGCCTAGAGAAACTGTTGAACAAGCTGTGAACTAAGGTGAAGCGAAAAATTTTAGATCGATGAAGTAAAAAAACAGGAACTCTATAATAGCCGGCTGAGAAGCTGAGGTGGCTATTAAAAACGTTGGGTTGTTTTAGGTTTTTTTTACCGTGTCGTAAATACAATCGACTTCGAATACGATCAGATCTTTTCATTTTTTCCACTAGAAACAAAGCCCGCAAATAGCCGGAAAATTGCCACCGTTGACGCGCTTGACGCACATTGGCATTGAAACAGAAAAACAGAGATAGAAATTGACAGAATTTTTTCCGAAGTTTTAGAAAGTGCTCAAATTTGTTAAGCTATTTTAGTTAGATTCTAAAACTATACTTAATTCAGCTTCTAAACTGAAAGGTATTAAGCTTAAAACTAATGTCAGCTAGCAGTCGCTCTATGAACTTTGACAACCTAATGCACTATGACCGAGAATTACAGGTTTATCGCGTTTCTTTTGATTTTGCACTTTTGACTTTGACTGTATTCACTACATTGCGTAATTCAATGCGCAAAAGAATTTAAAATCCATTTAGTTGAAACAGTGAGTGAGGTAAGTCAGAAGTCAAGCGTGTAAATCGTCACTTGTGTAAAACAGAAAACGTGATCAAAAGATAAAGCGAATTAAAAAACAAAGCAGGACAAGTCCTGACGTACAATTCAAAGACGTTTCAATGACTAAACAAAAAACTAGACCTAGAATGAACTATGACTGTATTGGGAAAACCATTTAGAAGAAAATTTTATTAAAAAAATCGAAAATGCCGCATGTGAACAAAAAACCACTAGCAAGAAAACGAGTTTTTGTTTATACACCGTTTTCTCACTCTACTTAAAAATTTGAATGAAAAAATTTCACGCCGCAAAACCAGTCGCTTTTTCGCTCCACTTCCTGTTTCGGCGTGACCAAAATCACCACTCAAATTTGAGTTCAAAATTATGAAAATGTGTGAACACATCTTAAAAGACAGCGCCCCAATACAATTCAAATTCTTCGAATTGTAAAAAAGGAGAGCGCCTAAATAATAACCGTTGAGAGGCTGACGGCGGCTATTAAACAAGAAAAGACCTCAAAAACTTTCAAAATATTCAGAAGTGGCAAGACAAAGTTCAGGAAAACATAAACAAAACAGATAACTGAAAGACAATACAAATCGAAGAACTTTGCATAAAAATTAACATGCAAAGATAAGATAGTATCGAAAGTCAAAGGCAGATCTGTATAATCCAAAAGATTGTACATCTGTACATCATAACATCTTATGATCACTCAATCTCAAGCCATCAATATGTATCTAATGAATGTAGACAAAACGAAAAACTTAATCGATGCGGACAAAATACTACAGCGACACCGAACGTACGCCCATTTAAAGTTAGGCCTCATCCAAAACTAACAAGCCCCATATCAGGGCCCCGAATTATTATTTTTTATAAACAATAACTTTTGGGGCACTTCTGATATTACATTTGGTAACAAATTTAGTAATCTGTCGCAAATTAGCGTGGCTTTAGTTATACCCGGCTTGATCTCAGCTACTTAACGTTCTGGATGAAAGCTCACCTCTTTTCATCACGATTTATTTATTTTTTAACCCAATATAATTTGAAATATACGTATACCTCCTCAGTAATACAAATCCGCGTTTCATTCAACTATAATTTTTAGCACCGAAAAGCTTTGATCCAACTCGACATACAAATAGGCAATTATCAACATAGCCGAAAGATTGACGCCGTTGACCCCACTGACAGTCTTTGCGATTGAAAATGGTCAAACGAAAAATCACATAAAACGACCACAGAACTAATATAATTGCTACAAACTTCGTCTGAGATCAATTAATAACTAGATATTAGAAACTAAGCTACTGTTAAAGTCCAATGTTTGGTGGCGTGATAGCCAAGAGGTAAGGTGCGTGATTGACACGCCAATGATTGATAGTTCGCTTCCCTGCCTCTGTGAAGGTGTCTGTGTGAGGATGAGTTCTTACTTAACCATAGCTTCAAGTTGACCATAGCCTGGCTACTCTTGGCTTCAATGATGGTACCACGTGAAAGTTTCAGATGCCATAGTCACCAAAAATAGCATTTATGCTCACAAAATGAAGTCTGAGATGTGTGGGTATAATAGAAAAAAGAACAGCTGAGAACAAACTGGTGTTAAGGAAGACTAAAAGCCTAATGGTGTTCTGCTGCCATTACGCAGAAACAAAATTAATATTATACACAGTAGTCAACATTCAAAAACGAAAAAAAAATCCAAATTTCAAGTCATTAACAAACTTGCTTCAGCTTAAAAAGAAACCCGTGTAATGCCAATACTCCTCTTCGAGTCGTAAAGAGATCACGGGACTAATATAATCGGTACAAATTTCGTTTAGAACAATTAAAAACCATTGCCGGGAAGTGACGGAGAGGACTCAAATAATTTTATCAAATTAGGCCGCAGCCATCTATATAAAGTATCGCAAAACCAAAGCGGCTTTTCAATTTTGTCTTTACTCAAACTACATACAATCCTTCAGCCGAATATTCAGAATATCCAGCAAAATTGCATCAATTAAGAACAAGTAGAAAAAGTGCTTATATACTTAAAAACTGACTAGAAGAGCAAATTACTGAAAAGGCAGTAATTTTTGAACGGTTTTGAAAACGTCATCACCCTTGTTCTTTTTGGAAGTAGGTGTCGGTTGCTCCTCTTCAATATCACTAGAAATGGGTAGTTCCTTCGACTGGGACTCGCTGCTTGAAGATCGCGACCTCCGACTCTTTCCCTTCTTCGACTCCTTCTCTGTAAATATTTGAAATATAGAAATTAAAAACTGGGAAATCGCAGGTGACTAATTCGGCATTCCATTAATTCTCTGATACTATAACAGATCATTCGATTGAAAAAAGCTACAAATATGATCTGCTTGCTGAGCAATATGGAAGAGTGTACAACATCAACATTTATATGGATAAGCAAGTAAGATCAGCAGAAAGCTCCATATTTTACAGGTTTTACGAATTGGATCAACGGCTGCTTACCCTCTTTAGCTTTCTTCTTTTTCTTTTTCTTAGATTTGGACTCTTTCTTGGGAGACGGTTGGCTGTCTTCTACTGGACTCTGGTACCGTTCCTTAGCCTTCTTCGACTTGGATTTCTTTTCCTTCTTCTGCTTCTTACCCACTGGCTCTACATCGTTGTTATCGGAGTCTGCAGTGGAAGATATGGCAGCACCACCAGCAGACGTTAGAGACTCTTTTGCTGGTGGTGGTGGCGGCGGAGGTTCGACTCTAAGCTGCTTCCTCTTTTTACGAGGCGTCACATCTGTGTTCTTCTGCTTATCAGGTGAACTGTCGCCCATCGACTCAATTCCGTCATTGACACCTTAAAAGTAATGAACATAGCCGGCAGATTGCCGAAAATAGCCGCGATAGGCGTGTGTGGCTACCCATGAATTGAAACAACTAACGAAATCCGAGAGACAGGTTGACCACCAGTCCTTTAATAGACCACTAGGCTTTTTGGTTAGATTCGGACTGTCATTTTTAAACACATACGCTCTATAAGGAAAAACCCTAATGGAGCTTTTTCAAAACTGATATTCGAAATCAAAAACTCAAGACTCTAATACTCAAGAACTAGGGCATATACGTTTGGCAATACTTAGATGCACATAATTGACCTTTATCTAGTAAATGTTCATAAAACTTAAAGTTCACTACTTTTTTGAAGTTCAGAAGTCATTTTTAAAGTAAGTAAGTCACGCAATTGACCTAAAAGCAGAACATACGACGTCACGCGCACAAAATTTAATGGCAAAACAGAAGAAATCACTGAAATTGAAAAAGTCAAGTCCAAGAAGTCAGGTCGCAAGAATCATCGATGGAGCAACGAACGAAAAAAACATAGCAGCACAAGTACTGAAATACAATACAAAGAATTGAATGAAAACCTTAGAAGTACTCTACCTGAACAGCAGATAAAATGAACAATGCCGGCCAAAACACAAACAAAATCATCAATAAGTTGAGAAACTAAAACAATATTTTAGTTCAATCAAAAATTCAAAAAAATTAAAATCAATTGCAAATTTTAATGAAATGTTGCCAAAAATTGTGATATTCAAATCTTCAGAACAATTTATGTGTCTCTACAGGCTATCCACTAACCCAATACCAAGCCTTAAAAAATCATTGGCTCGTAAAGATTTATAAACTAGGTAAAAGACGATAATTTTTAGAAAAAATTTCAAATTTTATCGAACAATATACTTCGTTCTATCAAGAAGCTGAAAACCAATCCATTGCCCCTAACAACTATGTAATAACAAAATATCAAACCCTGGAGGAGGTTACCTGGCTACTGCGGCAAGAAAAACTCAACAAAAAAATGTTTTCAAAAAACCTGAAAATTTTTTCAAATTTTATCAAAAATTTTCTTAAATTCGAAGTGTTAAATTGTTAGAAACAATTCCATTGACACCAAAAAATCTACAATAACTTTTTGTCAGACAGTGGAATAGGTTTGCTGGCCCTTGAGGCTGGACAAAAATCAAAGATTGACAAAAATTTCAGGAAAACTTGAAAAAATGGCAGGTTTTATCCAAAAAAAAGAATGCTAATATTCGAGGCAATAAAATGTTGACATCCATAAAAGTAACATTCCATTGTTACTAGAAGTCATGCCATGCCCTATTATAAAACCCAAAAGGATATTCCCTGGCCTTTGAGGCTGACAAACATTTTTTGAAAACTTAAAAAAATCTCAAAAATAAGTATCATTTTGAGTTTGTGTTTATAGTACCAGAACATATAGATCATAGAGTTCATAACAAGTAATTGTGTCTCGCAAAAGACCATTATCATATTTCAAAAACTTCAACCTCCGACTAATCAAACAAAAAACTCAAAAAATCACACAAAAAATATGAAAAATGCACCATTTTGAGCTCAAAAACTCCTAAAAATGACATTTTAATATTAAATTAAGGCCATCCCAGCAGTTGCACCACTCTAAGCAGTTGAACTCTACTAAAGCCCACTTTGGGCCTCTAATGGAACTTAATGCCCGCTGGGCTTTACCTGTTTATCCCGTTTTGAAAGATCAAAGTCATTGAAAAATGTGTGTACACATCTTAAAAAAAGACAGCGCACCAACCCAATCCAAATTCTTTTAATTAAAAAAAAACATAGCTGGCAGATTGCCAGAAAATAGCCGCAATAGATTCGTAGATCGGCAGTCTAAAAAAACAGTAAAAAAGACAGACCGAAAAATTCGTCTTTTCATTAAAGGCTGATCTGTTATATTTTGATTACAAATCTGTATAAGTTATTGCTGCCTCTATTAGCTGATCTCAAATTATCTTCATTTAGAGTGACACACACCCATTTGACCTTCTCTCTTTGAATTAAAGTAAAAAAAATCAATTTCAAAGTGAGGAAGTCATTTTTGAGAGTGAGGTAAGTCAAGTGTGACCAAAAATTTAATCACGTAAATGAACAAAAAAACTTGCTCCACTAAGAGCGAAAAATGACGTCACACATGTAATTCAGTTGAAATTGCATGAACGAATGAACAAGAAGTGGCTGTGACGTCATATGGTCGTAACAAAAATCATGACGACGAAAAAAAAAAACATAGCAGGACAAGTCCTGACGTACAATTCAAAGAATTTTCATTGACTAAGTAGAAAAAGTAGACATAGAATGGAATTTGAGTGAATTGAGAAAACCATTTTAAAAAAAATCAGAACACAAAAATAAGAAATAAATAGAAAATCAATTTCAAAATGCCGCATGTGAACAAAAAAACCACTAGCGAGAAATGAAAATTTAATTCAAACAAAAAACTAGGCCTAGAATGAGCTGTGAATGGATCGGGAAAACTATTTAGAAAAAAATCAATCCGATCCAAAAAATCGAAAAAAAACAGTAAAAATCAGAGTGAAATTGTCGCATGTGAACAAAAAACCACTACCGAGAAACCGAATTTTTGTTCAAACACCGTTTTCTCACTCTACTTTAAAATTAGAGCGAAAAAAATTCACGCCGCAAAACCACTCGCTTTTTCGCTTTATTTCCTGTTTCGGCGTGACCAAAATCACTACTCCAATTTGACTTCAAAAATCATGAAAATGTGTGAACAGATCTTAAAAAAAACATAGCCGGAAAAATTCCGGAAACGACTCGAAGTGAAAATCCATTAAAACGCCATCCAACTATTCATCAAAGAAAACGTTCCTTCCCTAATTTATGATTATCTTGAAACAAAACCATGAAACAAAAAAGTAAAGATAAAATCAAATCTGTTAAAATATGAAAAAAAATCTGATCAAATTTTGTTATAAATTGAGATCCCGAAAAACCTATCTCTGCAAAATAACTTCATCAAAACAACTAGTTTTTACTAAAACCACCTATGTGAATTTTGAAAAATACTTTAGGCTAAATTATGAACAGAAAGCTCTTAAAAACAACTTTCACTGAAAAACTAGAAAAAGTTATCAAATTTTTTTCGAGTTTCAAAAGCATATAAATCCAAAGAAAAATTCCCATCAGCCAATAGGGTATCCAGTTGCTCGCAAAACAATAGGCAAGTCATAATAGGCTAAGAAACTTAGCTAAAAACAGACAAAAAAAGAAAAACTGCAAAAATTTAAGAAAAATAGTTCCAATTTTCGCCATTTATTTGTCATATTTCTCAACAAAAAAAAAGATTTTTTACCCACAAAATTGTAACCAATTGTTACCATAAATTTGCTCAATTAGAAGGAGTTTCTTCAAAACCCATTTGAGCCAGTAAATTAGAATAATCGTCAAAAAACGCAAAAATTAGCCCGAAAATCAGCAAAATACATTAAAAACCTCCGAATTATCATAAAATTCACATGAATTTCCAAAAGCCTTCAAAGCACTACCGAACCAGCCTAAAATTAAAACAAAATCATAACCAAACCTCCTAACCAAAATAAATAAAAAAAAACTGCTTTAAAATGCCGCACGTGAACAAAAAATTTTGCTCGCTTAGAGGAAATTTTTTCACACATCAATTTCTCGCTCTCTCAAAAACAGCGGCATTAACAAAAACCACTCTCTTTTCGCTCCTCTCTTCACTTTTGTTCAGCACCAAAATCACTCCAAATTTTTTCACGCGTTTCATTTCCCGCTTCAAAAATCACTCCAATAAAATTGATTAAAAAAGGACTTCTCCAATACTCCTCTTCGAGTCGTAAAAAGACAGCGCCCCAATACAATTCAAATTCTTTGAATTGTAAAAAACCAAGAGAAGGCCAATAATAGCCCCAGCTATCGCTGTGCGGCTATTAAAAAACCACGATGTCCCCAATAATAGCCTCTATCGCTACACGGCTATTAAAAATAAACAGCAACCTGAACTAAATGACGGATGGCATTCGAAGCCAGTGCAATCACTTTTTGAAAATTTACCAGGACTGGATTAGAACCAGAATCTAACTTCCGAGCCTACGGAGCTACAACATTACAACAACTGCACTCAAGCTCTCGAGACTGGGCACCTCTTATAGTCCCTTCCTGTCACTCAAGGCTTCATCTCTCTCGCCACGACATAGCACCCTATCACTTCTAGTTATCAGAAGACTGCGCTTCTCTGTCATTCGGTGGATTCGGACCAGTTTTCATGTGGGGGTAGCAAAAAGTACGGGAAACAACAAAAACACGCGTACCTGGAATGAATTCATCTTCCCCTGAGAGCTGCGGATGGTCATAGTCACTTGGCTGAGACGCCATTTCCTGAGATGAATGAACGCTTTCCGTATCCACCACAGTCGGAACTCCAGTTTTACTTCTCTCTTCCTTTTCCTCGAGCAAGACTTCACCATTCTCTCTCGGATGAGGCGCTTCACTTTTTATTGTACCCGCAATCTCATTATCTCCATTTTCAACTGGGGTCATTATTTTATCGTGTGATCTGTTCAGTTGATCATTCCCTGAGTTAACTGTAGGCAATTTATGTTCATTATGACTGGTTCCTTTCTTCTGGGGAGACTTTTCCGCCACAGAATTCGGAAACAATATTTGGTCATGTTCGTTTTCGCTCCCTTCAGAGGCATATTGAACCAAACCCATGGGTTCTTTTTTCTCATCTTTGGCTTCTCTGATCTTCTCAGCAGTTACTATCTCTGGTCTTATATCGGAATCCCTTTTAGATATCTCGGAACCAGCTTCACTTCTCGGAGACTCGACATACGCAATCAGCGCTTTAGTTTTCTCAGGAGCTAGCGTATCCTGCTGGGTTGGATGCTCTGGCGTACCACTGTTCGATTTTGCGTCTTGTTTCGACAACAGCATTTTCCTTCTGTGCTCTAGGATCTTAATCTGAGCCTGCTTCAGGATATCTTCAGCAACTTTGCGCTCTTCCTCCGTTTCAAATCTAATCAGGCCATCAACTGAAGATAGCAAAGACAGGTCAACTTGAGGTACAGATGGTGCAATTTCTTCTGGTTTCTCGTCCAAAGTGGGAGTCCCTTCTCGCATATCCGGAGAAAAGCTATTCGGTTCCTTTGCTGGTTCCCTGTGAACTTGGTTGTTGTTCTCGAGTAAAGCTTCATCCACATTTCCGAGTTTTGGTTCGATTTGTTGACGGTCACTGCGCTCGAACACTTGCTTTACTTCCTCTTGTGTCTCAGAAGGCATTTTATTCTCATTGGGCTCGTCGAAGGATCTCGGAGAAACACTTGTTACCTCTCGGGATTTAGATTTAGATATGCTTTGACGTCGTTTGAACTTCCTGTGGTGTCTAGAATGAGGCGATGACAGAACTTCTTCTCTCGCTCTCTTCTTGAAATCCTAAAAGTAAGGAAGTAGTACCCCGTTTTGGCAAAACCTACCTAATTTTAGGTCAAAAACCCAGCGAAAAAAATATCCCACGGAAATATATCCCCATTTAACTGTTGAAAAGTTGCGCATTGAACGCATTTGGCCATGCCTCGCGGGCCATCGCCATGCCTTAGCGGCCCGAGGCAACTGTTATGGAACTGTTACAACTTAACAAATTATCAAGACTGAAATTCCATGGTATTATGGGGGCTATTTCCTATTAGAATCATAACTTTTCCGTGGGGGTTTATTTCCTAGATCCGTATAACCAATAAACGGCAATCATTCTACAAAACTATAGAGCACTGAAAACGACAAAAATTGACAATATCATACGGTTCGAAATTTACCTTGATTGGTCTACCGCCACTCTGCTGCTCCTCAACATGTTCAACGTTTTGTCGAGCCGATCGGAGAACCTCTTCCAGGGGATCAGATATTCTAAAATACATCTCGTGTAACAAGTGACACGTGAAAAATCATTTGTTCCCTTAAACCTTGACCCTATTTAACTGCACAAGCTAAACTCTCAGGAAATCTGCATTGCTAATTTAAAATTTAGACATTGAACGCAATAACGTACCGAGGGTCTAACATTGCGAGCTCAAATACACTATCTTTCTAGAGATGTAACGCAGGAGCCACGATTTACATAACATCTAAAAGCCGACAAAATCATCTCGATCAAAACGAGTAAGGATCAAAGGTATCAGGCGCTGAATAAACAAATAGCTCCAAAGCAATCTAAAAGGACACATTTTGAGCAATATAATGATACTAGGTGACCGAAGAGAATAACTTACTCAATGAGAGAAGGTGACTTTTCTTGTCTCAATCGTCTGTAGCCCCTGGGAGAGGGCGATCGAGTTCGAGGACTCCTCGATAGGCTTGGACCTCTGCCACCCCCGCCAACACCAGGTGGAGTCCTAGATCTTGATCTGCTGTACTTCCTATATCTTTTAGATTGAGGCGGATAGGGCTCGTATCTTCGGCCCTCTACTGGTCTCTTGGAATCCACATGCCGCTCATCTTTGTATTTGTATTTACGTCTTTCATCTCGATCACGTGATGAACCCCGAGCGTATTTTTTGACTTCGGGCCTAATTTTTCCACCACCAGGTGACCGTGATCTATTTCTACGCGGAATTTTCCGCATTTTGCGATCACTTCGATGCGGATCATCGCTAGAAGCCAACTGTTGCAGCTGTTTTTCCAATAGCCTAAAAAATCAACCGTCTTGAAAACATGCATGCTTTTTAAAACATAACCCACTAAACGTCGGAAGAATTGCTCTCGAACGGCTAGTGGGAACTTTAATCAATTGCGGACTGCTTCAGTCGGGGGGAGCCTATATGGGACTAAGAAAATCAATAGTGGGCTTCAAATAACCACATTAGAGGTTAACATATACCACTAAGATTTAAAGTAGAAAATAATTCCAGTTTCGACGCACTTTTCATTTGACATTTAGTATTAAATTGCCGCCAATTGAGTTCGGCTGCTTGAAATTGTGATTGAGAGAGAAATTTAGATCACGCGCAACGCAAAAAGTCAAGGGCATAAAAGTCACTCGGAAAGTCAAAAACGTCAAGCGAAAATTTTGCATAAAAAAAGACACACACGTTTACAATAATTGCTATGAACTTCGTTCAAAAGCAATCAACAAGGAGGCTCGGCAATGTACGTTTGCACATAATGTTCCGACCCCACCACATTTTTGGTTTAATTTTCTGCGAAAAAGAGTAAGAGATAGGAAACATTCAAAAATTATTATTTTGATCAAAATTAATTGGTGTATAAAATTAGGAAATCCCTTTCAACTCAAACCACTAAACAAATTAAACAAAGCCTAATCAGAGGGCCGATGATACATGCTATTAACAAGAACAAGAGACTAGCATTAAATTAAATTACGATCAAAACTCATTATCTAATTGTTTTTTGAATACTTAATGAAAAAGGTTAAATAGCATCAACTAAATCCCAAAGTAAACAAATTTACTTGAATTTCATGAGAAAAGATATGGGACCTGTCTTTATTGAGAATAAATAACAACCGGACAAAAAATAGAAAGGGCAAATTTAGAAAACATAATTATACTTTTTGAAAACAACTAGTTTCAAAGTCATAAAAAAACCATTAGCTATTACCTGAATCATTAAATAGCTTTAACCCTTCATGAAAAAATTTTGAGAACTATCCAGAATGACATGCAACTTTAAAAAGAACAAATACAGGCAAAAATCAAAAAGAATTAAATTTTACGAGAAAACGGTGTCGAAGCCTTTAAAATTTTAGTATTTTCTATAAAACCAATAAATATTAACAATTGCACCTTCTTACCTTTCTTCAACACCATTAATGTAATATGTTACTTGTCATTAAGGTGTTATTAATATAATAATGTGTCAAGACAGCAAAACAACTCAAAAATGGTAAAATGTCCAGAAGTGAACAAAAATGTTATGAAAACTCGTAGTATCCAAGCAAGCCAAAAAACACTACTAAAAAGATAAAACAGCAATGAAGACTACAATATAATTCATTTGAAACGAGATGCGACCTCTTTCTTTGCTGAGACTACGCTACAAGGTGACAGAATTAAGATTAAAACAGGCGAAGCTCAAAGATTCATTATTTTTTTACAAAATAATTTTTTAAGAAGTCATAACAAACATAAGCTTTCAACTAATAGATTTCAAGTAACAAAGAAAAAATGATTATATTTTAACTACTTAGGAAGTCAAAAGGCTAGAAAATAAAACGAATACAGGCATAACGGATCCGTTTTAAATGCAAAATTCAACGCTAAGACCAAAACTGGCCTTGCTAACGCAATTGATAGAAATTTCAGCTACAAAAACGAAAAATGTGAACAAAACAACGGAAGTGAGGCTATTTTTCATGAAAATTTCAACCTCCAAAACTTTATAGACCAGCTTTATATTGATATCACTCACATCTCGGTACGATAAATATATCGATAGGCAAAAATTCGCTGAATAAAAAATCCTATTTGAGCATATAGTTCCTCCTCCCCTAAGGTAGGTCGGAAAAACTATTGCATTCAAGAGCAATGCGCTGTAATATTTGACTACTCGGGGGACCAAAACCCATAGTTTATTTAGATAAGCAATGAACATCAAAACTTTTCCATTTTAAACAAAATATCAGGAAAAGCAGGCGCTTATCATATGATAAAACAAAATTTAGTACAAATCTGTACCTTCAACCATAACCAAAGTTGACAACTTGCAGAGTCTTTTAATGGTTATAATTGTTAGAAATGATGCAGTGTTGATTTTCAAAATGTCCTCGTAAAAGTCTACTTACTTGGCTTCTAGACGTCGAATATTATTCGTATCTCCGCTCTTTTTGGTCAACTTCTTCTGCCTTTCATAGAACTCTTTCTCCGACAATGGTTTCTTCATGAAAGGCACTCCAAGCAGGGAATCGGATGTCGCAGTTGCAGCACTAGCAGCAGCCGCTGCAGCAGGTGGCATGGGCATCGGTAGAATACTGGGCATCAAAAGGGAGTTGAGGTGCAGAGCGGCCGCGGGGTTCCCTGGCCACAGAGCAGCAGCCGCGGCTGCGCCTCCCGATGGGATCATATGGGGTGGCGGAAAAGGCAGTGCCTATATAGAAAAATCATCATCCTCCAAACTATTTGTGTAAACTCTTACATGGGCAAAACTTCATTGCTTTTATTTTCAAAACAGACCTTTATTTTGCATAATACTGCACAAAATTTTCATCCACTGATAATTTTAATACTGCATTAATATTTCTGCATACTCCCGTTTTGCACACCTTACACTCCAATGTCAAAATTTTCAGTTATATGTTCCACGTCGAAGATCAGAAATTCAATTAATGCAGGGAAGACATTTAGATTTCCAGCCATTTTTTTCAGAATTCGTATATGAACCTGAGAAAAGTTTGTGGCCATATTTCGACCAGACAGAATTACAAAGTTATTTTTGATTAAAATATAATTGAAAATTGAAACCTGTGGAGCTGGTTTAGATACTGCAACAGTTGCTGCACTTGAAGCTTCCTTTTCAGCGGCTTTCTTCGCGTCCCGAAACAATGACTTCAATCTAAAATGAAGTAACAAATTAACGTCAACTATCAATAAGTTGTGCCGAGCAAACGAAATCGTGAAACAATACGCACAATTCGGCATCTGACTGTGACAGTTTGGTCATGTCAAAAGCGCTTTCTACATTGCTCACGGCTGCTTCCTCACTCTTGCCAGTTGATGCCTTCTCGGGTGACAGTCCACCCCCTCCCCCTGCTCCGCCAACTGGTACCCCTCCTGAGCCTGGCTTCACCGTCTCAAATTCAATTGCTTGCGGGCTCTGAGATCTCTCTGGCGATTTTTCTCTGACCTAGTTTGAAACGAGCACAAGAACTTTCACCATAAACGGTATATCATTGACTACAGAAAATTCTTCCAACGGTTCCACTGTGAGCCTTCTACTATATTTCTGCACAGGTTTTACGATTAATTACAAAGAAACTTGATATCTATCTGTCAAATTTCTTTTTACAAATTTAACAAAAACTGACAAGCATACTAAACGGTTCCAGAAAATAGTTGATAGTTCTCGCCACAGCAATCCCATGATCCATATTGTCTTCGATACTACTTGAAGTACCGTTCATAATATTAATCTCTGAGAAATTATTTAAAATAGCAGGCAAAATATGATTTCCATCTTAACCAAGTCAAACAACAAACTTAAGCATTTCTTTCAAATAAATTTTAGTGTCTGCAAAAGCCAAAATTAAATTATTGTCTGCTCACACTTCATGACAATCTGGCACAATAGGTCGTTTTCAATACTAAATGAGATTGAAATTATCAAGATTAAGTTTATCTCACACTTCAATTTCACGTGGTTCAGACATGCGACACTCAATTTTTCAACACATTAAAAGTAAGGCAAATATCGTCCTTTTTTCAGCTGTTCTGTCTTCTTTTGATAGCCTAAATTTACCCAATTAGGCAATCTACGGCATTTTTATTTTTAAATATTAAACGTAACGTTTTAAACCTCTCTATGCGTCTAAACTTCAAGATGAAAGCGTTCAGAACTCATGATTTCGAATGTTTTTTTTTCGGAAGGGATCAAATCCATAAATTTTACGATAGACTTTATGCCATTTTCAGACATCTTTTTTTCTAAATCTGATTCAAATTCAGTTGAAATTTGATTCAAATTGAGTTTTGTATTTCCTAGCCTTCTGTTCGATTAGATTCTTCAATTAGTTGTCGCTGTCAATTGTATCAATTGTTAGATCTTTTCAAGTCGAAAAATTTGAATTATGTCATTAGGTCGGGAGTTTCAATCAAAAGAAGCCGGCGAAATTTATAAAGAGAACGCATTACGCCAATATTCATGAGAACTGTAACGTTCGGTAAATGTCATCATCGAACAAAGCTTGTCGCTGTTGGTTACATCGATATTTGTATATTCGTACCATTCGAAAAGAATCTAATGTGTCAGAGAAGTACTACAATTCTCTAGAACAAATCCAAAATTTCGGCGTTCTATACAGATTCATTTATTTAAAACTGCTTGCGATTGCTTTGCTGTTACATTGCTTTGCGATAAAGCTAATTTCAGTAACACGCAGTCTGCGTTGTTTATTGCAAAAAAACAGCTGACAGCATATCTTGCCTTGAAAAAATTTTGCTTCCGCTGTCTAGCCTGGTTTCGACTTTCTAGTTATCGTTACTCAGAGTCTAAGAAACTATCACCATTATTTTTTTCATCAATTTATAAAAAGTTAAATGGTTGAAGCAAAAAAGTTTTCAAATTGTAGTTAATTTTAAAGTGAACACAGACTGCTGTCTCTATTATGTTAAAATGAAGTAAATTGGAAAGGATTAGTACATTCAGTCGATGTGTCAGGTTGATTAAGACAGTCAACCAAAAGGACATTCTCCACCAAAAGACATAGAAATGGTAATTTGGAATAAAGTTGTTAACTATTAAAAAAACAGTATTATAGCATAGATCTGTTGATATAAGATTAAATATTTACAGAACGGCAGTGTAAATTTAGAACAAAATTAATTGAGCAAGGACACTAGTATAAATGCATTAGTCCACCATTATCTTGAATGCATTTTTTTTTGTTCATGCAGATAAAAACTACGTTGAAGACAATGCGTCATCTTGAAAGGCAAGTCTAATGTTCTTAAGTAAGTTGTGACAGTATGTAGCTGTCCTGTAGTCGAAAAGCTTAGAAAAAGGAAGAATGCCATATTGGATTTGCCAAAATTGATCTGAAGAAGAGTCTATTTTTCATGGGTTGAAACAAGCTTTGATAGCCCAATTCAATTGTCAAGTTATTAGGAGGTTCTGATCAATAGAAGACAAAAGTACCGAACAATATTGCACGTGACTATATTACCACTAATGTAAGAAAAATTTTATCCTGAAGAAACCTGAATGAACATTTCTCTCCTCTCAAACATAAAAATTTCAAGGAACGTATCAATGCATTCTATAGTATTACCAAATTTAGCCTGGATAATTATCTCAATTTTGACCTATCTAGTTCTCAGCTTTTTTTGATTTTTGAATTGACAGATTAAAAAATACCGTTTTTGGAATTGGTATTCATTTTTGAATTTTGACTGATTAAAGAGCCATTTGCCCGCACTGTGAACGCTGTTCATTGCACTGGAGACTACAATACATTAAATTTCGTCAATTTTTTCCTTTTAAACATAAAACTGTTCAACTGTTTGAAGGAGAACTGTAAGGGGCAGATGCTTGGTAGGTTTTGTGGCCCCGTCTTTCTATCCTTTTTGACTTTTTGAGATACTTGATTTGGTTTATTGATTATTTTATATAAACCTTCGGGGAAACTGCTTCCTTCGTTCTTAAGTAATCGCTGATGGTATCGTATGTTCTCTCCCATTAATTGTGGTTCCCATCTTTTTTTTCAAAGATTTCTACTCATCTTAAACAGCCGCTCAATCGCTTATCAATGTAAAAGACTCAAAATCCAAACCTCAATTACGATAAACCTGCGAAGATCTATCAAGAGATCCATTAGATTTTTAGACTGCTGTTAAAAAATACATTGTTTTAGGAAGAACATTAGGCGCAGCAACCAAATTCAAATAATTTACAACAATTTTCGGATTTGTACAAATACGAGTCTATTTGTCTATTTTTTATCGCAAGTAAGATTAAAGGCAACTATCGTGTATCATTTTTGAAAGTTTTTTCAGCAAAGCTTATCCAATGTTCGAATGAAGGTACTTGAATTCTGCAAAGGTCTAAACAAAATATCATTATTTGATGCATTGTATATTGATGCATTGATCCCAAACATGCGATCATTCTATCACGCCCTCATGCGAACCTTCTCGTTTACTTTTCTTTCTTATAGTACCAATTCATTTGAGTTATCACCACACACTTCAATTTAAAGTAAATTTATCCTGACTATGTTAAGGTATAGATATGGTTCACGTTACGTTTACGTTACTTTAATATCAGTTAAGGAAAAAATATAGCAAACTATTATGGTTGAAATTTCTGTAACGTTTTCTCTGAAAATGAAAAGAAAAATCATCATTTGTTTGATACGATACCACCGAGTCAATAATGCAATCAACTAAATCAAAGCATATTGGAGATTTATGACGTCGCTCTAAACTTTCTATGTTGGTATAGCAAAGTAACTAGTCAAAATTCGGATTTAGAAATTCAATACAGTTGTTCTTTTGTCATATGTGCTACTTCCAATACTTGTATGGCAAAAATTTTGACATAACCGACTAACGTCGAAAGGATTGATCTCAAAGGACTAATGAGAGCCGTAATGCAATGCAGCCTGGTTCAGTTCGAAGGGGGAGCGGGCGGGGCGAGGTAGAGAATTAAGAAGTTCATTAAGGCCTTTCAAGATTTGGATCTTTTCCGTTTCTACCCCAAGCTTAGTGGGTGCATAGTATTGGCACACTCTAGACGCACGTGCCATATTTTTACATAATGATTAACTATGTAATGGCAGATGCTTTGTAACGGGGGGAGATAACGTACTGAGCTCAACCGGAAAAGATTAAAAATGAGAAATGACACCAATTTCGGCGCACTTTTCATTTAACTTTTAGTTGTACACTGCCGCCAATTGATTTCAGCTGCTTAAAACGTTACAATTCGAATGAGAGAAATTTATAAACGATTCCAAGAGTCGTGCAAATAAATGTGAACTAACATTAATTAAATCAGAAAACTAAAGAAAAGGAGAAATAAAGTAATTGCTTAATGACCATTCTTTTGACCAAAAAATAAAATTGTTTGATAAGATTCAGACTTAATCCGGGAGGGGGTTGGTGGTGATGGTGAGTGTGGCGCACCAGGGCAAAGGCAAGTGACGAATACGTAATTTTTTGTGGGTTAGATAGCTGGGTGGTTTGCTGGGGGAGAGGTAGCTAGGGGAGGGGTCAGGTATGTTGGGTGTGTAGTTTTGAAATAATGAGGTAAATATGGGAAAGATTCTAAAAATGACCTTTCAATCTTTAATATTACCAGCAGTTCCTAATTAATATATATTATAAAATAAGTATATGCTACACAAATTCAAAGATTTATTCTAACGAGTTTAGAGAATCAAAGGGTGAAAATTAAGCGGTTTTTCCAGACAACCGAGATTTTACTCTTGCGAGAAGGTGAATAAGTAGGGCAACTAAACGAGGCAAGCAAAAAATTAGACTTTAGAGGGCAATTAACTTAAAGGCGCATCAAAAAATATTTATACTGTAAACGTGTTTTTCACGTGCGTTTCTAAGATTTAATAGCAAACTAATTTCCTTAGTTTGGCTGCCTCGCTATTTTTTAGTGCCACGCTATTTTTTTAAACCCTCGCTTCACTAAGTTTCTTTTGAAGTCCAGTATCCGAAAACATAAGTCAACGTTGTAAAAGAGAAGTCAATGTTCGAAAGTTCGTCATGAACTAACTTGCCACACAAAAATACTTGTGGAAAATCTATACAAATCTTCGTAGAAAGACACGCATGTTTACAATACTTGCTTCAAACTTCTTTCCAGAGCAATTAATAACCCCTAGAAGTGTCTTCACCTAACTTTTTAATTTATTTTTTAAGCAAGTTCAGGTAATGCTGCCTTGATCGCTCAGGTGGTTTGGTTTTTTAGTTAATGCTAAGATAAATGAAAGTTTTAGCTCAGTAAAATGACTTTTAAATTTTCAGCTAGACGTGAGGTACATTTCGGTGCGTTCAGATAAGACCAAAAACTGCATGAACATCTCCAATAAGTTAAGGTGTAAACTAAGGTAAATTTACCTGTACAGGCAAAGGTATAGACGTATATGTGCTCAAATATACTTATATCTCAATTTTATCAGATAACTTAATTTCGATAAACCACCGATGATTTCACCTAAATGGTTGATAAAGTGATATTCATATAAAATAAAGAATCTCATAAAACTAGTTCTAGAAATTCACCAAGGACTGATCACCCAAGGGAAATTAAGGAGTCACCAAACATCGAGAATTCATGGCCGAAATCAAGGCAGAGTTTACCGACTACGCCATTTGATCGTGCTTAGCAAGGGCACCTAGGAAAATGCTTTTTTTTTCAAAAAAAATCAAGCTCAAATATACGCAAAAAGTGCAGTAAGTAAGTAGTTCAATCATAACACAAGAGCACCAATTTTCATCTCTTGTACTCAATCGTCAAAATCCTACGCATTTGTGTTGAGTTTCATATTCACATGTTCTCACAATGGATTCAATTTTTCACCGGCTTACCAACTTTCATCAAGCTTATTCAACTGCATTAAAATCCTACAAAACCGCAGATTACTTTAAAATGTGAACTGAACAAAAAACATTGGGCTTTCCCAATTATAACCCACTACCATCGCATACAAACCAGACGCATCAAAAACCATACAATGAATGAACCCAGAATTCACCGCTGAAAGGTTTAACCGCAGCGAAATGTCTTACACTTAAAATTTGAATTGTATTGGTTCGCTGTCCGTTTTTTAGGAGATAAGTTCACTTTTTTTTAACCTTTTCTTGTCGATGAGGAGTCAAATTGGAGGAGAGATTTTTGTCACGCTGGAGTAGTAAGAGGAGCGAAAAGCGAGCAGTGTTAAAGCGTGACGTCGTTTCAAAGGACTTCTAAAGTGAAGTGCAAAAATGTCGATAAGATTTTCGGTTTTTGAAAGCGAATTTTTGCCACGTGCGGCAATTTGACTTCTGTTTTCTGAACGAATATTTCTTGAAGGTAATATATTTGTTCTAATAATGCATAATTGCTTTATTAATGGTCTCGTTTGCGCTCTAATTACACCTAATTGAGTCTATATTTTAGGGGTTATTGCTACAAATTTTATTTACTGGCTTTGAGAATGTTTGTTTTCGACAATTTTTTTTTCGAATTTTTGATCGTTGCCTGCATTTGTTGCTACTTTTGTTGCGTGTTCCACCAATTGTTTTTCGCTAAAGTTGATATACTGATAGAAAGTTGCTTTCTATTGAAAGATACGAGTTCAGATTTAATTGCGTGTTTTATTGACTTTGATGCCACTTTTGTAAAAATCGTTCTTTTAGCCGAATGTTGTTTGAAATGTCCTTTTCAATTTCTGCAGTCGTTTTCTACTTAGTTGGCGCCTGCGTTCTAAACTTCCATTGCGTAGAGGTTAACGATGCGTAGAGGGCACAAAAATTTTGATAACATTTTTCTAAAAGAAAAGAAATTCGTGAGAGAATTATTGGATTTTTTCTTATCAGAGGCTGTTCTTTATCAGAGGAGGTTGCCAGTTTTCTCTTTAGTTGCTTCAATTCAGAACTGTAATTCACGACTGTTCCTGCTACGTTTTTTAAAGATCTGTTCACAATTTCATGATTTTTGAAGTCATATTGGAGAAGTAATTTTGGTCACGCCGAAACAGTAGTGGAACAAAAGAGCGAATGGATTTGCTGAATCAATTTTTTCACTTCATTTTCAAAACAGAGTGATAAAAAGGTGTTTGAACAAAAAATTCGCAATCTGGATTGAATTTTTTGTTCACAAGCGACAATTTGACTGATTTATTTTTCAGTTTTTTATCGAATTTTTCTCCAAGGGGTTTTCCCAATCCATTTTTTCTCCATTCTCGGTCTAATCTTTTCTTTAGTCAGCAAAAATTTTTGAATCGCTTCACGTCTTGTCCTGCTATGTTTTTTTAATTTAGTACCAAACATGCACTTGAACTTAAGTGTTCGAACCACTCTCAAGCTATCAGCACCCCTGATACCTATAATCCGAAGAGGAAATGGTTCCAAATTTTTACCATTAGAAAAACATAGCCGGCATAGACTGCCGGAATAGCTTCGAAATAGACTTGCGTGCCGTAAAATACAGATAGAAACAGATACAGGAATGAGTTTAAAAAAAGTTTATCGCGGCCACCCAAAAAAATTTTAATTCCAAACTCTAATTCTATCATTGAGAACATTTTGGGGCACAAAAGTATTAACAACGCAGATGTTTGAACCCCAATCTTCGGCGTAAGAATCAGAAGCATTCACCACTCGGTGTACTCGTCCCCTTGTTACACTTCATCTTCCATTCGATTTTGTTTTAACAACAGACATAACTTATGAACGCACGAAATTTAGATCATGCAAAAAGCAAGAATCAAGTGTCAAAAAGTGACCAAAAATGTGAAACAACAAAATGTTCTAGAACAAATCCAAAACAAAAAAATGCGTCAGACGGCTAAACAAAAAACCAAGAGCACCGCAATATAGCTCCGCTCAGCTTACAGCGTCGCAGCCATGAAAAATGTTGAGCATTCTTTTCACCTCGCAATTTGCTAACCAATTCTCCTAATGTGAGCATAAAAATTTCCATAACTCCGAAAACGTAATTAAACGGGCTCTTATTTTGAAAAAAAAATAACAAAACTTATTCGAATCAATGAAAAATTTTAAGTGTATTTTACCTCAGAAACGATGCTATAGAATTTATGAACAAAGAGCTCATCAGACAATTTTGTAATTAAGTAGAAACTTCCGGAAAACGTCCAATTTTAATTTAATGTTTGAAAATAAACGCATCTAATCGAAAATAATAGATTTGGTAAAAAAAAACTTTGTTTCAAATTCCGTTATCAAGCTATCTGTGATAGACTTTAGCAGTAATTTGGTTTAAAATGGGCGATATACCACTTTGTGTTAAAACATCCAAAAAGTTTTAGGCTTCCACATCCTATACGCAGAACCCCACTTCTTGTTGCTCTCAGAGTGTACTTCAGAAATACAGTTTTAATGGGCAAAATCTGGTTCCCCGACAATTGGGTTTGACGATATTTGATAAGCAGCGACCTTTAAACGATTCCGCGGAAAATTTCAAAACCGGGGGAGTTAATTCATCTTACCCCCACCATTCACTACTACTATTCCTCTCTTCGTCTATGGCTCGACCAAAAAAAATTACCTATCAGCAAAATGAAGCCTTTCAACAAAATTGCCTAAAGCAGCTTTGAAGGTTCAAATTGGTACTTAAAAAACTAGCCCTGCAAAATGAAGAACAATCTAGGATTCTAGTATTCATTAAAGCCTATTACATTATTTTTGAGACATTTTAGTACAATTTCCAACATAAACGACTAACGTCGGGTGAATAGCTCTCAAACGACAGGCGAGCGGTTGGCTTCATCAGCAGCTAGCTACGGTTTAGTAATGCTAGCTTTAGTTTGATTCGACTCTGCAACTTTTAGTTTTCTAGCCTTGTTAGTAAATAAAACTGATATTAAAAAAATTTGCAAAACATTGAAAAAATTTTTTTAAAAAAGCGTCCAGATTTCGCAGTGAAAATGTTCAAAACTATTTTTTGTCTCTGGAGGGATGTCAAGTAACCCATCTGCAAGACTCGAAAAGCTTGGTTGGCCAGTAATGATGGTTAAACTCAGAAAAGGCCAAAAATATTAACATTTTGAAAACAAACGCAATTTTTAACAAAATCTAGCTAAAATTAGATATTAAAATCTTCAAAACCAATTCAAGATATTAAAATCTTCAAAACCATTTCGTTGTCTCATGAGACTAACCAGTATACCTATTTCAAGCGTTAAATAGTTTCACTGGCTCATAAAGATCTAAAATTTGAACATAATTTTCCGAAAATTTGAAAAATTAAATTTTATCAAAAAATTACTGTAGCTGGAGTCATTAAAAAATTGATAACCATTCCTTTACCTCTAGAAGCTATAGGACAGCTTAGCATCAAAACTTAGAGGGGGTTCCCAGGAACCTGCACCCGGAAAAATGATTTTAAAAAATTCAAAAAGATTCAAAAAAATTCAAAAAGATTCAAAAACAAAAAGATTCAAAAAATCTTGAAAAACATTCATTACATCTAGCAGCTATGCAGTAATTTATAATCAAATCCTAGAGGAAGTTATGTGGCTCTTGAGGCTGGAGAAACCTATAAAATAACAAAAAGTCGAAAAACTTGAAAATAGCAAGTTCCATGAAAAACTGCTAAAATTTGCGATAAAAATTTAAAACTAATACATCTCAACAAAAAATCTGTAGTAACTAATTGTTGAAACCTTAAGGCGATTTTCTGACCCCTGAGGCTGAAAACCCCAGAATAATGAAAACAAAGTTGAAAAAATTCAAAAAAAATTGCAAGTTTTCTTAAAAAAAAAAGCTAAAATTCGTGGTGTTGAAATCTTGAAAAACATTCCATTACACTTATATTCATTGACTATACAATAACCTATTGTCAAACCCTAGAGGAGGTTCCACCGATCTTGAGGTTGAAGAAACCAACAAAAATCTTCAAAAAACTACAAAATACGAGTTTTATAAAAAAGAAAAACCGGGGGGGGGGGGGGGGCTCATAGGGAGGGAGGGGTGGGGGCAACAGTGGGGTCGGGGAGACAACATCGCGGTGGGGGGATAGTGATGGAGTTCAACAGTGGGGGTGTCTTCAACCTCTAAGAACCGCCCTTCACACCATAAGTATAAGTCTCCACAACAGTTTAAGCTGAAACAGAGCTGAAAGGCTCTAAGAACTCTTTATGCCCGCTGAGCGCTACCTGTTCATCCCGTTTTTGAGGATGAAAAGTCAAAAGCGTCAGACGATAAATCGGTCAAGCGAAAAATCGCATAAAAGACCGACAAGACTAATATAATTGCTACAAACTTCGTTTGAGAGCAATTAACAATAGCTAATTACGCCGGCGTAAACTTTCTTAAAGTGTCAAATAAGGATACGATCAAATACCAAGCCTGCTTTAATTTGATGCCGCAATACGAAAGCTTATAAATGAAAATTTAAATAGGATCCAAAGAGAGCACACTTTGGGAGTCAACACGCCAAATTCGGCCGATTTTTTTTATTTCATTTCGTTGTCTGCTGAATTCTGCAATATCACAGAAAATTGAAATATGAATTGAGGCAAATCAGTTCAGATGCTGTTGATAGTCAAAGCGCGAAAAAAACTAAGCGATAACCTTGTCCAACATGGCGCGACATGGCATCCATACATGCCATGTGACAAAATTTTTCTTGCATAACCTTACAACCAAACAAGATAGACACCAGTGAGCCACCTAAGAACGCGTAAACTGATGGACTCTTTTCAGATGAAAAATGAATATAATCGAGCAGATATACGAACTATTAGACGAGAAAGAATGTTTCGTATATGAAGAGTCCTACCCCTACCTCCACCGAACGGTTGTAATGAAAGACGAACCAACATACAAATTCGGTATCCTTGGCGATTCCATCGTTTTTGGAACCTACGTGAAGAAAACGATGATCGTGAGCTATCCAGGTGCTACTTTGGAGAGACTCTCGAACGACGCTGTTTTAGAAGAATTCGTACAAGCCAGAGTCACTGGGGTAGCGATAGAAGCTGGTACGAACAACCTTGTGGACAACAAAAAACAAATCGGAATAGTAGACGAAATTGCGGCCAAACTGGAAACCCTCGTAAAGAAGTTTCAAGAAGCAGGGATTCCAGTGACAATCGTGAAGATCCCCGGAAGGGTGGGGTACAAGGAAGAGGTGAAGCAGCTCAACAGAAAGTACGAGAAAGTAGCGAAGCGTACCGGAGCCCACTTCCACACCCCCAAACGATTCACTGTTGGCGGATCGGGAGAGAAAGACGACCTCACGGGAGGACTTCACACCGATGGCCTGCACCCGAACCCCGAGTATTTACAACGATACTCGGAAGACCTTTACGACGCATTGAAACCCCTCTTTTAACGTGCCCGAGCGTGGGACAACTTAAAGAGGGGGGACGCTGCGTCAGAGACGCAGCACCCAGGCCCAACAATGGGCGTAACGGGATAACAGAACAGAAAAAAAACTAAGTAATACTTAGAGTATTAATTCAAATTCACTCTTCAATTTCAAGACGCGACCTCATATTTTAGTGTTGTCGATCAATTTGAACATATCAAGAATGATTAACATGAATACTAAAAGTTTGACACTATAGCAGGTCGACACTTTCCACCTCCGCTGCAGTTTCGATAACCAGAACACAGACTACAAAAACTCTAGAGCTGCATACAAACGAAAGGACCTTGATATTTCCAAATTCAATCCTGTCCGTTTGTGCCTCCCAGTACGTTATGCACTCCACGTTACAGAGCACCCATCATTACATAAACCTTTATTAAAAAATATGCCTGCCACCTGCGCTCGGGCGTTGCAGATAATATGCACCCACTGAGCGAAAAACATCCTCTAATTTAATACCAGTTCTCTAACTGAAAAGAACGATCTGTGATCAAAAATAATTAGAAAATAAAAGTCTGACAAAAACTAAATACCAACAGGAAAAGAAGAATGCTGCAAACTTTTTTTGAGAGGTTAACTATTATTATGTCACACAAAAACTTTGAAGAGTTTGTTCATTTTCTTAATTTAACACTTTTTGCACTCTCTTTTAATCATTCTTTTACAGGCAATCAACGATTTCGCCTTTTAAAAGTTTTTGAAAAATACTTGCAGCTTAAAATAAATTACATGACATTTTTCAAATTAATCAAATAAAAATTAATTGCATGCACTTGCGTTAACGAGAGCGCGTTTATTTGCACATGAAAATATGTATTTTAGTGCTGTGAATGTAAAAAAAATTATGAGTACTTCTTTCGGTGCTAGGACAATAGATCGAAAGACAACAGATCGAAAGCAAAACTTGGGACAATAGACCGAAAATTAAATTATTCAAGTTGCGTATTGGCAACCAGATCAGAGCGCTCATTTATTATACAGCATATAACATGTTCTGTTGTGATATTTTGTTCGGTTGTGATAGATTCATATCAAGTCCCACGGGCCGCTAAGGCATGGCCATGGCTCGCGAGGCATGGCCATAGTGTGGTAATTATATTGCAGCTCGCAAATAATGCTTAATTTCAACCAATACGAATAGAGATTAACTTTCGATCTATTGTCCCAATTTTTCTGTTTTCGATCTGTTGTCCTTTTGATCTACTGTCCGGTCACCACTTCTTTCTACACCGGAGTTCGCGTAGCGTACAAGTAAATATAAACCACAAGCTCACTGTATGGTATCAGTTTTTAGATTTTCCTCGAGACCAAACAACGGCGTGGAACATTTTACCCCATTGCATAAAAAACAATTCGTCTCGCCACGAAAGATGATTTCTGCTTATGAAATAGAGAAAAATGGGAAGGAATTGTTAGTTAAGTTTTGATTTTATATCTATATTAAACTAGCTATTGACCACAAGTTGCTGCTGAAAACTAAGTCTTAAAATAAACTAAATCTAAAAACTAAAATTTGATAAGAAACGAATCTTAATGACGCCTCCGTAACAAGAAACCTTTTTTCTAAAACTGATTTTAATTTTCAGATTGAATTTTAAGAATTGAATGATTCATAGCCAAAACTGAGCATGATTACTTTACTGAACAATCGTTCAACTATCAATTCTTTGCGTAATTGTGTTTACAACGTATACTGTTAAATGTACAAGCACACAAAACCATCTGCTCAAAATCATCATATTAACGAGCATGACATGTTCATGCTTTAAATAGCTTAGCATCTTATGGATGACTAATTAGACGATATGAAAGTCGATGCCATCTCCAAGTTCAAGAACTGAAAATATCACCAGGCTTAAAGCGCTTGTGGAATTTGAAAGCCACGAGATATAGGAAGAACAAATTCAACAACGTTCAAAATTTGACATCTTAATGATCTGATCCGAGAAACCAACCATTGTGAGAACAAATTAGAACATTGGCAAAATTCCCATTTCACTGTCTTTGAAATTCAGTGGCGTCAAAGTTATTACAACAGACACCATACACTTGTACCTATACACGTACTTAAACCCTTAAAAACAACTATCCACAATTAGAAAGAATAATACATACTTTATAACTACAGCTAAGGAACAAAAGTAAGAACTCGAAAATTTGGCAAAATGGTGTCAAGTCAATCACACCAATACCTAAAAACGGAACAATCAAAGAAGTTCAAGTTTGCCTCATAAGAGAGTTGGCCTAATTAGAGAGTTGATGGGAACTGTCGTTAATGTTGAATATTGTCAAAATTTTAAGACAGTTAGCTAAAAACCAACATAACAGACTGACGTCTGAAGAATTGCTCACGAACGACTAGTGCGAGTTCGAATCTATTTCAACCTGCTTCGGTCGGGAGTAGGAAGGGTAACTAAATTCACTAAGGGCGCTTCAAATAACATTAGAGGTTATTAAAATTTAAAGTGAGAAAAATTAGACCAATTTCAGCGCACTTTTCATTTGACTTTTAGTAGTGAACTAACAACATTTGAGTTCGGCTGTTGACACTTGTGAATGAGAGAGACCACGAAAAACAAAAGGTCGAGGGCGTAAAAGTCTATCGAAAAGTCAAAACGGTCGAGCAAAAATTTTTGCTTAAAAAAGACCAACACCTTTACAAGTTGCTTCCAATTTCGTTCGAGAGCAATTGAAAAAAGTTATATAAATTTTATTCAATTATGCGTCAATGGAAAGTCAATGACACCTTTAATTAATGAGATTAGACATGAAAGCAAAAGGAAAAACACAAACGGCAAAAACTTTCAAACTAATTAAAACAAATAAATTATGCAATTATGACTCCATGACTCAACTCTCTAACGATGCCTAACTCAATTAAACACCATCAGACCCATGGAGACCTGTCGTCAATGAGACGAAGTCACGAACTATAAGAAAACAGAAAAAAATTGAAATCACGGATAATTTTTAGAAACTAGTGTTAAAACCTTTAGACATGAAAAAACTATTAATGGGAATGAATTTAACCTCATTAGATAGGAAAAATGACCTGCGATTAATTGAACTATGTAAGAGGACTAAAAAAAACTGCCATGAAAAGTTGCGGCAGAATTAGCTGCAAAAAGCCATTAGATGCAAAACAAGGATGCCCGTTAATGTGCTTTCGCACATGATGTTCCGACCCGAGCTCATCTACATTTTTGACATAATTGTCAACCTAATGATGAGATAAATAAAAAAAGATGTTTAAGTTTTAAAAAATTGTTACACAACTGAACTACTAATTGAAATACATAACACCACACCTCATTACAGCGCTCAGAAGATCTGCCATTAGAAAGACGACGATAAAAAACCAAACGACAAAATAAGCAAAAACAAACTTTTTAGCGAATGTGCTAAAAGAAGATAAGAAAAACAAATATTGACCACTCACAAAACTTAAATGGAAACGCATATTGTCCAACAAACAAAACATCAGTTACGACATGATATCAATGGAAAAATGGTTTCTGAATTACAATGAATTCAGAACCTCTCAATGAAGAGAATAAATTACAAGTTGACGAAAAGAACAAAAACTGATAAGTATAAAAAGTACTTGAAAACGAACAATATCATAAATTTTAATACTATTTGCTCTAAACTGACTGCATTGAGAAACATCTCATTTCATTTAATCCTTACTTAGAAGCCTATGAGACCAGTCAGCATTTCACGACATGAAGAATTTCAGAAAGTTTCTGAAAAAATTGAGCAAGAAAGTGTCAAACCCAATAAAAGAGAAGTCTTAATAAATAAATTTCTTTTTTCATATACGTTTTCAGAGCAATGGCGTTGTTCTTTTCTTTACACCTTGACTTCAAAATTACAAAGAAACATAATAAAACCACGAAATTTTTGAAAAACCAGTTATATCAACGCCAATAAATTCAATGGCTTTGAACAGAAGTCAAAAAGTACGCTAAGTTTTACCTCAGAAAAAAAATGATGTTTGTCAATCATAAGTACTCAACGGGGCATCACAATAAGTCTTATGATTATGAAAACAACAAATACATGCAAAAACCAGAAATTCATTAGAGAAGTAAAAGAAGAAAGTTTCGAAGCCATTGAAAACATAAGCGTTTCTCTGAAAACTTTATGTATGATCCAGTGGACGTCTTTTCTAAGCCAATGGGAACTATTAATAATGAGATAATGAGATGAGATGTCAAAAGGAACCAAAATTACAAAAATCCAAATTTTTTTTTAAATTACGAAAACTCGTGGAATCGAGGTCATAGAACCAATAGTTAGTAGTTAGAACCGCTTACCAGATTAATTTTGTATGCAAAAAGTGGTCAAAAAATAAAGGGGTCATGTCATTACTGAGATTTACTAACATTTCATGGAAATAGGTTTAATAAAGGTTAGCGTTCAAAAAAATTTCGAAATTTCTTTAAAGTGTTAACAGCCGCTCAATCCAATAGCTCTCAGCGGGTCATTATTCCCCCATAGGAAAATAAAGATGTTTGTCATTCTTAAGTCATCAAAAAGACATCACAATAAGTCTTTTGATTATGAAAATAACAAAAAGCAGGTAAAACCCAAAATAGTCAGTAGAAAAGAGTAAGAAAAAGTCGAAGCCATTTGAATCATAAGTTTTCTCTGCGAATATTATCTAAAATCAATTGAAAATATTCTCTGAGCTACTGGAAATTATCAATATTATAATACCGTGATAAAAATTGAAAGGTAACCAAAATTACAAATAAATATATCAAAAAATTTTGAAGAAATTTATGAGAACTCTTGGCATCGAAGTCATAAAACCAATAGTTGGAAGATAAAACCGCTAATCAGATTGGTTTTAGATGCAGTTCCAAAGAATGAAGTCATTTTATTAATGAGATTGACTTACATCTCGCGAAAAAAGTTTAAGTTCGGTTAATGTCCAAAAAAAATTACAAACAATTATTTTTGAAGTCTTAACAGCCACTAAATTCAAGAGCTTTCAAGGAAATCCAAAAATACGCTACGCTATGCCTCGTTGAGGAGAGTGGGATGTTTGTCATCACTATATTATCAATAAAATATCACGATAAGTCCTATGATTATGAAGACAACCACAAGTACAGGCAAAGACCAACAAACATTCAGCCAAGTTTTCCAGAAAGTGTTGATGCCAATTAAACCAAAAACTATGCCCTGAGAAGTTTATCTCTGATCCATTGCCGTCTTTTCTAAGCCAATGAGAACCGTCAATTTTAGGATAATGGGAAAATATTTCAAAATAAATCAAAATTACAAAAAACTTAATTTTTTTTGAAATTATGAAAACTCGTATTATCGAAGTACTAAAACAAATAGTTATCAGATAAAACCAACTAACAGATTAATTTTGGTTGCATTAAGAAGGAGCGTGGTCCTGTCATTGCTGAGACTGACCTGTTCATGGAAATAAGTTTAATATCGATTAAAAGTTCACAAAAAAACTCGAAAAATTGATTTTTTAAGTCTTAGCAGCCATTAGCTGTCCACTCAAAGCACTTTATAGGTTTACCTAATGCACAGTAGGAATTCGATTGCTCTTCTAGTTAGCGAGTCTATGCCATAGGTCTCCCAAAAATTAGCAAAATTTTAAAAGAAAATCAAAATTTTACTAAAATTTTCGAAAAGATTCGAAGACAAAAAAAAACATGAGTGATTCCTTGAAAACGAATATTTTGTTCATTGGGTATCAATTGACTACCAAATAGGTTTGACATGTACAGAACCTCGACATGAAAAGTGACTAGTCTCTAAGTGATTAAAAAAACAATAAAAAATTTTTCTAAAAAACAGCAATCAATTTGAATTCGACAATTTTTTGATAGTAAACTTCCTCAAGAAACCAGAATTGGCCTTTTTATTGGTCTATTGGTAACACAAAATTGCTTCAATTTGTAGCGTGAAATGTAATTTTGAAATAATATTTTTATAGAAAGGCCTTAATTTGAACAAAAATTTCGCTACAAGAACAAGATCATGCAAATATCGCGTGTTCACACAAAACTTAAAACCTAGATAACTCTTCGAAAACAAAATTCAAAAATCTTTTTAATTTTGAATTCTACGCTGGACGAGCTTTTTAATGATACCACTCACATTTCTCTACGATGAATATATCGATTGGCCAAAATTGACTGAACAAAAAAACCCATTTGAGTATATAGTTCCTCCCCCCACAAGTGGGGTCGGAACAATTAGAGCCAATATATTATACTTTAATGGCTTACACGAAATAAACAATAGAAAACAAAATTCAAAAACAGCTAGAGAAATAGGAATTTGCTATCAAAAAGCGGATATTTGTTCAAACTTCTTTCTCACTCCACATGAAAACCACCTTTTTAAAAAAATCACTTTAAACCACTCGCTCATTTCACTACTTCGGCGTGAGTAAAATCACAATTCAATGTCTATTTTAACTTCTCATTGAAAAAAGTGTAAGCCGATTTCAGAAAAAGATAGCGACGAACAAAATCAATGACCATAACCGACTAACGTCGAAGAATTGCTCTGGAATATATTACAGCCTGCTTCAGTTCGGGGTGAGAGAGTAACTGAAATCACTGAGGGGGCTTAAAATGATTTCATTAGATATTATAATGTACCACGATAATCACTAATAAAATTGTTCAAAATACTCCCATTTTCGGAACACTTTTCATTACAGTAGCGACAGTAGTAGTTACAGTAGCGAACTGCCGCCACTTGAGTTCAGCTGCCGACACCTGTAACGAAAAAGTCAAGGGCGTAGAGTTAGTTGAAGTCAGTCGAAGAGTCAAAACACGGACTAATTTCGGATGAATTGCTCTCGAAAGAGGGCAATTTAATTCGGAGGGAGGTGACGTGCAGAGAAATTTCATGGGTGCAAATTGAACCAACAAGTGAGAAGTTCGTACCCGCGAGCTCTGGACACCATTCTGACGCCTTCATCAATAAGCTATAACGGCTTTGCAACCTCAATTTCAATCGTCTTTATTATAGCAAAAATTATTAAAAATAGTATAGATCACTCAAATATCAAGAAGTCAAATATCAAGTGTTGAAAAGTCACGAGTACTCAAATCGCTACAGCTAGCAAAAGAATATTCTAGAACAAAAGCAAAAAAGACCATCCACCAAAAACTTTGCATAAATAAAAAAGACGCAAACCTCTACAAAAAATTTTTCAAATTTTGTTCGAGAGCGATTAAATCCCTTGTTAACACGCAGAATATTCAAAAAATAAAAATTGACGGAAATTGTCGAGAAAACATAAATGAGCAACTTTCAACAAATATTGACACTATGAAAACATACACATCAAAAAAGGTCAAAAACTTTACAAAGGAATCATATCGATACTAACTATGACTAGTCTCTGGCGCATTCGAAATCTTAACAAAGCCCTCGTCACCAAATTCAAACACAAAAATCATTTTTAAAAATGACGAAATTGACTATTCGAGTTAGAAAATCAGCAACAATTTTGTTGAACTTCATTTAAGCAAAACATCATCAGGAATTTCATGTGAAAAAAATTTTTAAATTAACGAGATTGATATAAACTGCAACTGATCAAGTAGGTCCAATTGTGAAGAGCTAAAAAAATAGACAAAAAAAGATTATTACCCGCTAAGAATCTCCGAAGACTGGCCTTTTCAGCTTGATATTGTGCGTTTCAGCACACTCTCCGCATGAAGAAATCATTTAAAAACCTGCTGCTAATGCGCTAATCGATAGAAACCTGCTGCTAATTTTAACCCAGTTCAAAACCTACTGCTACATAACCGACTAGCATCGGGCGAATTGCTCTCGAACGACCAGTTGGCTTCGTCAGTAGCTAGCCAGGGTTTAGTGAGGCTAGCTTTAGCTTAATTGAAGGGGTGTGAAATGAGCAGCGGGGAGTGGACCGGGGGTGGGGCTGATGGGGGTGGGAGCCCACGGTGGTAGGGGGGTCTTTGGCTGCATGCGGCCCTTACGGTCTGAACGATGTGCAGGGTAGGGATTGAGGGATTGGGGGGGGGGGGGGTGGTGAAGAGGGGCTGATGTGGTGGGGGGGGGGTGGGGGGGGTCAACTTCTAAGAACGCCCTTCAGACCATAAGTATAAGTCTCCAAAACAGTTTGTGAATCGCGTAATTGGAGACTGAGTCAAATGACAAGTCAAATGAGTCAGATGAAAAAACGGTCAGCGAAAAACCGCATTAAAAAAAGACCAACAGGACTAAAATAATTGCTACAAAATTCGTTTGAGAGCAATTAACAACTGAGGTTTACAGCGCATATAGCAAGCAGAAAAGAGCCGAGAAAATGCCGCAAGAAAAGTGATCCTTTGAGTTTTCAGCGCACCAAATGTAAAACAAAAAATTAGCATCACACGACAAAACAATTCTCGGAATATTTAGAAATTAATTCTGAGAAAAACATTCTGAGAAGACTTAAATAACGACCAATTAATATCTTAATTTTAAAAAAATACTTCATTAAAGTAGTTCATTTGAAAAACGAAATAGAGAGGAGAAAAAATAAAAATGCAAATTGATGACCTCTCAAGATTCGTTAGGAACTTTGACTCCAACAATCGTTCTATATAGACAGCATAATACAATTTACAATCAATTATCTCATATAAAAATCAATAGAAAGGATACATTAAAAAATCGAAAACAAGAAATGATAATAAAAATCGACAGATGACTACAACTAGTCGATATTGAATCCCTTGACGTCCTGTTAGACAGGAACAGAAAATAAAAATACAACTTATCAGCCTTTTTCTAGGTGTCAAAAAATTTTCAACTTCAAGTCTATCAAGCTATCAGACTTCTCTCTAATGACCTTTGATAACCTAAACACTGTGGCTTGATAGCTGGGCTTTATTTGACAAATTTGACCTCATATAGACGGAATCAAAAGGTGACAAAATCCCCAATAAAAATCTAATTTCTTACTGTCTAATTCTCAGTTTGATTTTAAATTATCCTTATTTTGAAATCAACTTTTAAACATGAATAGCACACAATTAAACTATAAACGTATATAAAAAGCAGTTAAAAATGAAGACACGTATACAAATGCAGCTGTAGAATGGTAGAAATCACCAATTAAGTTACACTTTGAATTCTTGGGCTTTCTCAAACAGCCGTAACAAAAATAGGGAGGTGGACAATGAAAACAGCCGGAAAAATTCTACAACCGAATAGAAGCCCCGGTGCTTGCCGAACAAATAATCAATCCAAAAACCCCACTAGCGCATTTCAAATTTAGTAGAACAAAAAACGGAAGGACCGAGCAATAAACTTCCTCCAACAACAAAAGTAAAATACGAGATTAAAGAAGTCAACAGACGTGGGAAAAAACAATTTTCTGTAATGATATCATTGAAGCCAAATCCATTTTTTTCAAAAAAAAAACCAAATGCAAACTTCTTGAGAAACCAAACAAAAAAAATCGAAAAAAACTAAGGCTAAGCTATTAGAAACTAACTATCATTGCCAAGAACTCACTGCAAAGTTTTGAAAGTTGAAAAAGCATTATTGGAATAATACAATTAATTTCAAGATGAAAAAAAAACTTAGATGAAAAAAGCAGCCTAGCGAGTTAATGTTTGGAGAAAACCTTTCTCGAAAATAAAAATTACCGCAATTCCCACTGCAACTCCAAAAAACGCTTAAAAGCATAAGGCATACAACAGTCTTAAAGTTGAACTGAAAAAACAAAAGTTTAGGTCTAAACTGCAAACATTCAGAAGGACGTATCACAGAAAGCAGGAAATTCTCAATATTGATGTCCCAGCATTTAAAACATAGCTGGCAAAGACATAGTTAAAAGAAACAGACCAAAAAAGAAACTCCCTTGACCTTATCCCCAGAATAAAAGAAAAGAAAAGTCAAATTCTGAGTGAGGAGGTCACTTTTGGACGTGATGTAAGTCACATGTGACCAAATTCAATCACGCGATAAAACAAAAACTCCAATAAGAGTAAAAAATGACGTCACGCACGCAATTCAGTTGAAATTTCATGAACGAATGAACAAAAATCCTGTTGACAGAAAGCCAAATGATAGCGTTAGCTATCGCTTTGCGGCTATTAACAAAAAATTTCATTGATAGTTTTCTTTAGTTGGATAAAAGTTTAATTAAATTGGTCAAACAAATCGCAATCAAAATTCACAAGGAAAAAGATTTTCCAATAATTAACAATCGCTCAACAGAACCTAGCCAAAGAACCAATAATTTTGTATTAGCAATTGCAACAATCTTACATTGTTTTAGATAAAATCAAAGAACTAAAATTTGAAAATGCATCATGAAAAAAACCGGAAATCGTGAAAACCTGAAAATTCATAAAAGCAGAAAAAGCCAACAATTATGGCCACCAATTAATGTAAAAGCCAATAAGAAAAAAAGGGCCCAAAAATTCGATTCAAGAGGTTACGGGAACAATGTAAACAATAACAAAAAGGAATCAGGGGTTGAGTGGGAGTGGACTAAGGGCGGCCAAAAATTCGAGCGCAGCAGATTACGGATGGAACGATGGGAATTGGGGTGTGTAGTGGCGGTGCTGTCAAACTCTAAGAACTGCCATTCACACAATGAATTTATGTCTCCAAAACAGTTTCGGTGAATTGTATACTCAGATATTAGTAAGCTGAAGGTCTAAGAGCCCTGAATGCCCTCCACGGTTTACCTCTTTATCCCAATTTGGAGGAAGAAAAGTCAAACGAGTCAAACCAAAAATGAGTCAAACGAGAAATCGCATAAAAGAGCACAGGGCTAATATAATTACTACAAACTTCGTTTGAGATCAATTAATCAGTTCAAAGATCAATAAAGAGTAATAGGAAAAGCCAAACGTATCATAGGGCCCCTAAAAACACTGTTATGTCAATCACATGGTCACATATTACTGCAGCTACGATCAAAGACTATTCTTTATCAAAAACCTAACAAGCAAAACACCTAACCTAGGATGAATTGCTTTCGATTGGGAGTGAAGCTTTAAAATTTATTTATGGACGCAAAAAACACCAACCTCACGTTGGTACGAAGCCCCGTCCTCCCTGATAGCATTCTAACATCTTAATGACTTAGCTACAACGTCTTTGATCCTCAACCACTCACATATTAGCAAAAAATAATTAAAGCGCTTGACATCACGGAAAAATCCAGAATTGAAGCGCGAAAAATTCATTTAAGAAGTCAAAGAGAAGCACAAAAACCGTCCAGCATAAATTTTGTATAAAAAACCGTTAACAACAATCACCTCAAACTTTTTGAGAGCAATTAAACAGACGAGCTAAATAGAGGGAAAAACCGCTGAAAACAGTTGGCTCTAGGCACCATTCTGTCGAAAAAAACATTTGAAGTCAAAAAGTCTTCACTCAACGCAGCAAATGTATGGAAAATCTTCTTTCGCTATGCAAATGTTAGTTCACATGGTAATTTTACTTTCACATTTCGGTACAAAGACCTTAAGAAAACCAATACTCTTCTGCAAGTCGTAAAAAACCGCAATGAGACCAAGAAGTCCGGGGCTTTGCGGCTAATAAAAATACGAAACCGCATTCCAGATTAAATTAATTTTTAGTTTATTTAGCGTGTCATTTTTCTCGCACATAGAAGTACGGACAAATTTGTCATACCTTTTTTCTACACTAAAATTTTAGTGAAAGTCACATTACCAGCCGTTTTACTTCCGGTTCAAAATCTTCCGGGTGCATATTCCGAGTACTCGTGAATATAGCCATTGCAGTAACTGGTGCGGCTGTTACACATCATTCCTAAATTCTATAGGACAATACAATCTCTTCTAAAAGAAGCTCAAGACACAAACGTCGGTACTCATCAGATTCCTCAATCGGAAAATTTACTGTTCACTTCCTGTATTTCATCCAGAAGCCTGGAGATCCTATGATGTGTCCAAATTTGAGCCTCCAAAAAGAAGAAACCAGTAGAATGTATTTTACATCAAGAATTTCGGACTTAGCAACATCAAGATTTTAAGTTCAGTTATAATCAATGAGTTCTGGAATTTCAGCGCAAATTCGCCCAATAGTTAATTCAGTTCTTCCATCACGTTACGTTGGCTCAGCTAAGGATTCAGAAATATCTGAAGTGGCAACACATCCGAGTGAATTGCAAGCGCGAAGCAAGCAGGTGATTGCAGCGATGTCGGTTGATGATTTTGTACGTTTGACAAGTTACCGACTGTCAACGTAGAAATCTCATTTCTCGACCATACCGTACCAACACAGCTTAGTTCGTGTTTTGTAGCGGCCATCGCCTTTGCAGCTGCTCAGCTTAGAGGTATAGCTTGGCGACAAATTTAGCTGTAATGAACAAAGTGCAGTAGAATCTTACCTTGGAGTTGTTGGATGTGTTCTCTTGACCGCTAGAGGGCGTCTGATGACTTGAAGCTTGGCCCAAAGAGGCTAAGCTATCTGGCGCGGACTTATTAGGGGGCAAAGAAGCATTGTTCGAAATGTATGGTAAATTATTGGCACTAGTAGCTAAGGGAGCATCATTTGCAGTAGCATTGTTTTTATTGCCAGTTTTAGCTACATCATCCCAATTAATGGCCCCATACAAATCAGACAGAGTCTTTGTCATTTCCTTCATCAATCCACCATTACTATTTCCTCCATTGGAACTTCCACTAGCATCAATTGAGTTAGCAACTGTCGACGTCATCGCGGAGTCCTTAGTTGCAGTCGATGCTTCAGACTGATTATTAATCGACGTCGCTTTTGTGGTTTCGTCTTCGTTTTCCATTTCTTCTACAGCTTGCAGTCGACGAGTAAGAGACGATTTGAGTTTCTCTGCTCTAATCTCCGTCGATTCGGAAGAAGAATCTACAGCTGTTGGTTTCTGAGGAGTTCCACTCGCGTGAAATGGAGAACTGCTCCCCGACATAACATGCTGCGGTGACGTCCCAGATCTAAAACATTAACACGATTCGAATTAAATTTGAAAGATCTTATCAACTACGGGCGAATTATTCTCAAAAGGCTAGCGAGGGAAGAGGTTGGCAGGGGAATGAGAACAGAAGAGGGGGAACTTCAAACCATGAAATTATACCTCTACAGCAGTTTTGGTGATACGTATATAAAGAAACTAGTAGAGTTCTAAGATCACTCGACAGGCACAAACTTCCCTCGGAACTGACACCAGTTTATCCCGTTTTAGAGGACGAAAAGTAAAAATATGACAAAAATTTTATCAAGCAAAAATTGCGTAACTAAGACCAACAAGATCCAAATAATAGCTAAACTTTGTAAGAGAGCATTAATGGACATTATAACTAAAATCCTGTAATAAAAAGGAAATATTTAGTCAATACTTTGGTCAATTTACATAAACGCGCAGAAAGCGACTTAAAACTTAGAAGTGCATGTCGCATAAAAACTATTCCCAGTATATAAGCAGATTAGAAAAATTCTGAATCGTCCTCAAATGAATTTGAATCATTCGCTTCAGAAAATACTTTCATTACTTTCCTTTTACTTGCGGCTCAAATCGAATTGAAGAATCGTTTCCTAGTGACTTACCCCAGTTTGTTTGGCAGAGGCATGCCGACGTCATTCTGCCACTTGATGACGGCATCACGCAGACTCTTGTTGGGAATAAGTGAGTCCACACTGATAGTGGAGGCACACACGTAACACTTCTTCTCATTCTTCATCAGTCTGTCTGTTATACCTGAGCACAATAACACTTCTATAGATATATGTATATCTAATCTGTATTTCGGTTTGTGCAGAACAAAATTGATTACCTGAGTGCCGATTAATAACATAACCGACTAACGTCGGGCGAATTGCTCTCAAACGACCGGCGAGCGGTTGGCTTGGTCAGTAGCTAGCCACGGGGGGGGGGGGGGGGGGGGGTGCACCGGGGGCTGATGGGGACAGCACTGGGCGCTACCTGTTTATCCCGTTTTTGAGGACGAAAAGTCAAAAGCGTCAGACGAAAAATTGGTCAAGCGAAAAATCGCATAAAAAAAGACCGACAGGACTAATATAATTGCTACAAACTTCGTTTGAGAGCAATTAATAACCGTGGCACGGTACTCCAAATCTAGTTTCAATGAGAACATTATTTAGGAGAGTTTAGCTGGGGAAGGAGCGGTCCGAAGCAAAACAACTCTTATATATACCAACACAATAATATATGATTCGTGAAAGTGAGTTTTATGACATCGTGAAACTCCTAAAAGTCAGTGCCAGCTTAACTGCTTTTCGATAGCTCCTATTACATTTTTCCCGGTACTACTTAATATGTGGATTGAAAGAGTTTTGGCATAGCTAAACTTCCAATAAACATAGCTGGCAGATTGCCAGAAAATAGCCGCAATAGATTCGTAGATCGGCAGTCTAACAAAAAACAGCAAAAAGACATACCAAAAAAATTCGTCTTTTCATTGAAGGCTGATCTGTTATATTTTGATTAAAAATCTGTAAGTTATTGTTGCCTCTATTAGCTGATCTCAAATAACCTTCATTTAGAGTGACACACACCCATTTGACCTTATCTCTTTGAATTAAAGTAAATAAAAGTCAATTTCAAAGTGAGGAAGTCATTTTTGAGAGTGAGGTGAGTCAAGTGTGACCAAAAATTTAATCACGCGCATGAACAAAAAAACTCGCTCCACAAAGAGTGAAAAATGACGTCACACATGCAATTCAGTTAAAATTGCATGAACAAATGAACAAAAAGTAGCTGTGACGTCATATGGTCGTAACAAAAATCATGACGACGAAATAAAAAACATAGCCGGAAGAATTCCGGAAGCGACTCGAAGCACCAAAACTTCACAAAAAGCTGAAGCCATTACCTTTTATATTAAACCATTAACTATTTACCTCCCCGGGTCTGATCTAAAAATCGGTGAAATTTAAACCACTGTCACCAAGAGAAAGAAAACGCAGCAAAATTTTATTATTGAAAACCTTTGCTAACGTTAAAAAAGTCTGAAATTTTTAGGATGGTCAAGAAACTGATAGCCGGACAAAGCTGACAGGGCCATCAATTGCCCTCAGATAATTATTGATTCTAATCTCAAAAAGATCGCGAAAGCAAATGGCAGATAAAAACTTTTCGAAAAAGACAGGAAAGTCAAAATTTTTCAAAAAAGAGTGCTCAAACTTAAGAATCAGAGAACCACTACAATTAGATTTCTAATCACGGCAGTTAAGACAAAAATAATACTTGATTCTTCCTTGTTGTATATATGCTAGACAACATGATTTCATACTAATTCAAAAATTAAATTAATCATAGAAAAACAAAAGCAACAGAATAATATTCAAAGCCAAAAAATCGTCTAAAAACAATACCAAGCCCGGAAGAAAATTGCAATGATTAGTAATAAGTAGAAATTTTGGAAAAGACTTTCTAACAAACTCCCAGTACTGCTTTATTTTCAATTAAATCAATTGCAAACCGAAGAAACCAAGATCTAAGAAAAAGCTGAATTCATTCCATTTTTTAACAACTGAAAAAAATCAATATAACGAATATAAAAGTAGGTGCCAGGACGAAACTAGAATGATACAAACGAGAATGTGAAGAATATGGACACAATGTTAGGAACACCGTAACAAAAAGACAAGTTCTTGATTTTTGAAAGTTGAAAATCAAATTTAAAAAAATCAAGAAGAACGAGTGCATTTCATTGATCAGCATTCGAGACATAGAAAAGACAACGAGTCATTCGAGACAAAAATCCAACTTGCTGAACAGAATAAAACAAGAAAATGCAGAATTCAGACATGCGAAACAATGAAACATTTTGCAAAAAAGTGGTCAAAAATATTTAAGACTGCATTTATGAAAAAAATTTCTGTTTTTTCAAAAAATTAACACCAAAAACTGATTTAATTTTTATTGAAACGAAATTAAAGTCCCTCATGTTCCCCAAAATACTATTTCTAGTAATTAAAAGCAAAATACAAACAAAAAACTGGAAAAAAATGGCAAAAAACTAAGAAAATCGGATTAGCAAATGTACAATTTTATGAAACAAAATTACATCAAGGTAGAAAGAGGCATTGAGTATATGAATTATCAAAAGGAAGTTGCCATATTAACTGATTTTTGACAAAAAACAGCTAAAAGATCCAAAAATGAAGAAATTAATAGAAAAAAAAGTCAAAAATTAACTAAAAAATCAAGAAATATGTGCCAATTTTGCATTTGAAACGCAATTTCAGGCTATGCAAAATACTGTGCTATCAATTTCCGGGGTTTACATTTCAACATAGCATCGATTAAAAATTATTTCTACAAAAAACCAAATTACAAGCAAAAAACTAGGCCACTTAGACGAAAAAACGGTTATCTATATGTGCCATTCAGTCAAAAACTACTTTTCAATGTCAAAAAGTCATTCACTAAACGCAGCGCATGATCAAAAAACTTCTCTCGCTCAGAAAAAATTAGTTCACACTGCAATTTTACTCGCTTTCGCTTTTAGGTCAAAACATCGTCTGAACGAATAGTACTTCCGGTAAAAAAAAAAAAACCTTAAGAAAACCAATACTCCTCTTCGAGTCGTAAAAAAAAAAAACCAAGAGAAGGCCAATAATAGCCCCAGCTATCGCTGTGCGGCTATTAATAAAAACATTATTCTAAACTTCACGGCAATTACAAATTTATTGATGCTTTTCTCACCTCAGGAAAAAAGGACAGCATCTGATTTTACCCGTAGGTATTTTAAAACACAGGATTCGTGCTCAAGGCGGTCATCTAAATTATTTCTTTTGTTTGTGTGACATATTTCTCCCAAGATGTAGGCATTGGCAAACATGCATCCAGTTGATCCACTAATTTTTAGAACTTAATTTTTGAAAAACTGTGGTCCTAAAAGTTCTTGAAATACATTTTGTAGCATAAGATTCGGGAAAATCATTAGTCACCATTTCTTGCATACGATCTCTGAGAAAAGATAAAATCAAAGCCTGATAATTCGCCAAATTAAATTTTTCCTTAATTCAACGCGCAAAATTGTATCATACAAGACCGCCACAATTCATTTCTGCTTATTTTTCGGAAGGATTCTGTAGTATGCAAAAGGACAATTTATTGCTAAAAAATTTGTATTAAATTTCTCCTCCATTACAAGAAGCACTTGAAAACGAGCCAATTGGCTCAATAGTGTCCTCATATATGCTGCTACATATCGTCATTTCTAAGGAGATATCTGCACTTTTTTATTCAACTGTATCACCAGAAAAAATCTATTTTTATAGTTTTTACTATGAGAGCCCATTCTGCTCTTCGTTCTTGTCTTGGGCGACTTTTACACCCTACGAGCAATTAATTTCGCTACATTTTTACAGGAGCTAAAATGTTCATTTCATTTCATGTTCATTTCATTTCATTGCTATAGCTCCGAAATTTCTCTTTATGTCACCTGAGAACGTTGGTGTCTTAAGAGTTGGTTCTACTTAAAGCTTTTTGTTGTTTCAAAAACTGATTTCAATAATGAAAAATGGATTATGCAAAAGCAAATTTTGTATGATTAAGCGGGAATTCTGAACTAACATAGCTGGCCGGTTGCCAGAAAATATAGGCAATAGGTTCGTAGATCTGTGGTCTCAAAAAGATAGTACAAAAACGCCAAAGGAAATTTCTTTACTAATTGCTGAGATGTTATATTTTGGTTAAGAATCTGTATAACTTATTGCTGCTTCTATTGGTTGCTCTTAAATAACCTCCATTTAGTGACACGCACTCACTTGACCATATCTCATTGAATAGAAGTAATTAAAAGTCAATTTGAGAGTGAGGAGGTCATTTTTGAGAGTTTCGTCACGTGTGATTGAAAACTTCATAACGGGAAAGAACAAAATTCGCTCCAATAAGTGTGAAAAAGGACGTCACGCACGCAGTTCAATTGAAATTGTATGAACAAATGAACAAAAAGTAAATTGAAGAGATTGACGTAATATGGTCGTAACAAAAATCTTGACGACAAAATAAAAAACATAGCAGGACAAGTCCTGAATTACAATTCAAACCAAAGAATTGAATGGAAAACGTGAAAAATCCTCAATTGGCCAACAGAAAAGTTGGATAACTCAAGCGAAACAAAAATTCTTTTACATTATTAGAGAATTGTCAAAAACAGAATTCGAACTGTAGAGTGAACTGTTAAAGTAGAAAAAATTAAAGTCGAGAAAATACAGACAAACCAAGCTCAAATTGGCATTCACAGACAAAAAACAAAAGGAAGCAAAAGTCCCAGAAATGAAGATTTTTTTAACAGCAGGTACTTAAAAAAAGAACGTAACGAAAACACTAAAAAATGATAAATTTTTATGTAAAAATTTTGTTTTTTTTTATGTAAAAATTTTTGTTTTTTTTGTGGTTTTAATGTGCAATTTTTCAACGCGTATAATTTGAGCCTACCTTGATGCTTGGTTCTCGAATCAGTTTTGAAAACAAAAAAATTTTTGAGGACAATAACACCAAGATATTACACAATAGCACAACGAAAAAACAATCTTGGTATTATTCTAAAATATCTTGGGGCTATTCTTGGGTGTTATTGTCCTCGAAAACATTTTTGTTTTTAGAACTCATTCGAGAACCAAGCATCAAGATAGGCTGAAAATTATGTGGTAGTTTGCCTAAATAACAACATTAAAAAATCACTTAAAAATAGGAAAAACAGAAAATTTTACACAAAAACTTGATATTATTTAGTATTTCCGTAACGTTCAAGACGCTTATTTCATCAAAACCAGCAACTGCTTGCCAAAGACTACAAAAAACAAAGCTTTAGGCTGGGATTCAATTTTGGGTTGCGAGCCAATCAGGACAAAAACTTATCAAAACCTCGAAAAAATAGCTCAAAAGTACAAAAAGTTCTTAAAAATCTTTTAGATTGGAACTTCATAATAGCTTCCGTATTGACAAAATCGGTTGAAAACCCCAATGTGAAGCTGTAAAAAAACTGCGTTGCCCCCTTAAACAAAAAGCCTGAAAATGATCAAAAAAACTTTAAAACATAACCGACTAACGTCGGGCGAATTGCTCTCAAACGACATGCGGGCGGTTGTCAGCACCTAGCCACTGTTTAGTGAGGTTAGCTTTCGCTTGATTGAAGAGGCGTGAGGCTAGGTTAATAGACGATATTATCACGCCACATAACAGCCGCTGAAGTCAACAAAAGAGTTAAGGAGAGAGAGAGAGAGAGAGAGAGAGAGAGAGAGTGCGAGGTAAAACGTGAGCGAGAAAGAGAAGGAAAGAAACGCCAACCAACACACACAGAGAGAGAAAGAGAGAGAGCTCGAAATTTTTTCCATGAGATTCTAGCCTTGTTAGTAACTAAATCATATAAAAAACTGAAAGTGCAAAATTCAGAAGAAAACTTTCCACATTTCGCAGTGACGAAAATGTTCAAAGAACATTTTTTGCCTCTTGATTTTTGTCATGTAACCCATCTGCAAGACTTAAAAAGCTTCGTTGGCCAGTATTAATCGTTAAACTCAAAAAAAAACTCAAAAACTGCAAATAAAATGACAAAAATTTCAAAAAAAATTGAAAAAATCATAAGTTTTATTAAAAAATCGATCAAATTTGTGATATCAAAAAGTTCAAAACTATTCTATCGCAATAAAAATTGTTCAGTAACTTATTATCAAAGCCTATACGAGGTTTCTTGGGGCTGGAAGAACTTAGATAATGACAAATTTTGAAAAATTTGAAAAAAAAAATTCAACAATCCAACAATTGCTATCCAACAAGTTTTATCCAACAATTGCTAAAAATCGTGATGTTCAAATGTTGAAAAACATTCTATTACCACTAGAAACTATGCAGCAACGTATTATCAAACCTTTCAGGAGGTTGTCTGAACCCTAAGGCAGAAAAATCTTGAATAATAAAAATATGTCAAAAAATTTTAAAAATATAGCAATTTCTGTCAAAAAAATGCTAAAATTCGTGATGTTTAAATCTTGAAAATGATTCCATTACTTCTAGAAACTACATAGTAACCTATTATTAAACCTTCGAGGAGGTTCCTTAGCTCTTGAGGCTGGATAAACCTAAAAAACGACAAAAACTTTCAAAAACATTGAAAAAATTTGCAAAATTGATCAAAAAAATGCAAAAAATTCGCAGTGTTGAAATGTTGAAACCATTCTATTACCACTAGAAACTATTCAATAACCTATTATCAAATCCTAGAGTGGATTCCTTGACACCTAGCGCTGCTAGGGCTGAAAAAACTTAAAAAACTGACAAAAATTTTCAAAAATCTTGAAAAAAATTGTGAAAATTAGTATAAATTTGCGTTTTTAGCTAGCGGTTGTTCGTCAGTAGCTAGCCACGGGAGGGGGGAGGGTGCACGGGGGTGCCGACAGTCGGGTGGGGGGGTGGGGGCAACAGGGCGGTGGGGGGGGCAATAGTGGGGGGGTCAGCAGTGGGGGGGGGTGGGGGGGTCTTCAACCTCTAAGAACCGCTGTTCACACCATAAGTATAAGACTCCAAAACTGTTTGAGCTGAAACAGAGCTAAAAGGCTCTAAGAGCACTTAATGCCCGCTGGGCGCTACCTGTTTATCCCGTTTTTGAGGACGAAAAGTCAAAAGCGTCAGACGAAGAATTGGTCAAGCGAAAAATCGCATAAAAAAAAAGACCGACAGGACTAATATAATTGCTAAACTTCGTTTGAGAGCAATTAAAAACTGTTCAAAAAACTTCAAAACAATTAGCAAGTATTTTTAAAATGATATTTGGGCTGTTAATATCCCCCAAACTTCATCTCGGTCATTAAAAATTATGTGAAGCTGTAAAAAAACTGCGTTGCCCCCTTAAACAAAAAGCCTGAAAATGATCAAAAAAACTTTAAAAAACTGTTCAAAAAACTTCAAAACAATTAGCAAGTATTTTTAAAATGATATTTGGGCTGTTAATATCCCCCAAACTTCATCTCGGTCATTAAAAATTAGCCATAAACAAATGTTCAGCCTCAAAGCTGTTTCATTGGTCACTAAAACAAAAAAGCCTGAAAGATTTTTCAACATAATTAAAAATCCTCTAATGGAACTTGATGCCCGCTCAGCTTTACCTGTTTATCCCGTTTTGAAAACTCAAAGTCATGGAAAAGGTGTGAAAACATCTAACAAACAAGGACTGAGTACCGATGCGGATTGTAAAAAAACCAAGAGAAGGCCAGTTAGAGCCCCAGCTATCGCTTGGCGGCTATTAAAAATTTTCGTGGAAATTAGGCGAATACCAATTAAAACTCTTAAAGGAGGTACAGCATATCCGCTTGATAACACGATGTAGTTAAGAGACTATAACAATGGTCTTAGCGAGAAAAAGCTTAAAAATCAATCAAAAATTGGCAGAATTTTTTAACTTTGAACATTTTCGCGATGTCGAACTCCAACTACCCCAACTTTCTATGCCTTTTTTCAAACAGTAGTTCTAAATTACTTACATTAAGGCTATTTCTAAGAAACATTCAATATTCTTTCCGCGTTCATTTTCAACCCAAATTCATTGCCAGTGATGCCACTGAGTAGTAATTTTCGACATGATACTGAGTACTAATTTTCAACATGCCACTGAGTAGTAATTTCCAATGCACGACAACTCTTTTGCATTTAACTACTCTGGGGGACACTTGATAACTCCAATGCTTCAAGTAGATTTTGAAGTACTTCTTTCAAGTGCTCTAATTGTTATTCGCCAATTTTCACAAAATTTAGCTCAGGATTTTCGCCCAATCAATTTTTTTTGCCAAGATTACGTTCGCCTAATATTCCATCCCTCGCTCTGAACAAAAAGCTACACATAAATCTAGAACATACATTATACGGCAGGATTAAACATTAAGATTTGGCAAATTTGCTCAAGCATATATTTTAGATCTGCAATAAATGGGAAAATGGAAAAGGATAATTGAAATAGACTTGCAGTCATCACAGAAGCTCTCTCCACAACAAGGTGTGATAACGGCCATCTTGTACGGTCCAGAACACAACTGACATTTGTATGAGTTGGGAATGTGAAGACCACTGGCTCCTTCCGGACTTTCCTCGATGGTTTCTGGGTTCCTCTCCTCGTCCGAATCACTTTCCAAAAACGGAGGCTTCTCCACTTTGCCTTCCGAGATCGCTTGACTGAAAGAAACTATTAATTAAATCTAGTAATGTTACTGCAGTCCACTGAATCAGAAAGCCGAAACAATCACTTTCTCCAAATATATCACTATAATTTATTATCACTGATGAGAAAACTAGTTCAGAAAAAAACTACCATTACCTGTCAATGATCGGAACCACATAGTCGCCAGTGGACGTAAGCAAAGCGCCAGGAGTATCTTGGCTAGCAGGTTTTGTATGCACCATTGGTATCCCTGTCGCCTTTTTCACTTGCTGTGTCGTTGCCTATTAACAGATGCGTTACTCTTTTGGCAAAGACTGGACACATTTGACACTGAATTACTCATTGCATCATTCACTTTGTTGTACCGGGCACAGTTTTATATCATTATATATCTCAGATTTTTCAGAACTATTCACGGGCACTGGTTCAACTCTATTGATGTCCGTTACCATTATTATTAAAACCATTTCCCAACAAAACAGTCTCAAATTGCTGAACATTCCCAAGTTTTCCTTTAATTACATGTGACTGGATTCATCCTGAATAAGAAAGTCATTTTAAATAAATCTCTACCGTGAATGCGTGACAAAATACAAATTGACGAGAACGACTGTAACCAGCATAAAATTAGTTTAATAGCATACAATTTTATTCATAATTCGAGGATAGCTTTTGTTAATTGTTGCGCACGCGTTTAATCAGATGATTAGTTGAGAATACTATTCTGCCCGTGACTATTGTGTTCACCATTAAAACTTAAAAAAATTGCTCGAAACTCTTACTTTGGGTGGTCCGAGGTACGTGCAGTACTTAATGAAGTGCCCAGGTTGCCCACATCTGTGACAGATGTAGCTCGGTGGAGGCTTAGCTGGCATATTCACGTACCTGATAATCAGAAATTAAAAGCATTTCAAGTCGAATCCACATTGAATCAGCGTAGCAATTAAAAATTTGGTAAAATGATAGAAAATTGAGTAGAAAACTTACTTAGAAGGGTCAAAATCAGATCCCGAATACTTTTGCATTGTGGCTATCTTATCCTCCTCGGATCCAGTCATCTTCGATATATCCATACTTCCCTAATAACACCATTTTTCTAATAATCACATGTGATTCGATTCTTCCTCAAAAGGAAACTACGTCAAAGCAATCTTTTGAATCAGAAAAATTCGATTAGTCGATAGAATGCAGAACCACATTTGCGGCATCGCTGAGGAGTATATTTGAAAACACACCCGCCAGATTGCCGGAAAAAAATTCCCGATTGAATTCCATGATCAAGATTAAAATATAAAATTAAAATTTGTACTAAAAGTAAAAGTTAATTTCTTTGATAGTTAAGCTTGTTATCAACATGGATAATCGTCATACATTGGCGCTAAACATTTCAAAATGACATTCACAAAAATGTCATAATCAACGTAAACTTCAAGATATTGATTCAGAAAAGAAGAATTTGGAACCAAAAAAGGCACGTGGAAACAATGTAATAAAGGTAATCGACTAAGGTATTTTGAGAAACATCAAAGAACAGACTAGAAAGAAGGCAAGACGAAGCCCCAACCCAGCAGCCCCGACTCCCCAAGAGGCATCGATATTGTCATTATGGCACTCCTGGTTGGGCTAGGCTCGTACAGATAGTAAAACGCGCTATTCTTTTGAATCTGGGTTCCGCCAAATGGACTTGGGACGTCTTCACAACCATTGTCACAGAAACAGAATGCTTAGTTAATGCGCGCCCTTTGACGCACGTCAGAAGTGACAACGAAGACGAGCATCCACTAACCACAAATCATTTTCTGATTGGTCGACCTTCCCTAACATACCAGCCTGTGTATTCAACGAGAACCCTTCTTTAAAGACAAAAACTTGGGAGCAGATCAGACGACTGGAAGCCATATGGAAGATGTTGCTCCGGGAAGGAACCAAATAAGGCACGTGGAAACAATGTAATAAAGGTAACCAACTGAGGATTTTTGAGTAAACACCAAAGAACAGAATAGAAAGAAGGCAAGTCCACGCCTCCAAACCCCCAAGCGGCATCGACATTGTCAAGACTGATCTGTTTTGAAAAGACTTCTGAAAAAACAGAAGATAGAGAGATTAGAATCAATACCAATAAGCATTTGAGAAAGGCCTTACAAAAAAGTTAAGCAGCGCTCAAATAAAATACGGCTTTATTAAGTTTCTATTTAATGACTCTGCTTATTTCAGGTTGCTTAGCTGGTCAGTTGCTCTTTATATGCAGAGTCAGCAGACTAGCTAAACGTTAAAGTGGCCTAGATAAGTAAAAAAAAAAAGATGAAATGTTGAACCAAGGTGAAGCGGAAAAATTGTTTGACTATGTAAAAAATATATATAGACTGCAGAATTCAGGTAACGACTCGAAGTCTTCTTCGCCAAAAAACTATAATTGCATATAGCTATTATCTAACTAACAATCTTAAGGAAATAAAACACAAAATTGCCAATTTAATTATCACAAAAAATAGGGATATTTAATTACTTTTTCATTTAAAAATTACACAACAATGTAAAAGCCTAATTGCAAATAATCGAGAAAAAAATTAATCACATTATAAAAGGCAAAGCCTAAAAACCTTGAGAAATGTTGCACAAAATACGTTTAATTAGTGGTAGGAATTACCTACACCCAGTAGGTTTCAATTCAGCTGACAGTATATGCAATAAAACAAAACGAAAATAAAACAAAACGAAATCACTTATTTAGCGAAAAAAATTTTCAGATGTATGTTTCGCTCTTTTTCAAAAGATATGAACAAAATGAGCACCCCTTTCTCAGCTGTTCGAAATGGTACACCGAAACGACCTTTTCAAACTTCCTTCACTCCCTGGCCGTCCGTTTTTTTCCTCGCTCACTTTTAAAACAAAACCATAAGGCCTCTTCGAGACACGTTTAAAATAGGAGCGAAATATGGCGTGGCTATTAATAATAAAAAATAGCAGGAAAATGATCCTTTCGAATATTGAGCTACAGAACAACTACAACTGTAATATGAGCGTGGGGTGCAGAGATGGGTCCAACTCGCAAAAATTACACTTCATATGAATTTATTTCTCATCAGCTTCGGTGTACCCTTAGAGACTAGTAAAACTCCAAGAGAGCTGTTCAGCAACTTAATGCCCACCATGCTTTACCTGTTTATTCCATTTCTGTGGACGTAAATCTCACAGCAAGAAAACAGAAGTTAGGATTCTTTTGGATTTTCATTATCCAAAGTCTCAGAAAGCAATTAAAGGGAGAAAAGATGCATCTTTTCACGCAGACCAATTATTAATTTAATTTAAGTTTTCCGCTTTCACATGACTTGTCTTGATTAACTTCAATCCTGATTTTCTTACTCTACGGTCAAACCTTTCGTTTTTCTTTGATCGACTATGTTGAAAGTTTCTGTGACACCCAGGAGCCGTTTTGATAAATATGTTAAGAACACTCGCTCTCGAATGTTTTCTCAATAATTATCAGAGTATTTAAATCCAAAAAAACTTACAATTGAATCTGCTATCTTCACTTGCGGATTCGCAGCAGCTTGAATTGCGAGTTCCTGAAAGCAGAAGTAATCAGATAGTGTTAAAATGCATGACAAAATTAATAGTTTAAATTCAATTTAGAGAGACTACCTTTTGTGCTGCCGCCTGTGCTTGGGCAAATGAGGATGTATAACTCATTTTTGTAGTCGTTTTATCACTAAAACAATTCTTTCTTTACCAGAAACCAGCCGAGCTGATTTTTTAAATGAAACAAAAACTTACACTGGGTTGTACACTTTTGGGCCAGATCCAGAACCCCGAGGTAGTCTCACAACTATCAGGGACGTGTTTTCAGGAATCAAAGCCTCGTCAGCAGCATATTCTAGAAAACACCAACATCTTATATTATATGACGCATTTCCACTGCCGTTGTCAAAAAGTTTTAAAAGTATAATAATAATAATAAACTCAACGAAAAAAGATTCACAAGCATTACCTTCATTGCTGGCTGCATTGGTTAGCTGCAGGTCCGACTCGTCTATCTTCATTTTTTTCTTAGCGACAATTGACCTTCGCACTTCCTTGGCTGATATTGACAGGCCATCGAAAGTAATTGAGTCAAACTTTAATTGGCTCTTGAACTTAAAAAAGATCTGAGCCGGCATCTCTGAAAAATGAAAAAAAATCAAAGCAAATACTCAGACACACTAATTAGTCACTTTACAGCAGCTGGAATAGCGAGTTCCTGATAGCCGATAGTATAGAACAGTTTGACAATTTTTTTTCATTTTTTGCGGGACTTAGTATTCAGGTCGTTCCCGTGCCAGCCCACCCCTCCACGAAAGAACTGTCCCCATTATATTATATTTACGGTTTGGGACGGGGGCTATACTGACCAAGAAAACGCTCAAAGTGCTAATTTACATGGTAAACTGCATATTTTTGAACAGCATTTTTATTACCAGCCCGATTTCCCCTTCCCTTTAGTTCGATATGAATCTACTCGAAATTGGTAGAATTGAAGAAGAAATTAACATAAATAAATTGGTGACCAGTTGATACCAATTCTCTAAAACTTAGAAGAATTACAATTATATCGATTTCAGTCGACTAAAAAAAAAACTCCCTTTAGGGGAAACCGAAATCCGGATGGTAATAAATCTGCGTATCAGAAACAGGCATTTTACCATGTTATACTGTAATTTGAGCATTTATTTTTGTCAAAGAGTGTAATGTTACAAGACCACTAAGAAGGGGCTTGAATGATTAACAGCCATCGTTTTGTGTCTAACAATGTTGTTACTCCTGGTTTACAGTCGATGCCCCTGGAGTGCGCTTCCAAAAACGGCTTTAATCACAAAGTTATTAAATTGGAGGTTTTATTTGACTAAATTCAAAATACCCTGGTGGGTCACAAATGACTGAACAATGGGTAAATCTCAGCCATGATACAAGCTACATTGATGCCTTTGCGTCTTCAATTGCCGTTACCCTAGCTTTCAGTTTAAAAATACTATTCAGCCAAGAAAAGAATTAAATTGTGAATGGTCAATCAACACCAAAAAGAACAAAATATTTCCCATTTCCGTCGTAGTCAAGTGCAGCTAATTTTTTCAGAGAATCTTTCACTGAAAACTTTTAACATTACGGGTAAAATGCAATTTTTCGAAACAATATTCCTACTCGCATCTGTATATTTGCTCCGCCGATTGATGTTTAGGCGTTTGATGAATTACTTAATTTTTGAATTATGTGCATTTCTTTTTGGTCTTCTTGAACATCTGTTAGCGCAAGTTTGCGTTCTTAGCTTTGGTCAAACTTTATACGCATCAAAATGTCATTTAGTCAAAGAAATGTTGGGAGCCGGAGAATATTCATTAGTGGCTATTGGCTTATGTAGTTTGGTTTATGTAGCAATGGTTTATGTAACTCATTTCATCAAAATTGTCTACCAGTATTTCAGCATTAGTGAAAGAGACGGCAGAAAAAACTCATATGAACTTAAAGTGCCAAACTCACAATAGGATATCAGATGTAATTTCTGTGCAGTACGAATAGCCAAGGCCTGGAATAGTTTTCCAAAATCTTCGACCGAAAGTAACAACGTGAACGAAATTAAGAATAATTTGGACTGACAACTGACCGACTTATTACTCTTAAGGCGACTGAACCACGCCACTATAGAAGAGCTGCTTAGACCTTGTGTTGAAAAAATTTAATGTTTTTAAATTCGGTGCGACTAGTCAACTTGAGCAACAGACAAGCAGGCAAAACAAATTGTTTTGTGTTTAAGCTCGTTTGAAATTATTTCCTTTTAAGTTGAACTGCTTTCTTCTTGTTTTCTTTTCTAAATGTTCGAAATCTTTACTTTAAAACTTCTTTCTGCTATAGTAACTACTGACACTAATTTTTGAAGTTAATCTGCAGTGGTAACAACTGACACCAAAAATTCTATCTGGTGATTACTGAGACCAAAGTGGGGAAAGAGACTTCTTTCGGCTAATTCTGAGACCGCTGACTAAAGAAGAATTTACGTTTGAGTTTTCGAACTCTAAAGGACTATTTGCGTGAGCGATTTTCATTGGGGAGTTATTTGGGAAATTTTGATTTTCTTGTTTTTGAGCTAAAGAAAGGAGAGTTCTTATCTCTTCCTTTTTTATTTGAGAAGGTGTTTTCAGTACATATTACTCAATTAAGAGTGCACTTGGCTAGTAGTATACACAAAAAAGAAAACACAATAGGTGTCATTGTCTGACTTTTGTACGAATTTGTACTAACTCGTTAATTAGGCGCTCGGCTATTTGTGTGCAAGTAAGATCAAAGAAAACAGAAACACTTTTGTAGGTGTGTTTTTGAAGAAGCGTTTCAGGAAATTTACTGTCCGTTCTTTGCGGTTCTGCAAAATAATTTTAAAAATAATCAGCTTGTTTTCAAAAAAACCGAAGGGATCTGTTCAAAAACTTATTTGTTGTCGATTGAAAACTTCTATTAAAACGTTAGAAAACGTTTTTTGACTTTTTAAAGTCAAAGAAGCGAATTTGGCAATTTTAAATCGCCTTTCGCAAAATTGCAAAATTGATAAAAGTTTTGAAGATTCTTTTCCGACAAACTGAGGAGGCCCAATCAGTAGGTTTTTGGATTTATTAAATGTTTCATTCAAACAATATGAAAACGTTTTTTTGAATTTTTTGAGTCAAAGAAGCAATTTTGCCAATTTTAAGTTGCCTCTTTTCTAAAATAAAAAATCGACAAATAAATTGTGAAGCCTGTTTTATAACAGACTGAGGGGGGCCACTCAAAAAGTTTTTTGGATCTCTTAAGTCTTAATCAAAATGTAAGCAAAAAATTTGATTTTTTTTAGACAAAGAAGCAATTTTTTGTCATTTTTGAGTTGCCTCTTTACTAAATTTCAATTTTGGTAAACTAACGTTGAAGCTTGTTTTCTAACAAACCGAAGGTGCCTAATCAATAGATTTTTTTTGGATCTATTAAATGTTTTAATCAAAACGTCACAAAAACGTTTTTTGAATTTTTGATTCTATGAAGCAATTTTGCCAATTTTATGTTGGCTCTTTACGTAAATGCAGAATCGATAAACCAAGTTTAAATCTCGTTTTCTAACAAACTCAGGGGGCGCAATTAATAAGTTTTTTGGATTTAATAAAAAAATTTTCATTGAAACGATAGAAAAACATTTTTTTGTTTTTTCTCACTTGGGGATGGATGTCAGCCTCTTTGTTTTTTTAAAAATATTCCCTTTCAGAAGGTAGACAATATTTTCTTAATCACGGAGGTAGGACACCAAAATTATGTTACAAATAATTAGTCCAGACTTGTTTAGTAGCTCTTATTTGGCTGAACCTTCTTGTTAGCTGTTTTATGGAAAAGCGTAAAACTCTGGTTTCTTTGGAGGTGGCTTAATCATCAGTAAATTTCACGTTTTGACTTCTTTTTGTGCGTTTCTAAGTTCATTGGGAACAAGGTGAAAGCGTTCTTCTAAATTGGATACACCAAATATTGGAACGAAAACAATTTATATAATAGCAAGAAAAACTGTCTCAAAATAAAATCCATTTGCGACTAATGTGACCCAATTAGGCTATCTTAATGCAGATCATTCTTCCGAACCCTCTTGAGGAGGGAGAGACTATATATCAAATGATTTGTTTTTGTTCATTCAATTTTGACCAATCGACATATTCATTTTAGAGAGTTATGAGTGATATCATTGGAAAGCCCGTCCATCGTATAATAGAAAATTAAACAGCTTTTTTGAATTTGGTTTTCCAAAGCGATTTATCGTGGTTTAAGTTTTTGTGATTATTAGACCTATTTGCGTTACTTTTATTCATCTTTACCGGAAATTTTGCCTAAAATTTTAATAATTTTGCTAATGTTTAACAATATAACAGTGTTAACAAGTTAACAGTTGATTTTGTTTTTAAAGAAAAAAAAGTATTGCTGGCTATTTTGATTTATTTTTTTGGCCAACACTTTTGCTAAATATTTTAAAATTCAGACTTTTTGATGATGAACTGCACAAACTAAGCTACTTTAGTCCACTTTGATAAAATTACCCGGACGTAAACACCAAAAACAACTAACACATTCTTGCAATCATGGCGCTATTCCTACTTCCATTTCAATTGAGAAGAGTTTAAAATTAAATTTTTTCCGTTATTTGCTAAATTTACTCTATGATTATTAAAAATGCGTTTTTTCGACTTTTTAGGTAACAAATTTTCTAGATCCACAGCATTCGAAACATTTGAGCGCTCTTAATTGAAGAACACCAAAATTATGTTACAAATAATTAGTCTAGACTTGTTTAGTAGCTCTTATTTGGCTGAGCCTTCTTGTTAGCTGTTTTATGGAAAAGCTTAAAACTCTGGTTTCTTTGGAGGTGGCTTAATCATCAGTAAATTTCACGTTTTGACTTCTTTTTGTGAGTTTCTAAGTTCATTGGGAACAAGGTGACAGCGTTCTTCTAAATTGGATACACCAAATATTGGAGGGAAAACAATTTATTTAATAGCAAGAAAAACTATCTCAAAATAAAATCCATTTGCGAATAATGTGACCCAATTAGGCTATCTTAATGCAGATCATTTTTCCGACCCCTCTTGAGGAGGGAGAGACTATATATCAAATGATTTGTTTTTGTTCAGTCAATTTTGACCAATCGACATATTCATTTTAGAGAGTTGTGAGTAATATCATTGGAAAGCCCGTCCATCGTATAATAGAAAATTAAACGGCTTTTTTGAATTTGGTTTTCCAAAGCGATTTATCGTGGTTTAAGTTTTTGTGATTATTAGACCTATTTGCGTTATTTTTATTCATCTTTACCGGAAATTTTGCCTAAAATTTTAATAATTTTGCTAATGTTTAACAATATAACAGTGTTAACAAGTTAACAGTTGATTTTGTGTTTAAAGAAAAAAAGTATTGCTGGCTATTTTGATTTATTTTTTTGGCCAAAACTTTTGCTAAATATTTTAAAATTCAGACTTTTTGATGATGAACTGCACGAACTAAGCTACTTTAGTCCACTTTGATAAAATTACCCGGACGTAAATACCAAAAACAACTAACCTATTCTTAAAATCATGGCGCTATTCCTACTTCCACTTCAATTGAGAGGAGTTTAAAATTAAAATTTTTCCGTTATTTGCTAAATTTACTCTATGATTATTAAAAATGCGTTTTTTCGAATTTTCAGGTAACAAATTTTCTAGAGCCACAGCATTCGAAACATTTGAGCGCTCTTAATTGAAGAACAGTAATAGCAAGGCTGGTTTTGGTCATCTTCTGGACTGTTACAACCCAAAAGTAATTCAGATTGTGATCAGTCAGTCTTTTCTAAAAAAATCGGTCCTTTTTGTTAATTAAAGAAGAGAACAGTTCAAATCAAAGCTCAATGTTGATAGATTCAATTGGCATTTTAAGTAGTTCCAAATTAATGTATTTAGTTTCTTTTTTGAAAAATTATTGTCGTGTTGGCGTTTAAAAGTGTTTGATTTTCAAAAAAAGAACGGCTCACTGAACTTTTTCACTATTTTCTGTTAATTTGGTAAACTTTTAGCTTATTTTCGGCAACAAATGAATGCTTTTCCTTCCTCCTCTTTCTACTGATTTCAATATTAATCAAAATGTAAAGAAAACATTTGATTTTTTTCGGGGAAAGAAGCCTTTTTTGTCAATTTTGAGTTGCCTCTTTACTTAAATTCAATTTCGGTAAAATAACGTTGAAGCTTGTTTTCTAACAAACTGAAGGTGCCTAATCATTAGATTCTTGTGGATCTATTAAATGTTTTAATCAAAACGTCAGAAAAATTTTTTTTGAATTTTTGATTCAGTGAAGCAATTTTGCCAATTTTGTGTTGCTTCTTTACGAAAATGCAGAATCGATTAACTAACTTTGGATCTATTTTCCTAACAAACTCAGGGGGCCCAATTAATAAGTTTTTTGGATTTAATAAAAATTTTTCATTGAAACGATAGAAAAACATTTTTTTGGTTTTTCTCACTTGCGGATGGATGTCAGCCTCTTTGTTTTTTTAGAAATATTCCGTTTCAGAAGGTAGACAATATTTTCTCAATCACGGAGGTAGGACTCCAAAATTATTTTACAAATAATTAGTCTAGACTTGTTTAGTAGCTCTTATTTGGCTGAGCCTTCTTGTTAGCTGTTTTTTGGAAAAACGTAAAACTCTGGTTTCTTTGGAGGTGGCTTAATCATCAGTAATTATCATGTTTTGACATCTTTTTGTGAGTTTTCAAGTTCAATGGGAACAAAGTGAAAGCGTTCTTCTAAATTGGGTACACCAAGTAATAGAACGAAAACAATTTACTTAATAGCAAGAAAAACTAACTCATAATAAAATCCACTTGCGAATAATGTGACCCAGTTAGGCTATCTTAATGCAGATGTTTTTTCCGACCCCTCTTGAGGTGGGAGAGACTATATATCAATTGATTTCTTTTTGTTCATTCAATTTTGACCAATCGACATATTCATTTTAGAGAGTTGTGAGTGATATCATTAAGAAGCCCGTCCATCGAAAAATATAAAATTAAAGGGCTTTTTTGAATTTTGTTTTTCAGAGCGATTTATCGTGGTTTAAGTTTTTGTGATTATTAGACCGATTTGCGTTACTTTTATTCATTTTTTCCGGAAATTTTGCCTAAAATTTCAATAATTTTGCTAATATTTAACAATATAACAGTGTTAACAATGTAACAGTCGATTTTGTTTTTTAGGGAAAAAAAGTTTTGTTGGCTACTTTGATTTATATTTTTGGCTGAAACTTTGGCTAAATATTTTAAAAATCAGACTTTTTGATGATAAACTGCACGAAATAAGCTACTTTAGTCCACTTTGATGACATTAGCCAGAGGTAAACACCAAAAACAACTAACACAATCTTTCAATCATGGCGCTATTCCTGCTTCCACTTCAATTGAGAGGAGTTTGAAATTAAAATTTTTCCGTTATTCGCTAACTTTACTCTATGATTGTTGAAAATGCCTTTTTTGAATCTTTAACTAACAAATTATCTAGATCCACAGCATTGGAAAAATTTGAGTGCTCTTAATTGAATAACAGTAATAGCAAGGCTGAATTTGGTCATCTTCCGGACTGTTACAACCCAAAAGTAATTTGGATTGTGATCAGTCAGTCTTTTCTACAAAAATCGGTCTTTTTTGTGAATTAAAGAAGAGAACAGTTCAAATCAAAGCTCAATGTTGATAGATTTAATTGGATTTTAAGTAGTTCCAAATTAATGTATCTGGTTTCTTTTTTGAAAAATTTTGGTCGTTTTGGCGTTTAAAAGTGTTTGATTTTCAAAAAAAAAACGGTTTACTCAACTTTTCTTCTATTGTCTTGTTAGTTTGGTAAACTTTTTAGCTTATTTTTGGCAAAAAATGAATGCTTTTTCTTCCTCCTCTTTCTACTGATTTCAATTTTGATCTTTTTGCGGTTTTACGCGTTAAGTGAATGTTTTCTGGCTTGATACTACTAGGTTTCACAGTTTTTTTTTCATTTTTAGGCATTGTCCAATTTTTCGTTGGCATTCGCCCGTTTGTTTGCCTTTTGTCACATTATGAAATCATTGAGAGTTCACATATTGCATTATTGGCGTTCAAAATAAGGCACAAAAGAACATATAAAAGTCTTTAAAGGCATAGATTAAGGTCTCAATGGCGTCGACACCCCTTTCTCGAAGATTTTACTTGAAATGTTTACATTTGTTTTTAACTGTTGTTTTTACTTTCTTTTTCGTCGTATGAAATTTCTTGGATGATGACTGTTTTTATTGACTTTCTATGGAGTAATAAATGAACTTATTTGTTGATTTGTGTAGATAGATGATGGCTTTCATGACTTTGAAACCATTTGTTCTTTTTGTCTTATTGTTACCTAATCTTGCCAATTACAGGTTACATGTTGCCTTGTTATTGTCTAGGGAAATGCAAGTGTACAAAGTTTTGTTTTTGAAGAATTCATTAAGATTTTACAGGCTTGGCCACCAGTTTTTCGCACTATCTGATTTTTGTCTCTTTTTGACGCATTTTGTAGATGTAAGACCAATTCTGAATAATTACAGGTCTCAGGCTCAAAGTTTGGACGAATAAACGAACGTTGTTAATAATTTCATTCTATCGCTAATGGCTTCCATGGTTTTGATACAATTGTTTTTGAAAATTAAAATTTATTACTTAATTTTAACCTTTTCTTTTTTCTCTACATGGTACCTATACTCAAAGAAGAGGGCGCATCCCTCATTTTTTAGGCTCGAGGGAAGTTCAATTGAATACATTTGGAGGGGCAAATTATGGCTTTACGGGTTCGACAGCTTTTTCTCGCAAGTTTTCAATTTTTCTTCTCTATTTGTTCTTTTTCCAGCCGCATAAAAAAGAATAATGACAGGTTTTAATACCCTCCTATAGAGGCATATGCAGTCATAAACATGTTGGATGTTTTCACTTTCTATCTAATGGTTTTCATTACTTTGAAATTTATTGTTTTCATAAATGTAAGCAAATTTTTTAATTTTGATTTTTTTCTCTAATTGTTACCGAGCCTTATTATTGAGTGATCCCATATCTTTTCCAGCGAAATTCCAATTTTTTTGTTTAGTTTCAATTTTATCTTGACCTTGTTTATAATTCTTTTTATACGGAGAAATTTTTGGATGTTATTAACGTTTGTTGTTTGATTTTGTTCGTCTTGTCTTGCTTTCGCAATAATGATTGATCTTATGAATCTAACGCGGCAGCTTTTACTCCACTGAGTTATTCGCGTAGGAGGCAATATTTTTGTTTCTACGCATTTGATTTTTGAAAAATACCTGAATTTTCTGGGGTTTTCTATCTCTTCCTCATATGGTAGACATTTATGCGAAAACTGTGGATTGTGGATAAGCGGGGTCGGAAATTTATGTGCAAACGCACATTATAGAGCTTCCTTGTTCTCATCTAAATTTGTGGCAATTAAATTGAATATTATCTACAAGCCAACTTTTAGCTTATTATCGGCAAAAAATGAATGTTTTTTCTCCCTCCTCTTTTTGCCGATTTCAAGTTTGATCTTTTTGCGAGTTTAGGCGTTAAGTTATTGTTTTCTGGCTTTGATAATACAAGGTTTCACAGTTTTTCTGAGGCCTTGGCCCACTTTTCTTTGGCAGTGGCCCGTTTTCATCTCCTTTTGTCACATCAAAATATTGAGAGTTCAAATATTGCAATAATGGCTTTTCAAATTTTTACAATAATGGCGTTTCAAAATTTTTACATCTGTCCCTAACCGTCGTTTTTACTTTGTCGTTTTAGTGGTATGAATTTTCCCGGATAATGACAGATTTTGTTGACTTTGTACGGAGGAATAAATGAGCCTATATTCTGATTTGTGTAGATAGATGATGATTTTCATGACTTTGAAATCTTTTGTTTCAAAAAATAAATCAATTTTACTTCGCATTTGTTCTTTTTTGTCTATTTCTTACCTAGTCTTGTTAATTACAGGTCACATATGACCTTGTTGTCGTCTTGTGAAGATGCAAATGTAAAAAATTTTGGGATCTTTTCAACAATTGCCTCCCCCTTTTGGGGGGCTGTTCTTGAATAGAATTTCAGCGAGTGATTTATTAACCAATCAGAGACGAGTAATAAGTATCCGTGTAAGCTCATACTGTGTTAAACTGGATAGAATAAAATGCGCCATGCTAGGGCAATTAGCCGAAATGGAATACAAAGGGAAAAGAATTTCCGACTGGCGGGTCGGTGGGCGCGCTTCGCGCGCGTCGCGGCTTCGCCGCGATAACCGACCCGCGATTTCCAGATTACATCCCGTAGTGCGTGAGAGGCATGGCCGTGAACACCTGTCAGCAATTGCGCTTAAACTATTTTTCGGCTATCTAAACTGTAGGCCAACTAATATTGTGGTAAAGTATAGCACAGAAGGGGAGGCGATTCTCTACTTGGTACCAAAGGGGGGGGGCAATTGTTGAAAAGATCCAAATTTTGTTCTTGAAGAACTCGTTAAAAATTTGAAGGCTTGTACACCAGTTTTTCGCAATATCTGATTTTTATCTAATTTTGACGCATTTTGTAGATGTAAGAACTTTTCTGAATAAAGTCAGGTCTCAGGCGCCACCTTTGGACGAATAAACGAACGTTATTACTAATTTCGTTTTGTAGCTAATGGCTTCCATGGTTTTGATACAATTGTTTTCGAAAATGAAAAATGTATTACTTAATTTTGCCCTTTTCTTTTTGTCTACACGGTAACTATACTCAATAAGGAGAGGTCGCATCCCCCATTTTTGGAGTTCAATGAAAGCTCAATTGAACACATTTTGCGGGGCAAAATATAGCTTTACGGGTTCAACAGCGTTTTCTCGCAAGTTTTCAATTTTAGTTCTATATTGGTTCTTTTTGCAGCCGCTTAAAAAATGAATAATGACAGGTCTTAATACCCTCCGATAGAAGCATATGCAGTCATAAACATGCTGGATGTTTTCACTTACTATCTAATGGTTTTCATTACTTTGAAATTAATTGTTTTCAAAAGTGTAAGCCAAATTTTTAACTTTGATTTTTTTCGTCTAATTGTTACCGAGCCTTATAATTGAGTGGTCCCATATCTTTTCTAGCATAGTTCAAGTTATTTTGTTTAGTTTCAGTTTTATCTGACGCTAATATGACCTTTTTGATAAGTTTTTTTAAGGGGACAAAATTTTGGATGTTATTAACGTCTGTTCTTTCAATTTGTTGTTCGTCTTCTCTTGCTTTCGCAATAATGATTGATCTCATGAATCTAACGCAACATTTTTTACTCCACTGGGTTTTTTGCGTTTGAGGCGATACTTTCTTTCACCGACATATTTTTTAATACCTGAATTTTTGAGGGATTTCTATCTCTTCCTCATTTGTTAGACATTTATGTCAAATTTGTGGATGAGCGGGGTCGGAATTTATGGGCAAACGCACATTACCGAGCTTCCTCTTTGTCATCTAAGTCTGTGGCAATTAAATTGAACATTATCTACTAGTCAACTTTTAGCTTTCTGTCGGCAAAAAAGAATGCTTTTTCCCCTCCTCTTTATACTTGTTTCAAATTTGATCTTTTTGCTGTTTTATGCGTTAAGTTATTGTCTTCTGGCTTTGATACTACTAGGTGTCACAGTTTCTTTTTTTCATTTTTAGACATTGGCCTATTTTTTTGGCATTAGCTCGTTTTTTTCTCGTTTTGTCACATTATCGAATTATTGAGAGTTCACATAACGCATTACAGGCGTTCAAAATAAGGCGCAATAGAGCATATAAAAGTCTTTAAAGGCATAGATTAAGGTCTTAACGGCTTCGACACCCCATTATCGAAGAATTTATTTGAAATTTTTACATTTGTCTGTAACTGTCGTTTTCACTTTGTCTTTGTAGTCGTATGAAATTACCCGGATAATGACAGCTTTTATTGACTTTGTACGGAAGAATAAATGAGCCTATAATCTGTTTTGTGTATATATGTGATGGCTTTCATGGTTTTGAAATTTTTGTTTAAAAAAAACAATTTTACTTCTCATTTGTTCTTTTTGTCTATTTGTTACCTACTTTCGTTATTTACAGGTCACATATGAACTTGTTGTCGTCTAGGGAAGATGCAAGTGTACAAAATCTTATGTTTTCGAAGAAACCGATAATAATTTACATGCTTGGACACCGCTTTTTCGCAATATCTGATTTTTGTCTGTATTTGACAAAATTTGTAGAGTTGATACCTATTCTGAATAATTTCAGGTCCCAGGCGCAATCTTTGTACGAATAAACGAACGTTACTAAGTATTTCATTTTATAGCTAAGGGCTTCGATGGTTTTGAAAAAACGGTTTTCGAAAATAACAAAAGTATTACTTAATTCTGCCCTTTTCTTTTTTGTCTACATGGTACCTATACTGAATAAGGAGGTCGCATCCCCATTTTTGTAGATCGAGGAAAGCTCAATTGAACACATTTTGAGGGGCAAAATATGGCTTTGCGGGTTCGACAGCGTTTTTTCGCAAATTTTGAATTTTTGTTTTCTATTTGTTCTTTTTGCAGCCGCATAAAAATTGAATAATGACATGGTTTTCAATTGAATAATGGCTTCCATGGTTTTGATACAATTGTTTTCGAAAATAAAAAATGTATTACTTAATTTTGCCTACACGGTAACTATACTCAATAAAAAGAGGTCGCATCCCCCATTTTTGGAGTTCAAGGAAAACTCAATTGGACACAATTTGCGGGGCAAAATATAGCTTTACGGGTTTGACAGCCTTTTCTCGCAAGTTTTAAATTTTAGTTCTATATTGGTTCTTTTTGCAGCCGCATAAAAAATGAAAAATGACAGGTCTTAACACCCTTCTATAGAGGCATATGCCATCTTAAACATGTTGGATGGTTTTACTTGCTATCGTATGGTTTTCATTACTTTAAAATTCTTTGTGTTCAAAAATGTGAGCCAATTTTTTACTTTGATTTTTTTGTCTAATTGTTACCCAGCCTTATTAATGAGTGGTCTCATATCTTTTCTAGCAAAGTACAAGTTACTTTTTTTAGTTTGAGTTTTTTTTGAAAAATACCTGAATTTTTGAAGGTTTTCTATCTCTTCCTCTTTTGTTAGACATTTATGTCAAAACTTTGGATGACCGGGGTCGGAATTTATGTGCAAACGCACATAACCGAGCCTCCTCTTTGTAATCTAAGTCTGTGGCCATTAAATTGAACATTATCTACTAGTCAACTTTTAGCTTTCTGTCGGCACAAAAAGAATGCTTTTTCTCCCTCTTCTTTATACTCATTTCAAATTTGATCTTTTTGCGGTTTTATGCGTTAAGTTATTGTTTTCTGGTTTTGATACTACTAGGTGTCACAGTTTCTTTTTTCATTTTTAGACATTGGTCTATTTTTTTGGCATTAGCCCGTTTTTTTCTCGTTTTGTCACATTATCGAATTATTGAGAGTTCAAATCATGTATTACAGGCGTTCAAAATAAGGCGCAATAGAGCATAAAAAAATCTTTAAAGGCATAGATTAATGACTTAACGGCTTCGACACCCCGTTATGGAAGAATTTATTTGAAATTTTTACATTTGTCTGTAACTGTCGTTTTCACTTTGTCTTTGTAGTCGTATGAAATTACCCGGATAATGACAGCTGTTATTGACTTTGTACGGAGGAATAAATGAGCCTATATTCTGATTTGTGATATATGATAGTTCTCATGACTTTGAAATCATTTGTTTTAAAAAAAATCAATTTTACTTCGCATTTGTTCTGTTTGTCTATTTGTTACCTAGTTTCGTTAATTACAGGTCACATATGAACTTGTTGTCGTCTAGGGAAGATGCAAGTGTACAAAATCTTATGTTTTCGAAGAAAACGTTAATAATTTACATGCTTGGACACCGGTTTTTCGCAATATCTGATTTTTGTCTGTATTTGACGCAATTTGTAGAGTTGATACCTATTCTGAATAATTTCAGGTCTCAGGTGCAACCTTTGGACGAATAAACGAACGTTATTAATAGTTTCGTTTTGTAGCAAATGGCTTCCATGGTTTTGATACAATTGTTTTTGAAAATAAAAAAAGTATTACTTAATTTTGCCCTTTTCTTTTTTGTCTACACGGTAACTATAATCAATAAGGAGAGGTCGCATCCTCCATTTTTGGAGTTCAAGGAGAGCTCAATTGGACACATTTTGCGGGGCAAAATATAGCTTTACGGGTTCGACAACGTTTTCTCGCAAGTTTTCAATTTTAGTTCTATATTGGTTCTTTTTGCAGCCGCATAAAAAATGAAAAATGACAGGTCTTAACACCCTTCTATAGAGGCATTTGCCATCTTAAACATGTTGGATGGTTTCACTTGCTATCTTATGGTTTTCATTACTTTAAAATTCTTTGTGTTCAAAAATGTGAGCCAATTTTTTACTTTGATTTTTTTGTCTAATTGTTACCCAGCCTTATTAATGAGTGGTCTCATATCTTTTCTAGCAAAGTACAAGTTACTTTTTTTAGTTTGAGTTTTTTTTGAAAAATACCTGAATTTTTGAAGGTTTTCTATCTCTTCCTCTTTTGTTAGACATTTATGTCAAAACTTTGGATGACCGGGGTCGGAATTTATGTGCAAACGCACATAACCGAGCCTCCTCTTTGTAATCTAAGTCTGTGGCCATTAAATTGAACATTATCTACTAGTCAACTTTTAGCTTTCTGTCGGCACAAAAAGAATGCTTTTTCTCCCTCTTCTTTATACTCATTTCAAATTTGATCTTTTTGCGGTTTTATGCGTTAAGTTATTGTTTTCTGGCTTTGATACTACTAGGTGTCACAGTTTCTTTTTTCATTTTTAGACATTGGTCTATTTTTTTGGCATTAGCCCGTTTTTTTCTCGTTTTGTCACATTATCGAATTATTGAGAGTTCAAATCATGTATTACAGGCGTTCAAAATAAGGCGCAATAGAGCATAAAAAAATCTTTAAAGGCATAGATTAATGACTTAACGGCTTCGACACCCCGTTATCGAAGAATTTATTTGAAATTTTTACATTTGTCTGTAACTGTCGTTTTCACTTTGTCTTTGTAGTCGTATGAAATTACCCGGATAATGACAGCTGTTATTGACTTTGTACGGAGGAATAAATGAGCCTATATTCTGATTTGTGATATATGATAGTTCTCATGACTTTGAAATCATTTGTTTTAAAAAAAATCAATTTTACTTCGCATTTGTTCTGTTTGTCTATTTGTTACCTAGTTTCGTTAATTACAGGTCACATATGAACTTGTTGTCGTCTAGGGAAGATGCAAGTGTACAAAATCTTATGTTTTCGAAGAAAACGTTAATAATTTACATGCTTGGACACCGGTTTTTCGCAATATCTGATTTTTGTCTGTATTTGACGCAATTTGTAGAGTTGATACCTATTCTGAATAATTTCAGGTCTCAGGTGCAACCTTTGGACGAATAAACGAACGTTATTAATAGTTTCGTTTTGTAGCAAATGGCTTCCATGGTTTTGATACAATTGTTTTTGAAAATAAAAAATGTATTACTTAATTTTGCCCTTTTCTTTTTTGTCTACACGGTAACTATAATCAATAAGGAGAGGTCGCATCCTCCATTTTTGGAGTTCAAGGAGAGCTCAATTGGACACATTTTGCGGGGCAAAATATAGCTTTACGGGTTCGACAACGTTTTCTCGCAAGTTTTCAATTTTAGTTCTATATTGGTTCTTTTTGCAGCCGCATAAAAAATGAAAAATGACAGGTCTTAACACCCTTCTATAGAGGCATTTGCCATCTTAAACATGTTGGATGGTTTCACTTGCTATCTTATGGTTTTCATTACTTTAAAATTCTTTGTGTTCAAAAATGTAAGCCAATTTTTTACTTTGATTTTTTTGTCTAATTGTTACCCAGCCTTATTAATGAGTGGTCTCATATCTTTTCTAGCAAAGTACAAGTTACTTTTTTAGTTCAAGTTTTTTTTGAAAAATACCTGAATTTTTGAGGGTTTTCTATCTCTTCCTCATTTGTTAGACAATTATGTCAAAACTGTGAAGGAGCGGGGTCGGAACTTTATTTGCAAACGCACATTACCGAATCTCCTTGTTGTCATCTAAATCTGCGGCCGTTAAATTGAACATTATCTACTAGTCAAGTTTTAGCTTATGGTCGGCAAAAAATGAATGCTCTTTCTCCCTCCTCTTTATACTGATTTCAAATTTGATCGTTTTTCGGTTTTACGCGTTAAGTTATTGTTTTCTGGCTTTGATACTAGAAGGTTTCACAGTTTTTATTCATTTTAAGGCATTAGCCCGTTTTTTTTTCGTTTTGCCACATTATCAAAATATTGAGAGTTCACATATTGCATTACAGGCGTTCAAAATAAGGCACAATAGAACATATAAAAGTCTTTATAGGCATAGATTAAGGTCTTAACGGCTTCGACAACCCTTTCTCTAAGAATTTATCTGAAATTTTTACATTTGTTTTTAACTGTCGTTTTTAATTTGTCTTTTTAGTCATATGAATTTTCCCAGATAATAACAGCTCTTTTTGACTTTTTACGGAGGAACAAAATGAGCGTATATTATGATTTGTGTAGATAGATGATGGTTTTCATGACTTTGAAATCATTTGTTTTAAAAAAAACTTTTTTACTTCGCATTTGCTCTTTTTGTATATTTTTTACCTAGTCTCGTGAATTACAGTTCACATATAACTCTGTTGTCGTCTAGGGAAGATGCGAGTGTACAAAATCCTGTTTTTGAAGAATTCGTTAAGAATTTACAGGCTTGGACACCGGTTTTTCGCAATATCTGCTTTTTGTCTATATTTGACGCATTTTGTAGATGTAAAACCTTTTCTGAATAATTACAGGTCTCAGGCGCAACCTTTGGTCTAATAAACGAACGTTACTAAGTATTTCATTTTATAGCTAAGGGCTTCGATGGTTTTGAAAAAACGGTTTTCGAAAATAACAAAAGTATTACTTAATTCTGCCCTTTTCTTTTTTGTCTACATGGTACCTATACTGAATAAGGAGGTCGCATCCCCATTTTTGTAGATCGAGGAAAGCTCAATTGAACACATTTTGAGGGGCAAAATATGGCTTTGCGGGTTCGACAGCGTTTTTTCGCAAATTTTGAATTTTTGTTTTCTATTTGTTCTTTTTGCAGCCGCATAAAAATTGAATAATGACAGGTCTTAATAACCTCCTACAGAGGCACATTCGATCATAAACATGTTGGATATTTTCACTTGCTATCTAATGGTTTTCATTACTTTGAAATTAATTGTGTTCAAAATTTAAGCCAACTTTTTACTTTGATTTTTTTGTCTGATTGTTACCGAGCTTTATTATGGTGTGGTCTCATATCTTTTCCAGCGAAGTACAAGTTGTTTTGTTTAGTTTCGGTTATATCTGGCGCTGTTTTGACCTTGTTAAAAAGTTTTTTTAATGAAAAACGTTTGGATGTTATTAACGTTTGTTGTTTGATTCTGTTGTTCGTCTTGTCTTGCTTTCGCAATAATGATTGATCTCATGAATCTAACGCGGCATTTTTTACTCCACTGAGTTATTCTTGTTGGAGGCGATATTTTCGTTCATACACATTTTTTTTGGAAAATACCTCAGTTTTTGAGGGTTTTCTATCTCTTCCTCATTTGTTAGACAAATATGTCAAAACTGTGGATGAGCGGGGTCGAAACATTAAGTGCAATTGCATATTACCGAGGCTCCTTGTTGTCATCTAAATCTGTGGCCGTTAAATTGAATTTTAACTACTAGTCAGCTTTAGTTCAACTTTTAGCTTATTGTCGGCAAAAAATGAATGCTTTTTCTCCCTCCTCTTTCTACTGATTTCAAGTTTGATCTTTTTGCGGTTTTACGCGTTAAGTTATTGTTTTCTGGCTTTGATACTACTAGGTTTTGCAGTTCTTTTCTTCATTTTAAGGCATTGGCCCATTTTTCTTTGGCATTAGCCCATTTTTTTCTCGTTTTGTCACATTATCAAAATTTTGAGAGTTCCCATATTGAATTACAGGCGTTCAAAATAAAGCACAATAGAACATATAAAAGCCTTTAAAGGCATAGATTAAGGTCTTATCGGCTTCAACGCCAATTTCTCAAAGAGTTTACTTGAATTTTTTACATTTGACTGTAACTGTCGTTTTTATTTTGTCTTTTTAGTCGTATAAAATTTCGCGGATAATGACAGCTGTTATTGACTTTGTACGGAGGAATAAATGAGCCTAGATTCTGATTTGTGATATATGATAGTTTTCATGACTTTGAAATCATTTGTTTTAAAAAAAATCAATTTTACTTCGCATTTGCTCTTTTTGTCTATTTGTTACCTAGTTTCGTTAATTAAAGGTCACAGATGATCTTGTTGCCGTCTAGTGAAGATGCAAGTGTACAAAATCTTGAAGAGTTCGTTAAAAATTTACAGGCTTGGACACCGGTTTTTCGCAATATCTGATTTTTGTCTATATTTGACGCATTTTGTAGATGTAAGACCTTTTCTGAATAATTACAGGTCTCAGGCGCAACCTTTGGACGAAGAAACGAATGTTACTAATTATTTCATTTTATAGCTAAGGGATTCGATCGTTTTGAAAAAACTTTTTTCGAAAATAACAAAAGTTTTACTTAATTTTGCTCTCTTCTTTTTTTGTCTAAATGGTACCTATGCTCAATAAGGAGGTGGCATCCCCCATTTTTGGAGTTCGAGGAAATCTCAATTGAACACATTTTGAGGGTCAAAATATGGCTTTGCGGGTTCGACAGCGTTTTCTCGCAAGTTTTAAAATTTTGTTTTCCATTTGTTCTTTTTACAGCAGCATAAAAATTGAATAATGACAAGTCTTAAAACCCTCCTAAAGAGGCACATGCGATCATAAACATGTTGGATATTTTCACTTGCTATCTAATGGTTTTCATTCCTTTGAAATTGTTTTCAGAAATATAAGCCAAATTTTTTACTTTGATTTTGTTTGTCTAATTGTTACCGAGCCTTATTATGGTGTGGTCCCACATCTTTTCTAGCGAATTAAAAGTTATTTTGTTTAGTTTCGTTTTTATCTGGCGCTATTTTGACCTTGTTAATGTTTTTTTAATGGACGAAGTTTTCGATGTTTTTAACGTTTGTTGTTTGATTTTGTTGTTCGTCTTGTCTTGATTTCGCAATAATGATTGATATCATGAATCGAACGCGGCATTTTTTACTCCACTGAGTTATTTGCGTTGGAGGCGATAATTTTGTTCACATAAATTTCTTTTTGAAAAATACCTGAATTTTCGGGGGTTTTCTATCTCTTCCTCATTTGGTAGACATTTATGCCAAAACTGGATGAGCGGGGTCGGAACTTTATGTGCAAACGCATATTACCGAGCCTCCTTATTGTCATCTAAATCTGTGGCCATTAAATTGAATATTATCTACTATGCTATATGACCTATGGTTGAACTTTTCTGATTGAATTTTAATAAATTAACTTTGAATCTGACAATTTTCCTTAACTGCACTTTTGCTACTACGCTGAATGAAAAACCTATGTAAATTTTTTTTCACTGGATGATTGGAAAACGAAGTAATCTGTGCACAAATAATATCTGTCATTAATTCCAAGGTAAACTCAACCGTAAAACTGATCGTTTCTTAATCTAAGTCCCGGCTCCTAAATGCTGTCGTTTATTTAAACTTGCTATTTATATTAATTCATTTTTTGCCAAAGGACACTTATTGTGATGCAGTAACTGGTACTTCATTTCTAGGCAATTACAGCCTTTAAATAATTAGCCGGAAAAACGTTTTCATAATTCTCCGTATCGTCAATTTTCGTTTGTCTAGACGAGGTCAAAAGTATAGCCAAATTTTTCTAAGACGGTGACCTATCGGAGTTCGCTAGGCACGGCTTTAAATCAACAAAATCCATTAACAATGACGTCCGTTCTCACTTATTTTGGACCCAGAAGGAAGACAAGAATAATTTATTATTTAATGTTAAATTCGATTCATAGATTTATCACAAAAACAAATTTGGAACACCGCCTAAAACTTATGAATATCATGCCTAAAATTGTACTGCAATTAATAAGTCAATTAGGTGGAAGAGGTGGCATAGGTAAATCAGAAAGAAGGGATTTGTGTTTTTTAGTTTGATAAGAGCCAAAAGGTTGGCGCTCTTCAACATTAGAGTCCGTTGCGTCTTCATAACTATCAAGGTTTCTATTGTTACCTCTGTCGAAGCCAGAACCACTGGAATGTTTCACATATTCATCAGTATCCTCAATATATGACGAGGTTATGAGATTGTTGGACAATTTAATCTTCAGTTTGAGGCTACCTCCCCCGGGAGTGTTAGATTCAGCTGCACATGGCTCCACAATGTGACATCGATGCCGAGTATCGCTGAGATCATTCGGCTCCAGTGCTGCTCCGTGTGAGATGTTGTTCATTGAGGATACTTGATAGGAAGATGGGGAATCCCAGTCCCTTTTGCGACTTTCTCTGCTACTTGCGCTGCTCGTGCTTTTGGACGACTTGTGCTTCTTGTGTTTTTTGTGTTTGTTTTCACCTGTCCCAGTTCGCTCATCTGCACCGCCATTTTCTCTCCCATCTTCTGGTCGCATTTCGTTTCTGTTATCTTCACTACTGTCTCTATCTCGTTTCTTGTTCTTTTTCTTCTTCTTCCTCTTCTCTTCTTTCTTGCCACTTCTGTTAGCAGATGATGAGTGGTCGTCGTCGCCACTGCTCATTTCGCTTCTTCTACTCTCCAATAGCGAACCAAGACTGCCAGGTAAATGTCTATTAGTATTGATGACAGCTGTAGCAGCGGTGCTGATATTAGAGGTAGAAAAGGCTGTCGGTGCTCCGTTCGATGCTGTTGGCAAAGGCGGAATGGAGCTGGAAGTCGTGAAATTTTGAGGTTGTGCTGTGTTCTCATGTACTTTCCACACTACAGGCTCCTGTTTAACTTCAGATCCAAGTTCTTCCGTGTCTTCCAACAGCATTGATCCGTCTGTTGTATCAGTTGCTTGAGGTAATTGTATTGTTGGCAAGGGCGGAGGAGGCGGTGGCTCAATCGTAGCCTTGTCGATACAGGGACTAAGTCGCAATTTAATTTTCAAGCCAGTTCCTTCTTCCTCGCTCCGAATGGGTTTCGCTTCCATGATATCAGGAGGCTGGCTATTTTCTCTCTGCCTCTTCCGCTCATCTTTGTGCCGATCACTTTTGCTTGCGGATTTCGAGTGCTTACTCTTCTTTTTCTTCTCTCTTTCTTTTGACTTGTGCTTTTTAGCATGTTTCAAGTTGTCGCTACTGAGAATAGAATAGGTTGTTGTATGTGAGGTTGTGGTAACTGCACTGGTGGCAGCCATGAGCAGGTTATTTATTACTAGGCTGCTGTCTAGACCATCCGCATTAGGCGCTGGATCTCCTTGGGAACTTGATATGGTTATGTCTTCTGAGATAGCCTCTTGTTTGATCACTGGCCCAGATTGCGGCTTACAGGAAATAACAGAAGAGGCCATATTAAAGGACAGTAATTTCGCTATTGATTCAGCGCCCGGACTAACCGCTTCGGAACGAGAAGTTTTTGTCTTCGAAGGTATATTTACAGTCAAATCAGCTTCCAGCTTAATATTAGCGATTGGTGGTTTTATGGTCAAGTTCTTTGTTTCAGGAACAGGACTGTTTGAAGTTTTTATATTTTGGTCAGTTTTTTCTGCAACTGGTCTCTCTGAAGCAGAAACTTTGTCAATATTGCCTGCAGGAAATTGCATTTCTGCAGCAGCTGCAGATACAATTGAGTCACTCAAATCACTGCTGCTTTTTTTCAATGACGTCAGCCTTTCTTTGTACTGACTAAGGGATAGTTGCTTTTTCTTCTGTTCCCCATTTGGAGTACCAGACTCAACAGACCCAGTAACTGATTGTGAGCTCGGTGATTTGACCGTCGTCTGTACCTCATTTGACGATATTGAGCTAGGAGCTCCTTTCACACTAGAGGCAACCGGACTTGCGCTCTCATCGATATAAGATTTGTCCGTTGATTCTTCTTTCACATTCCCCGTTGAGCTAGATACCTCTTTGACATCTGACTTTAGAGCAGTTTGCCCTTTTCTAGACGGGGCAGAGCTGCTACTTGGTGCGGTTTCCCTTTGAGATTGAGAACTGCCAGACAGCTTGCTGGAAAGACATTTGCGTTTAAGATGTTCCTTCATTTTAGCAGGACTCTGATCAATTATTGTAACTAATTCATCTGTGAGTAAATCCAACTTCTTTTGAGTAAAACCTGCTGGTGCAAAATACTGCCACCATTCCCTTCTTTCATTTGATTTGGGTATCAGCCAATGACCCCATTTACAAGCAAGATTTATGCAAACACATGCGATCACAACTGGCGTGTATTGTAGACAAAACGTTGTAAGGTGCAAAGTATTAGTTGCCAACATATACGACGTCTGAGCTAGATCTTTACTGGCTTTGATTTTTTCGGTTATTTTAATAACTGAAGAATGGGGATGCTCAACGCGCACATCAAAACCAAGAGTTTCAACTAAAAGCTGTTCGTGCATAATGAAATCTTGGATCAGTTTTCGTTGTTCTTCTCCTTTGACAGCCTTTTCTGGAAGTTTCCGCCATTTGCAAAACATTAAAATGACGTGTTCTAACTTTCTCGGCTGCTCTTCAACTTTGCATGCTAAGAAGACACAGCAAGCAGCAACAAGAAAGCGATCAAACGCATCAAAAGAGTGAAAAACGAAAAATCTGTGCATGTACACAATTGCTGTGTTGACAGCTATTGGTTGTATAGCAAGAGATTTACTGATGTCCTGGATCATATTGGCTGCTTGTTGTCTGTATTGCCGATCTGACATGTCCGCAAAATTAGGACTAACAAAGGACGACTCGTTTATCGCCTCGTTCGTCGCAAAAATCCAACGCGACGGGTTGTCGCATTTGTTTGCTTGCGATTGCAAACTGGATTTCTGCTCTTTTGCCTTTGCAACGGATGACGTATGAGGTGACACACCAGCAGCTACGTCTGGATTTTGAACTCCAATTTCTTTCTCAGCCATTTCAACCTTGCGAAAATAGGATCAGTTCAGAAAATTATGGCATGCGGATGAGGTCTGCTCTTACTCTCACACTAGCGCGATTTTAGTTCAAAACATCAGCTCAGCGGTAATTTAGTTAGTGTCCTATAAGGGTCTCTCTAGTAGCAGCCCCCCCCCCCTCCCCCGAAATTATACCCACTTATGTTAATTTAGTAATGGGGGAAGACTCAATATTGGCAAAAGACCACATATCAGTCAGATTGAACGAAAACAAGCTGTCTGGAACGATATATCTGCAGCGTACAAATTTTTCCAGTTTTACCATATTTATAGTACTTCTTTACCTTATAGACTTATGTTGATGGTAGACTTACCACGCGAAAAAGAATCGACTGAAGGCAACCTTCATAGTAATGTCTATTCCATATTTACACAAAAGCGTAACTTCCTTTGGATCTATTCTGTTTCCCCCCAGTGTTTTTTACCCACAGTAACAAATTATGTCGTTATATAGCACGTTACTATGTAAGAAAATAGCACGTGTGCCTGGGGGTCATAAAAGATTTATGCTCACTAAGCTGGGGGGGGGGGGGGGGACAGAATAGATCCTTTCCTTTAATTTAAAGCAAATTGCAAATCATTACCAAAAGGTCAAGGGAGATGATCGTTGACCATAAGAAAGTTAGGATCTATTCTGTTTCGGCCCCCAGCTTAGTGAGCATTAATTTTTTATGACCCCCAGACGTGACCCCCAAAAACTGGGGGTCATAAAAAACACTGGGGGGGGGGGGGGGCAAAACAGAATAGATCCGAAAGTTAACTCAAAATTACTGAGGAAAAGAATAAGGTTTTTGAGCGTTTTCTCTGTTTCTTAGTTTTTTTTTTTTATATTTAGTAGTAGTAGTAGTAGTAGTAGTAGTAGTAGTAGTAAAGGCTTTAGGATTTAAACATAAATAAATCCAAGGGTTTGTTAGACCCACATGAGTTCAGTCCAAAGGTAGTTTTAGTTTAGTCTAGTTTTTTCCAGTTATTGCAGTGGTCACATTTGCAAACAATTCGCCAAGTGCAGTCAACAATTTGTGCAGTCAACAATTCCTTTCGTCCATCGAATAGTAAAATAAGTGATAAAATAGAATGAAAAAAGCCATGTCTACAAGTAGCAGCTTCTCATGTGTACTAATAGAACTTTGGTTTACAAAATGAGTAAATCGCAGATAAATCTACAAAAAGTTGAGTATTGGCGGAGAAATCTACAAATTGAGTATCTGCGGAGAAATCTACGAAAACCAAATTTGGGCAAAAAATGACAACTAGTACGCGTGAGTTGCTAGTGTTGTTGTTGTTGGGGATTCGCAGCGGGTTTGCTGTAGGGCTGATTTATGCCCAATCGTCAGTTGTTAAAATAGAGTCCAATTATTTCTGCATACATGGCAGTAACAAAAGGTTTCAGACGGTCTTATCGCAAAATCGTTTATTGACAAACTTCCACATTAGGTTTATCCTACATTTCCAAACAATCGGTCTAATAAAATGGCACAAACATCTTTTCTTGTCTGAGAACTATTTGAAAACTATTTGAAAGCTAGTTTTGAATAGGTAAATTAAAGCTCATCGAGCTGAAATAAAAATATCACCTGCCAATATTCATCCAGTGTTGCGGAGGGGCATTTCTTAATTTAGTTTTTATTATTATCGCAAAGAACTCTGAAGCAATTAAATGTCATTTGTTTGTTTCTCTTAGTGGAGTCAGTAAATGGAGAAAATCTCGTGGTAGATTTGATATCAACTTGGTATCGAAGAGATTGCTATGAGTTGAGTTCTCTTTAACATACGAGTAAATTTTCAAAAACTTAGACTACGTTTTAGCCAAACAAAACAACTCAACAATCTTTTTCTTAAAACGAACAAGACGGCTCGTGCAAGACTGTCCGTAGCAGAGAATGTTCCAACATAACTCTCAAGGTTGCAAAAACAGCTTTCAAATTTTGTCAAAAAACGTTGGGAGTATCCAACAGCAACTTATATCCATTGAAGGGTGTTTGAATTACTGGTGTTTGAAGCAAAAATACAGTCTTTCTGGTTCAGACTCTATTTGTAGTTTTGGCCCTTTCAATCTGTCAATCAAGAGTTTTTAAAAAAAATAGGAAAACTGAATAAATTTTATGTAAATTGAAAAACAAGAGAAAATTCTCTCTAATTCTTTCAAGAGATATTTTTGTTTTTCATATGAGAAGCTTCACAGTCAATGAAAAATTTGGTTTTTCTAATCACAGACACGACCAAAATCTGGAAAAGCTAAGTTCGAAGAGCAATTTCAAAATATAGAGAACCGAAAAATAAAAATGATTAAAATTTTCTACCTGGCAATCTAAAAAGTCAATCACTTGGTTAGTTCTGATGAATTTTGATTTTTTTCAGAAATTTGCAGAAAATAACTCGAAGAATACATTTTCAAGCTTTAATTATACATCTTCAAAGGTAATTTTTGCACTTATGTTAGCTCTAAATTGCATAAATCTTCAGTTAATCGAAAAACTCCATATTATGTAGCTAACAAAGCGTTTAGTAGAATATTTTTATAAAAACGGAAACAGTCACTTTCTTTTTCTTTTTTTTGTCTCTTACACATACATACTACGCTGATTAGACAGATTCTTTATCAAAAAATTTCTGCATGTAAAAAAAAATTTCTTTTTGTTCTCTTCATTTAGTATCTTTTCAAGACTGCAGATCTAAGCATCTATTGCGCCCATTTTCTGGCAATCTGTCACCTACGTTCTTTTGTTTTTGGAAATTAATCAATAGTCAAGTTTCGTCAAGGTGCTTTCGGTCGTCTTTGTTTTTTGTCTAAAAAGCTGTAAGTATCGGTTACTGAGATTTTAACGCCAATCATTGAAACTTAACTTTTTAAAGTTTGTAAAAAAATTATTGTGTTTTTCATCAGCATAATAAGACTAATAAATTTTTAAAAAACCGCGGACATTTCGCCAACGAAACTAAAAAAAACACACAGTTTTAATGATGGGCATAGTTTGTAGTAATTCGTAAGCATTTCGAATTGTATCAGTGTTTCTGACAAATTTAGCATTCTCCCTCTTTCTCTATTGCTTATCGACTTTTAAAGAATCTAACTCTCTCAGACAATTTTTTTGTTTCTCTCTCTTTCTCTCTTACACAAACACACATACTACGCGGATTGCCACCAAAAAGACAATGATATACACCCTTACAAGCGCTCACAGGCAAAATATCACATTAACAGAAAATCTCAAAAATTTTGTTTCTGGCACCTGATTTTCACCCAAGACTCCCCGGCGTTCGTTTTGGTTTTAATTGTTCTGTCTGGGAAATCTGTTCTGGTCTTCCGGAGACAATTTTATCGGTATTGGTAAAAGTGACACAAAAATCTAAGGGAGCTTTTTGAAGTTTTCCAAAAAATTGTCGATTTTGATGTCTCATAACAATAGTTGGACAATTAATTCTTCAAATTCTCACAGACCTGCTACCACCAAGATTTAAAAACACAGTTTTAATATTGGACAAAATAAAATACCCAATTTGTATCAAATAGTAAGCAAAAATTCTAATTTATATTGTTTTCTGATAGTTTTTGCACACTTCCTCTGTTTGCATTTAGCATTCAAAATAACTATCAATTTCACACTAATCCTCTCGTTCTCTCGCACTCTATTTCTATCACTCACATTACACACAAATTAAGAAAATGCACAAAGAGACATACAACCACAGCAACGTTCAAAAACACTCACACCTAAATAAAGCCAAGTCGTTGAAAACTCTAAATCTTGAAAATTTTTTTGATATCTGATCTTCGTCATGGTTCAATTTTGTCAGCATTTGGTTTACGTTTTTGTGAACAACTAGGTTTGGAGTTCATGAGGCCATTTTATCGGTGATAGAAAAATGAACACAAAATCAGAAAATGATTTTTTGATGTTTTTTGATATGTAAACAAGAGGACGTGCTTACAGCCGGATTTCAAAAAAACACAGTCTGTGTATTGGATATATAAAAACAGCAATTTGTAGCAAATCAGTTAATATGTATTTTCCGTTTTTTTATCTTTCAGAATTTCTGTACTCTGCCTCCAATGGTGAATAACATTAAAAGAACTATTTCTCATAAACAAACCCCTTTTACCTCTCCCTCCTTGTTACACTCACCACCTTACAAATACGGAATCCATCTCTACACGCACACACGCGCACCAATTAACACAGACAAAAATAAAATTATTCTCTCAACAAAACGTATTTGAAATTTTCTCTGACATTTGATGTTTACTCGGTGTTCGTCACCGTTCATTTATGAATTGATTGATTTTTTGGAAACCTAGTTATTGACTTCCTAACATAATTGTATCTTATCTTAAATTTAACACTAAAATTCGAAATGCACATTTTGAAGCATTCTAACGTTTTTGATGTTTCATGAGCGTAAAAAGCCTATTCGCTTACAAGTAGTTGTCAGATAGTCTATGGTTATTACGCAGGTTTGATAATAACTATTTTAATACTTAATATTTAATTATTAAAATAGTATTCAGTGAGCATTAATTTTTTATGACCCACAGCCGCACGTGCTATTTTTTACATAGTAACGTGCTATATAACAACATAGATTTTGTAACTGGGGGTCATAAAAAACACTGGGGGGGAAGAAAAAAAATAGATCCGAAAGTAAATTCAAAATCACTGAGGAAAAGAATAAGGTTTTTGAGCGTTTTCTCTGTTGCTTAGTTTTTTTTATATTTGTGCAGTCAACAATTTCTTTCATCGAGTACATTCATCGAGTAGTAAAATAAGTGATAAAATAGAATGAAAAAAGCCATGTCTACAAGTAGCAGCTTCTCATGTGTACTAATAGAACTTTGGTTTACAAAATGAGTAAATCGCAGATAAATCTACAAAAAGTTGAGTATTGGCGGAGAAATCTACAAATTGAGTATCTGCGGAGAAATCTACGAAAACCAAATTTGGGCTAAAAATGACAACTAGTACGCGTGAGTTGCTAGTGTTGTTGTTGTTGTTGTTTTGAATTCGCAGCTGGTGTGCTGCAGGGCTGATTTATGCCTAATCGTCTTTTGTTAAAATAGAGTCCAATTATTTCTGCATACATGGCAGTCACAAAAGGTTTGCCAAGTGCAGACGTTCTTATCGCAAAATCGTTTATTGACAAACTCCCACATTGGGTTTATCCTACATTTCCAAACAATCAGTTTAATAAAATGGCACAAACATCTTTTTTTTTGTCTGAGTACTATTTGAAAACTGTTGTTAAAGCTAGTTTTGAATAGGTAAATTAAAGCTCATCGAGCTGAAATACAAATATCACCTGCCAATATTCACCAAGTGTTGGGGAGGGGCATTTTTCAATTTAGTTTTTATTTTTATCGCACAAAACTCTGAAGCAATTAAATGTTATTTGTTTGTTTCTCTTAGTGGAGTCAGTAAAAGGAGAAAATCTCCAAAGGTAGATTTGATATCAACTTGGTATCGAAGAGATTGCTAAGAGTTGAGTTCTCTTTAACATACGAGTAAATTTTCAAAAACTTAGACTACGTTTTAGCCAAACAAAACAACTCAACAATCTTTTTCTTAAAACGAACAAGACGGCTCGTGCAAGACTGTCCGTAGCAGAGAATTTTCCAACATAACTCTCAAGGTTGCAAAAACAGCTTTCAAATTTTGTCAAAAAACGTTGGGAGTATCCAACAGCAACTTATATCCATTGAAGAAAATTACTGGTGTTTGAAGCAAAAATACAGTCTTTCTGGTTCAGACTCTATTTGTAGTTTTGGCTTTTTTAATCTGTCAATCAAGTGTTTTTTTTAAAAAAATAGGAAAACTGAATAAATTTTATGTAAATTGAAAAACAAGAGAAAATTCCCTCTAATTTTTTCAAGAAATATTTTTGTTTTTCATATGAGAAGCTTCACAGTCAATGAAAAATTTGGTTTTTCTAATCACAGACACGACCAAAATCTGGAAAAGCTAAGTTCGAAGAGCAATTTCAAAATATAGAGAACCGAAAAATAAAAATGAATAAAATTTTTAACCTGGCAATCTACAAAGTCAATCACTTGGTTAGATCTGATGAATTTTGATTTTTCTCCGAAATTTGCAGAAAATAACTCGAAGAATACATTTTCAAGCTTTAATTATACATCTTTAAAGGTAATTTTTGCATTTATGTTAGCTCTAAATTGCATAAATCTTCAGTAAATCGAAAAACTCCATATTATGTAGCTAACAAAGCGTTTAGAAGAAAATTTTTATAAAAACGGAAACAGTCACTTTCTCTTTCTCTTTTTGTCTCTTACACATAAATACTACGCTGATTAGACAGATTCCTTATCAAAAAATTTCTGCATGTAAAAAAAAATTTCTTTTTGTTCTGCTTCATTTAGTATCTTTTCAAGACTGCAGATCTAAGCATCTATTGCGCCCATTTTCTAGCAATCTGTCACCTACGTTCTTTGTTTTTGGAAATTAATCAATAGTCAAGTTTCGTCAAGGTGCTTTCGGTCGTCTTTGTTTTTTGTCTAAAAAGCTTTAAGTATCGGTTACTGAGATTTTAACGCCAATCATTGAAACTTAACTTTTTGAAGCTTGTAAAAAAGTTATTGTGTTTTTCATCAGCATAATAAGACTAATAAATTTTTTAAAAAAAACCGCGGACATTTCGCCAACGAAACTAAGAAAAACACACAGTTTTAATGATGGACATAGTGTGTAGTAATTTGTAAGCATTTCGAATTTTATCAGGGTTTCTGACAAATTTAGCATTCTCCCTCTTTCTCTATTGCTTATCGACTTTTAAAGAATCTAACTCTCTCAGACAATTTTTTTGTTTCTCTCTCTTTCTCTCTTACACATACACACATACTACGCGGATTAGCAACAAAAATACAATGATATACACCCTTACAAGCGCTCACAGGCAAAAAAAAGATCACAATAACAGAAAATCTCAAAAATTTTGTTTCTGGCATCTGATTTTTACCCAAGACTCCCCGGCGTTTGTTTTGGTTTTAATTGTTCTGACTGGGAAATCTATTCTGGTCTTCCGGAGACAACTTTATCGGTATTGGTAAAAGTGACACAAAAATCTGAAGGATCTTTTTGAAGTTTTCCAAAAAATTGTCAATTTTGATGTCTCAAAACAATAGTTGGACAATTAATTCTTCAAACTCTCACAGACCGGCTACCACCAAGATTTAGAAACACAGTTTTAATATTGGACAAAATAAAAAACCCAATTTGTATCAAATATTAAGCAAAAATTCTAATTTATATTGTTTTCTGATAGTTTTTCCACACTTCCTCTGTTTGCATCTAGCATTCAAAATAACTATCAATTTCACTCTACTCCTCTCGTTCTCTCGCACTCTATTTCTATCACTCACATTACACACAAATTACGAAAACGCACAAAGAGACATACAGCCACAGCAACGTTCAAAAACACTAACACCTAAATAAAGCCAAGCCGTCGAAAACTCTATATCCTGAAAAATTTTTTGATATCCGATCTTCGTAACGGTTCAATTTTGTCAGCATTTGGTTGTCGTTTTTGTGAACAACTAGGTTTGGAGCTCATGAGGCCATTTTATTGGTGATAGAAAAAATGAACACAAAATCAGAAAATGATTTTTTGATGTTTTTTGATATGTAAACAAGAGGACGTGCTTACAGCCGGATTTCCAAAACACAGTCTGTGTATTGGATATATAAAAAGCAGCAATTTGTAGCAAATCAGTTAATAGGTATTTTTCGTTTTTTTCATCTTTGACAATTTTTTTACTCTGCCTCTAATGGTGAATAACATTAAAAGAACTATTTCTCATACACAAACCCCTTTTAAATCTCCCTCCCTACTACACTCACCACCTTACAAATACTGAATCCATCTCTACACGCACACACGCGCACCAATTAACACAGACAAAAATAAAATTATTCTCTCAACAAAACGTATTTGAAATTTTCTCTGACATTTGATGTTTACTCGGTGTTCGTCACCGTTCATTTATGAATTGATTGATTTTTTGGAAACCTAGTTATTGACTTCCTAACATAATTGTATCTTATCTTAAATTTAACACTAAAATTCGAAATGCACATTTTGAAGCATTCTAACATTTTTGATGTTTTATGAGCGTAAAAAGCCTATTCGCTTACAAGTAGTTGTCAGATAGTCTCTGTTTATTACGCAGGTTTGATAATAACTATTTTAATACTTAATATTTAATTCAAACCGCCATTTTTCAAGTCGAATTGTTGAATACTTATAACTTTTCTAACTTTTAGTTTTCAAACTTTTTTTGTGCTCTGCCTCTAGTTGTGTTTTTTGGCCCTTTCAATCTGTCAATCAAGATTTTTTTTAAATAAAATGGAAAACTGAATATTTTTTAAGTATAATGAAGAAGAAGAGAAAATTTCCTCTGTTTCTTTCACGAGATTTTTTCGTTTTTCATATGAAAATCTTCACAGTGAGTGAAAAAATTGGATTTTCTAATCACCGAAACAACAAAAATCTGGAAAAGCAAAGTAAGAACAGCAATTTCAAATATCAGAGAACCAGAAAAACAATTACCTCTTTTGAATTTTTCTATCAGCCAATCTATAAAATCTCTGACCCTCAAATTCATATGTATTGCTTGGCACTAGAAGAGCTTACTTTACTACTTGCTTTGACATTAAAAGCAACAACATTAAAAAGACCAGAAGAATTCTTTGCTTTTTTAAAGAATGGAGTTAATTTAGGTTCAATTATTAAAACCACTTTTTCTATGTCTCCATTTTTTCAAAAATTATTCACTTGTTTAGTTCCGATGAAATGCAATTTTTTTCAGAAATTTGCAAAAAATAACTCTAAGGTTACATTTTTAAGCCTCAATCATACATCTTCAAAAATAAAATTGGCCTTTTTGTGTATTTTTGAGCTGTAAATTGCATAAATCTTCAGTTATTCGAAAAATCCGTTTTATGCAGGGAAAAAAGCGTTTAGTATAATATTTTTTTCCAAACGGAAACAGGCAGGCGAAATTTCTCTCTCTGTCTCTCTCTCTCTCTGTCTCTCTTTCTCTTACACATACATACCACACTGATTGGACGGATTTTTTATCAGAAAATTTCTTTTTATAAAAAAAGTCTTTTTGGGTCTGTTTATTTTACTACTTTTCAAGACCACGTTTACGAAGCTATCGCGGCCATTTTTTGGCAATCCATTACCGAAGTTCTTTGTCTTTGGAAATTGTTCATTAATCAAGTTTCGTCATTTTTCTTTTAGAATGTGTTTGTGTCTTTTCTAAAAAAGCGTACATTTTTCAATACAAAAGTGTAAGTATATGTAATTTTGACGCTAAACTTTGAAATCTATTCTTTTGAAGTTTGAAAAGATTTTTTTGTAATTTTTCATCAGCATAATAAGACCGCTAACTTTTTAAAATGCCGCAGATGTTTCGTCAGCGAAATTAAAAATTATAGTTTTGGTGATGGACCTATTTTGTGGTAAATTGTAAGCATTTCGAATTTTATCATGACTTTGGCACTTTTTGCACTCTCTCGCTCTCTCTTTCTCAAACTCTATTGCTTATCAACATTTAAATAATCTAAGTCCCCCTTTTCTGTTTCTCTCTCTTTCTCTCTTACACCTACACACAATTACTATGCTGAATACAACCACAAAGATAGTTTTATACACCGATAGAAGCGCTCACAGGCAATTACATGTCATGACGCGAAAGTATCTCTAAAAATTTGATTCTGGCCTCTCATCTCTTTTTGTGTCCGACTCTCCGCTGTTCGTTTTTGTTTTAATTGTTCTTAAAGGAAAATCTGTTCTGTTCTTCCAGCGAAAATTATATCAGTTTTGGTAAAAAAGACGGAAAAATCTGAAGGAGGTTTTTGAAGTTTTTCAAAAAGTTTCTCAATTTTGATGTCAAATAACAATAATTGGAAAATTAATTCTTCAAAACCTCACAGACCTGCGATCACCAGGATTTAAAAACACAATTTTGTTACTGGGCAAGGATATATACCCACATTTTATCAAATATTAAGCAGTATTTCTGATTAATTTTGTTTTCTGATAGTGTTTGCGCTCTTCCCCTGTTTCTGTCTAGCATGTAAAAAGACTATCTCTTTCACACCAATCATCTCTCCACTCTCACTCTATCTCTTTCACTCACATTACACACAAATAATGAAAGCGCACAAATATACATACACCCACAGAAACATACAGAATCACACACATATTTAAATACAGCCAAGCCGTCAAAAATTCTATATCTTGAAAAAATTTTTGATATGTGATCTTCGTGAGGTTCAATTTTGTAAGCATTGGATTATCGTTTTTATGAACAACTAGGTTTGGAGTTCATGAGGCCATTGTATCGGAAATGGTGAAAACGAACACGAAATTTGAAAACAAATTTTTGATGTTGTGCGGAATATAAACGAGTGGACGTATTCGCAGCTTGATTTGAAAATACAGTCTGTGGAATGGACATATTCAAAGCAGATATTTGTAGCAAATCAGCTAATATGTAATTTTAGTTTTTTTATCTCTGATAGTTTTTGTACTCTGCATCTTTTTGTGCATAAGATTTGAAGGATTTATTTTTCATAAACAAACTAATTTTACCTCTCCCTTCCTACTACAAGCACCACCCTAAAAAAACTTAACCCATATGTACACTCCTACATGCGGAACGATAAACACCAACCAACATGAAGTTCTTTCCTCACTTAAACTATTTGATGTTCTCTGCCGATTCGTTTACAGGTGGTTGTCATATAGTCTAGGGTTAATACGCAGGTTTAATAATAACTATTTTGGTATTCAATATTTATATGAAATTGTCATTTAATAAATCAAAATTGTTGAAATCATAGAATTTTTCTATCTTTTACTTTTCTAACCTTTTTTGCACTCATACTCTAGTTGTGCGTCTTAGCCATTTCAATCAGTCAATCAATGGTTTTTTTAAATAAAAAGCAAAACTGAATATTTTTCAAGTAAATTGAAAAAGAAGAGAAAATTACCTATGTTTCTTCCAATAGATATTTTTTGTTTTTCATATGAGAAGCTCCACATTCAATGAAAAACTTGGTTTTTCTAATCACGGAAACGACTAAAATCTGGAAAAGCTAAGTACGAAAAGCAATTTCAAAATACAGAGAACAAAAAAGAAAATTGAAAATACAAAGAACAAAAAAACAAAATGATTATGTGTTTCAAAAATTCTATCTAGCAATCTACAAAGTCTCTAACTCTCAAATTCATATCCATTGCACTGTACTAGAGGAATTTATTTCGAATTAATTGCTTGACAATAAAAGGAACAACAATAAAACAGACCAGAAAAAATTCACTGCATTCAATAAAGAATTGGGTTAGTTTGAGGATCTTTTATTGAAACCAGTTTTGTTTATGTCTCCACATTTTCGAAATTAATCAGTTGTATAGTTCTGATGAAATGAAATTTTTTTCAGAAACTTGCAGAGAATAACTTAAGAAATATATTTTAAAGCTTTAATTTTACATCTTCAAATGTAGTTTTTGCATTTATGAAAGCTATAAATTGCATTAATCTTCAGTTAATCGAAAAACTCCATTTTATGCAGCAAACAAATCGTTTAGTAGTATATTTTTATACAACCGGAAACAGTCAGGCGAACTTTTTTTCTCTTACACATACATACTACGCTGATTAGAGAGTTTTTTTTATCAAAAAATGTCTGCGTTTAATAAAAAAATGCTTTTTGATCTGCTTCTTTTCATATTTTTTCAAAACTACAGATTTAGGAAACTATTGCTGCCATTTTTTGGCATTCTGTTACCTATGTTCTTTTGTCTTTGGAAATTGTTCAATACTCAAGTTTCGTCACTTTTCTATAAGGTCGTCTTTGTTTTAGTCTAAAAATTCGTAAATTTTTCAAGACAAAGAAATGATAACTGTGATTTTGACGCTTAATTTTGAAATGTAATTTATTATCATTTGCAAATATTTTTTTTGATTTTTCAGCTGCATAATAAGACAGCTCAATTTTTGAAATACAGCGGGAACGAAACTAAAAAAAACACAAATTTTTGGTAATTGACTTAATTTGTAGTTAATTGTAAGCAACTCTAAGTTTATCATGACTTTTGACAATGTTTGCACTCTCATTCTATTCGTTTCCAACTTTTAAACAATTTAACTATCTCAGACAAATTTTTTCATTCTCTCTCTTTTTCTCTTGCGCAAACACATACTACGTTGATTACAACTACAAAAACATTCTTCCTCTGCTTGTGTCTAGCTTTTTTAGAAAAATTTACCTCACACAATAATCCTCTTTTTCTCTCTCTCTCTCAATCACTCACATTACACACAAATTACAAATTACAAACACGCACAAACATGCATACACCTACAGAAACACAAAGAAACACACACATATATAAATACAGATCAAGCCGTCAAAAATTCAAAATCTTGAAAACTTTGGTATCTGATTTTCGTCAGGGTTCTTTTTTGTCAGCATTAAATCGTCGTTGTTGTGAAAACTATGTTTGGAGGTCAGGAGGTCATTGTATTGGTAAGAGTAAAACTGAAGACAAAATCTGAAATTAACTTCTGATGTTTTGCGGAAAATAAACAAGTGGACATGCTCACAGTCGGATTTGAAAACACAGTCTGTGCAATGGACATATTCAAAGCAGATGTTTGTAGCAAATCATATAATAAGTAATTTTCGTTTTTTTCATATCTGACAGTTTTTGTATTCTGTTTTTTTTGTGCATAACATTTGAAGGATTTATTTGCCATTAACAAACCACTTTTATCTCTCCCTTCCTATTACAAGCAACACCTTATAAAAACGCATCCCATAAGTAAACTCATGCACCCGCAACGATAAACACCAACCAACATGAAGTTCTTTCCTCAATTAAACTATTTGAAATTCTCTTCTCACATCTGATTGTTACTCAATGCTCGTCACCGTTCATTTATAACCTGCTTGCCTCTTCGGAGTTCTAGGTAAGGATTTCCTGACATATTTATATCGGTAATCGTAAAATTAACACTAAAAAATAAAATGAATATTTTGAAGCAGTCTGACATTTTTGTTATTTCTTAAGCGTAATGAGCCTATTCGTTTACAGGTGATTGTCATATAGTCTGGGGATTATACGCAGGTTTTATAATAACTTTTTTGGTATTCAATATTTATATGAAACTGTCATTTATTAAATCAAAATTGTTGAAATCATAGAATTTTTCTATTCTAACTTTTATTTTTCTAACCTTTTTTGCACTCATCCTCTAGTTGTGTGTCTTAGCCCTTTCAACCTGTCAGTCAGGGGTTTTTTTTAAATAAATAGCAAAACTGAATATTGTTCAAGTAAATTGAAAAAGAAGAGAAAAATCCTTCTGTTTCTTCTAATAGATATTTTTGTTTTTCATATGAGCAGCTTCACAGTCAGTGAAAAACTTGGTTTCTCTAATCACGGAAACGACTAAAATCTGGAAAAGCTAAGTACGAAAAGTAATTTCAAAATACAGAGAACAAAAAACAAAACGACTATGTGTTTCAAAAATTCTATCTAGCAATCTACAAATTCTCTAACTCTCAAATTCATATTTATTGCAGTGTACGAGAGGAAATTATTTCAAATTACTTGCTTGACACTAAAAGGAACAACAATAAAACAGACCAGAAAAAATTCTCTGCATTTAATAAAGAATGGGGTTAGTTTGATGTTCATTTATTGAAACAATTTTTTTATGTCTCCACTTTTTCGAAATTAATCAGTTGTATAGTTCTGATGAAATGAAATTTTTTTCAGAAACTTGCAGAGAATAACTTAAGAAATATATTTTTAAGCTTTAATTTTACATCTTCAAAGGTAGTGTTTGAATTTATGACAGCTCTAAATTGCATAAATCTTCAGTTAATCGAAAAACTCCAATTTATGCAGCGAACAAAGCGTTTATTAGAATATTTTTATACAAACAAAAACAGTCAGGCGAAATTTCTTATTTTCTTCTTCTCTCTTACACTTACATACTACGCTGATTAGAGATTTTTTATCAAAAAAATTCTGCATTTAATAAAAAAAATGCTTTTTGATCTGTTTCTATTACTATTTTTTCAAGACAACAGATCTAGGAAGCTTTTGCTGCCATTTTTTGGCATTCTGCCAATACTCAAGAAGTAAATTTTTCAAGACAAAGAAATGATAACTGTGATTTTGACGCTTAATTTTGAAATGTAATTTAATATCATTTGCAAATATTTTTTTTTGATTTTTCAGCTGCATAATAAGACAGCTCAATTTTTGAAATACAGCGGGAACGAAACTAAAAAAACACAAATTTTTGGTAATTGACTTAATTTGTAGTTAATTGTAAGCAACTCTAAGTTTATCATGACTTTTGACAATGTTTGCACTCTCATTCTATTCGTTTCCAACTTTTAAACAATTTAACTATCTCAGACCAATTTTTTTCATTCTCTCTCTTTTTCTTTTGCGCACACACATACTACGTTGATTACAACCACAAAAACATTCTTCCTCTGTTTGTGTCTAGTTTATTTAGAGAACTGTATCTAACACAATAATCCTCTTTTTCTCTCTCTCTCACTCACTCACATTACACACAATTTACAAATTACAAACACGCAGAAACTTGCATACACCCACAGAAACACAAAGGAACGCACACATATTTAAATACAGATCAAGCCGTCAAAAATTCTATACCTTGAAAATTTTTGATATTTGATTTTCGTCACAATTCTTTTTTGTCAACATTAGATCGTCGTTTTTGTGAAAAAATATGATTGGAGTTCAGGAAATTATTGTATCGGTAAGAGTAGAATTCAAGACAAAATATCATAACATAATCAAAGAGGCAATTTGCAGCAAAAGCATTTTTTCATTTTATTTATCTTTGACATTTTTTGTACTCGGCCTCTATTGTTTATCATTAAAAGGAACTATTTTTGATAGACTCACTCGTTTTATTTCTCCCTCGTTATTGGACACACACCACCCATTAAAAAGGCACACTAAACGAGCACTGGCACAAGCGCACCAAAACGAAACACACATAAAGTTGTCACCACAAAAATTATTTGAATTTTATCTGATCTTTACTCTGTGTCCGTCCCAGTTCATTTATGAACTGATTGTCACTTTCTAAATCAAGGTCTTGATTTCCTGGCATAAATGTATTGGTAATCCTAAAACTAACTCTAAAATTTGAAAGGAAGATTTCGAAGCATTCTGACGTTTCTGAAGTTTCATGAGCGTAATGAGTCTATTCGTGTACAGGTACTCTTCAGTTTTCTACGGTTAGTAATAACAATAACAATTTTGGGTACTCAATATTTATTTAAACTGTCCATTATTTAAATCAAATTGTTGAACTTTTAACTTTTTTTTGTACTCAGACTCTGGTTGCGCGCTTCGGCCCTTTCAATCTTTCAATCAATTTTTTTTAAAGAAATAGTAAAATTGAATAATTTTCAGCTAAATTGAAAAAGAAAAAAAATTTCCTCAATTTCTTTCAAAAAACTTTTTTTGTTTCTTTTTTACAGAAAGCTTTACAGTCAACGAACAATATGTTTTTCTTTAATCACAAAAATGACTAAGATCTGGAACAGATAAGCTCAAAGAGCAATTTCAAAACACAGAGGACCAATAAAAAGTAATTACGTATTTTAAGTTTTTCCATCTGACAATTTAAAAACCTCTCACTCTCAAATTTATATGTAGTGCATTGTACTAGAGGATATTAGTTCAAACTAAAAAAGACCAGAAAAATATCATTTGTTTCAACAAAGAATGAGGTTTTTTTGATGTTTATTTGATAAAACCCTTTTTTGTCTCCAATTTTTCAAAATGAATCACTTAGTTGGTTCTGATGAAAAGCGAATCTTTTAAAAATTTGCATAAAAATTTGCATAATCTTTTAAAAATTGAATAATTTTCAGCTAAATTGAAAAAAAAAAAAATTTCCTCAATTTCTTTCAAAAAACTTTTTTTTTCTTTTTTACAGAAAGCTTTACAGTCAACGAACAATATGTTTTTCTTTAATCACAAAAATGACTAAGATCTGGAACAGATAAGCTCAAAGAGCAATTTCAAAACACAGAGGACCAATAAAAAGTAATTACGTATTTTAAGTTTTTCCATCTGACAATTTAAAAACCTCTCACTCTCAAATTTATATGTAGTGCATTGTACTAGAGGATATTAGTTCAAACTAAAAAAGACCAGAAAAATATCATTTGTTTCAACAAAGAATGAGGTTTTTTTGATGTTTATTTGATAAAACCCTTTTTTGTCTCCAATTTTTCAAAATGAATCACTTAGTTGGTTCTGATGAAAAGCGAATCTTTTAAAAATTTGCAGAGAATATTTTTAACTTACAAAGAAAATTTTTTTCTGCTTTTAATTTAACTTTTTCAAAGTTGGTTGTCGCCATTTTGAGAGCTCTATATTGCATAAATCGTCAATTTTTGAAAAACCGGTTGGATGCAGAGAAAAAAGAGTTTAATATATTTCCTTTAAACAACAGTAACAGAATGACTTCGCAAAACTTTTACAACCAAAAACAAACTAAACAATTTTTCATTGGAAACTTCTCTTCCATCAATTTTAATTAACAGAATTTAGGCTTGAAACTGTAAAGAACTTCCGGAATAAACGCTATTTTACAAATATAAATTTACTACAATTTCGCTCTTCTGAAAAAGTTTTTCTTTTCTAATTTCTTTAATACTTCTTTGAAATCGAAAAGAATTTCCCTTTTTCAAATATTGCTTTTTTATGAAAACCAAAACAAGATCTTGAGGAGCACAAATGATGTTTAAACTTTTTTTATATGGTATGAAAGCAAATAGAAGATTGTTGGAACAATAACTCTATTAGAAAAATTTTATCTCATATTGGCACTTTTTGAAGAAAATAACATTAAACCTCGTTAGATCCTTGAAACAAAAACAAATTTTGTAAAATGAGTAATTTGAAACTTTTTAGTATGACGGTTTGCTGACGGTACAACTTCACGTATCGAAACAGACATATGATAATTATGTGATTGAGCAACAACTCAGCAAAAACAATTTCACAAAAAAAAGAAATTTATTTGAAAATAACTTTGTTCTTTTCTCAATGAGTGCTTGGGGATTGAAGTACAAAGCTAAAACATTTACTTTCTATAAAAGCATGATATGTTTTTGTCCCTACCTCGACCTATTTGTAAAAAAACCAGTTAAGTTAAGAATGGCCCCTCCCCAAAACTGGTTAAAAATTGGAGGTGTAAGAGCCCTCCCAAAACTCCTAACACTCCTAATCTCCCAAACTAAACTCCCACATCTCCTAATAAACCATTTCGTATTGTTCAATTTATCAATGAAGTGTACATAAGAAACAGCCAGGAGTAATTTTTAACAAAAGAAAACAAACAAAAAGAGAACAAAAACAACTAATGCAAAAAAGGATGAGTCAAAATACCTGTCTACCTTCCGTAACAACACTTCCCGTTGAAGCACAGAATAGTGTGCGCCGCCTAAATGGCTTTCAGCATCAAATGCAGAGGATGGAACTCCCTAGAAGAAAGAAGCTGATTTTAGTCTTTAGGTCAAATACGATGTAAGCGTAGCTGTCCTCTGTTTGTGCAGAGGTTTTTTATGCCAGTTGTTTCAGCGCTTTCGAATCTGTTGGGCCAACACCACCTCATGCAAAGACAGGTAGACAAAATTTTCCTTTCCTGACATCAATTACCCATTCTTCAGTTTTATTCTGTTTAATAGGTTCATGTTATTTGTAGGATTTGCTCCTACTTTCAGAGAATGTCTTTGAGAACATTTATATCAAAGTATGTTAAAATAAACCTTGATTCCCCGAGTCCGTTTCTCTTGATATCGAATCTTGCATCAAGTTTTTCTTGATTTACGCGCAAAGGTTTCGCATTGCAGTAGCTGCAGATGAGATTTGATCATGACATCATGACTAACATCACTGAAGAGATTCGCAAAAGAATAGCGAAACTCATTATGTCTCATGTGCTTGTAACTTTTGGCCTTTTGTTTGTCATTGGTCTTTTTGGACAGTTGAAAGCGTATTCCACAGTAAATATCTCATTGCAAGGGCGCACTGATGGCATTTTTACAGGATCCCAACAAAAGCAAAGTGCTATGTCATCAAAAAACTCACTTTTCGTTATGTTAACGTAATAGAGTTTCAATTGTATAGCGTTCAAGCTTGATATTTTTTTCCACTAGCTAATTCAAGTGAACGTATCTCATTCTTATTCATTTTTCTCCTAATTTATTGATTTTGCGGTTGAATATCAAATTGTTTCTCCTTCATTATGTCACAGGAGACTTGTTGATGCTATAGTTTGGCTTTGGGCAGAGATAGGGATAAGGAATTTGAAAGTTAAACTGATAACCCGTTTTCCTCAAATCGGTCTTCAAGTTTAATAGCATTTCCTCTCTACCTCCCCTATAGGCAACGAAAAGATATTTTGTCATTTTTTTTTTATTGCCGGCAAGTTGTTTTATTGGATTTGGTAATAATTCTTCGTTGATTAATTTCTCACATTCTTTCAATTCATGTCTTCAATATTAGGAGCCGTACAATCTAGGAAAATGAAGTAACGCTGAATCAGAAAATTCAACAATTTATGATCAAATTTATGAGCATTGAGATGAGAAGCCACCTTCTTTAACTACCATTTCTCTAAAAACTTCTTCTCTACGTAATCAGAACCTATTACACTGCTAACTAGTCTACAACCGTCAACTATTTCCATTTCATCTTGAACCAAAAATTTGCAGTATTTTTTCAAAAACATATTCTTTGGTAATAACATGGCCCTTGGAAAGATGGTCTCCAAGAGCAAGACCATTATTTCAACCAGTCGAAAATGTTTTTCACATTATCTGGAGATCCTGCAGCGTTACCAAAGTCCGCATAGAACTTTTTAACTATGAAGAAATCGTCATGAATTTAGGAGGATAATGGCAATTCCATAAATCGACAGTGCAAGCAGGTCATTTTGGTTTGTACCATTCAGAGAGTTTTGTTAGTTTGATAGTAAAAAAATGATGGTTCGCTATATGTATTACATATGAAATAATAGATATAAGGGCATAATTTATCGATGTCTCTTAAAAGATCACTGCTGAGAGCGTTGAATGAGTTTTTTTGCGCCAAAAAGCAGGTTCACTTCCAAATTCCTATTCCGAAAGTTGGTAATCATTACGAAATTCCTTATGGTCTGTTTTAACACACTTGAGAATATATATATTACAATAATCTGCTAGATAGAATGGTACTCAATTCCTATCGGTCATATACCGGGGCCTTTATCAAGAGCTATCAGCCGATATGAATTGTACGAAAAAGGATAGTAAATTTAAAAGTTTCTTTGCGTATTGCTAATTCAGTTACCGCTTTGCATAAATCAGTCAAGTTCGCAGTAAAGGATGCCAGAAGCCGTCGCCATTCGTCAAAGCTTGAAGAGCAATGGCCTCCATGAGAAAACTTGGAAAACTTCCTGACTATAGAGGCATCGTCTTTTCCACAGTAAATTTCTCATTGCACTGGCTATTTTTTTCCACTAGCTAATTCAAGTGAACGTATCTCATTCTCTTTCATTTTGCTCCTAATTAATTGATTTTGCAATTGAATATCGAACTGTTTCTCCTTCATTACTTCACGGAAGACTTGTTGTTAATATAGTTTGGCTTTGGGCAGAGATAGGGATAAGGAATTTGAAAGTTAAACTGATAACACTTATTCCTCAAATCGGTCTTCAGGTTTAATAGCATTCCCTCTCTAACTCCCCTATCAGCAGCAAAATGTTATTTCGTACAATCTAGTAAGGTGAATTTACGCTGAACTGTAAAATTCAACAATTTAAAAACAATTTGAGGTGGAGCATTGGGATGAGAAGCCTCTTTTTTAACAACCATCTCTCTAAAAATTTCTTCTCTACGTAATCAGAACCTATTACACTGTTAGTTAGTCAAAAACCATCAACTATTTTTACTTCATCTCGAACCAAAAATTTGCAGTATTTTTTCAAAAACGTATTCTTTGGTAATAACATGGCCCTTGGAAAGGTGGTCTCCAAGAGCAAGACCATTATTTCAACCAGAGAACAAAGAGTTTAACATATTTCCTTCAAACATTAGGCAACAGAATGACTTCGCAAAACTTTTACGACCAAAACCAAACTAAACAATTTTTCATTGGAAATTTTTTTTTACCATAAATTTTAATTATTAGAATTTAGGCTTGAAACTGTAAAGAACTTCCGGAAAAAACGCTACTTTACAAATATAAATTTACTACAATTTCGCTCTTCTGAAACAGTTTTTCTCTTCTAATTTCTTTAATACTTCTTTGAAATCGAAAAGAATTTCCCTTTTTCAAATATTGCTTTTTTATGAAAACCAAAACAAGATCTTGAGGAGCACAAATGGTGTTTAAGCTTTTTTTATATGGTATGAAAGCAAATAGAAATTTGTTGGAACAATAACACTATTTAAAAAATTTCTATCTCATATTGGCACTTTTTGAAGAAAATAACATTAAACCTCGTTGGATCCTTGAAACAAAAACAAATTTTGTAAAATGAGTAATTTGAAACTTTTTAGTATGACGGCTTGCTGACGGTACAACTTCACATATCGAAACAGACATATGAATATTATGTGATTGAGCAACAACTCAGCAAAAACAATTTCACAAAAAAAAGAAATTTATTTGAAAATAACTTTGTTCTCTTCTCAATGAGTACTTGGGGATTGGAGTACAAGCTAAAACGTTTCCTTTCTATAAAAGTATGATATATTTTTGTCCCTACCTCGACCTATTTGTAAAAAACCAGTTAAGTTAAGAATGGCCCCTCCACAAAACTGTTTAAAAATTGGAGGTTAAAAATCTCCTAATAAACCAGTTCGTTTTGTTCAATGAAGTGTACATAAGAAACAGCCGGGAAAAATTTTAACAAAAGAAAACAAACAAAAAGAGAATAAAAACAAATAATGCAAAAAGGGATGAGTAAAAATACCAGTCTACCTTCCGTAACAACAGTTCCCGTTGAAGCACAGAAAAATTCGCGCCGCCTAAATGGCCTTAAGCATCAAATGCAGAGGAAGGAACTCCTTAGGAGAAAAAAGCTGATTTTAGTCTTTAGGTCTAATACATAGTAAGCGTAGCTGTCCTCTGTTCGTGCAGAGGTTGTTGATGCCAGTTGTTTCAGCGCTTTTGAATCTGTTGGGCCGGCCCGACCTCATGCAACGACAGGTAGACAAAATTTCCTTTTCTCGAAATCAATTACCCATTCTTCAGTTTTGTTCTGTTTAATAGATTCATGTTACTTGTAGGTTTTGCTACTAATGTCAGAAAACATATCTGAGAATCTTTATTTCAAAGTATTTTAAAATAAACCTTGATTCCCACAGTCCGTTGGTCTTGATATCTAATCCTGCATCATCATAAGTTTTAATTGATTTACGCGCACAAAGGTTTCGCATTGCAGTAGCTGCAGATGAGATTTGATCATGACATCATGACTAACATCACTGAAGAGATTCGCAAAAGAATACCGAAACTCATTATGTCTCATGTGCTTGTAACTTTTGGCCTTTTGTTTGTCATTGGTCTTTTTGGACAGTTGAAAGCGTATTCCACAGTAAATATCTCATTGTAAGCGCGCACTGATGGCATTTTTACAGAGTCCCAACAAAAGCAAAGTGCTATGTCATCAAAAACTCACTTTTCGTTATTTCAACGTAATAGAGTTTCAATTGTATAGCGTTCAAGCTTGATATTTTTTTCCACTAGCTAATTCAAGTGAACTCATCTCATTCTTATTCATTTTGCTCCAAATAATTGATTTTGCGAATGAATATCAAGTTGTTTCTCCATCATTATGTCACAGGAGACTTGTTGTTGCCATAGTTTGGCTTTGGGCAGAGATAGGGATAAGGAATTTGAAAGTTAAACTGATAACCCGTTTTCCTCAAATCGGTCTTCAAGTTTAATAGCATTTCCTCTCTACCTCCCCTATAGGCAACGAAAAGATATTTTGTCAATTTTTTTTATTGCCGGCAGGTTGTTTTACTGGATTTGGTATTAATTCTTCGCTGATTAATTTCTCACATTCTTTTAATTCATGTCTTCAATATTAGGAGCCGTACAATCTAGGAAAGTGAAGTTACGCTGAATCGAAAAATTCAACAATTTATGATCAAATTTGTGAGCATTGAGATGAGAAGCCACCTTCTTTAACTACCATTTCTCTAAAAATTTCTTCTCTACGTAATCAGAACCTATTACACTGCTAACTAGTCTACAACCGTCAACTATTTCCACTTCATCTTGAACCAAAAATTTGCAGTATTTTTTCAAAAACATATTCTTTGGTAATAACATGGCCCTTGGAAAGATTGTCTCCAAGAGCAAGACCATTATTTCAACCAGTCGAAAAGGTTTTTCACACTATCTGGAGATCGTGCAGCGTTACCAAAGTCCGCATAGCACTTTTTAACTATGAAGAAATCGTCATGAATTTAGGAGGATAATGGCAATTCCATAAATCGACAGTGCAAGCAGGTCGTTTTGGTTTGTACCATCCAGAGAGTTTTGTTAGTTTGATAGTAAAAAAATGATGGTTCGCTATATGTATTATATATGAAATAATAGATATAAGGGCATAATTTATCGATGTATCTTAAAAGATCACAGCTGAGAGCGTTGAATGAGCTTTTTGCGCCAAAAAGCAGTGTGACTTCGAAATTCGTATTTCCGAAAGTTGGCAATTATTATGACATGCCTTATGGTCTGTTTTAACACACTTGAGGATATATATTCCAATAATCTGCCTTAGATAGTACTCAATTCCTATCGGTCATATACCGGCGCCTTTATCAATAGCTATCAGCCGATATGAACTGTACGAAAAAGAATAGTCAAATTAGAAGTTTTTATGCCCATTGCTAGTTCTGTTACCGCTTTGCATAAATCAGTCGAGTTCGCCGTAAAAGATGCCAGACGCCATCGCCATTCGTCAAAGCTTGAAGAGCAATGGCCACCATGAGAGAGCCACCATGAGGCATCGTCTTTTGTACAGATAACAACAAAAATCAAATTTCTTTTGGATGGATCTGGATGTATCTCTTTCAAAACGTCAAGGATTGATCTCTCGACAACTTGAACAGCTAAAGAAAGCAGACCACGGTTCGGTTGACGGTGAGGTTTTGAATAGTGTTTGAAATTTGTTTGGTTGACAGATATTTACCAAAATTGTTTGTATTCATCAGCAGGTCGTTTGTATAATTTCCGCTCATACGGTCGTGAATAGCTAATGCTTCAAGAAAAACAGAGTGTTTCCCACGTTGTTCATTGATCTAAAGGTCATGCAAAGTTTTATTATTAGAGGCAGTATCCTCTGTTGTTGTTCGGGCAAGAATGAGATAGGGCAACAACATTGCGTCGTTCTTTGACGCTTCCGCGTAGAAATCAAATAAAATGGCAGACATGGTTTCATTCAAGTTATCGGTGGACTTAAACCAGTATTGTTTCCAGGCAACTGATAAAAGATTGCTTTTTTAATGAGTAAGGCGCATATAGATGACCTTCTTGCGCTCTTTCTTGAATTTCTTGAGGTTACGCGAAGAACTGCTGTGTTCAGAACAGTATTTCCTAGAGGCTTAGGATGTTTGACTATTAAAAACTGCATTGTTTAGAGTTGGCGCGTCTGGGGAATTTAAATAGCTGAATGAGCAAAACTACTAATTAATTTATTACAAACTTCAATTTAATTAATGAAATCCCTAATTAAAAACGATTATTTGTGGTGCCAAGAGTTTTTGGTAAAAATTGAAACGAGGATAAAATTTGTTACAGGGTGTGTTTATTAACTACGCCAGATTTTTGAAAATTCAATTACACTTTCTTCATGATTACTAAAACCAGCAATTACAATTAACAGTGTTCTGTGTGTACTGTTGGTGTTCATTTTTTCTATACTGTTGGAGGGTCATGGTCAAGTTATCAACGGTACAACTCCTTTAGGAGTGTATCATTGCTTTTTTTAACTTAGCATCCATGTACTTCGTCCGCAATGGTCCAATGATCTATCTCCTCGAGAAGTCTGGCTAACTCTTCGGACTGAAGCACCGGGTCCATGTTTACTTAAAAATCACAACTGCATTACAATGATAACAATGATTTAATGGATTCTTATTTATATAATTATGAAATTTAATTATGAAATTGGACATAAAAATAACAACATGTTGATTTTGAAAGTTGGCATGTGTCGTCTCATAGTGCATTTTATTTTTGGTACCCTCACTGGATCGACAAAAAAGATCTAAAGAACTAACAATTTAAAAGGAAAAGCGCTATCTAATAAATTTTTTACAACATTAGCTCAATTGTCAGGTAATTCTCTTTTTTAATTGACTTTGTTCACTAATTTTTGATGATTATTTGGCATTTAAAGGAGTAATATTTTTGACTCCACCCACCAAAACAGCAGTTATATTTTTATAGTATTATGAGTTATAAAATAACACATGCTCTGTAACTGGTGCTGCAAAACTTACTAGATACATTATGGAAAACATGCAAATTTTTCCAACAAATCTTCAAGAAATCCTTAAAGACAACAAAGCCTACCCTTCGCAAAACCAGATTTTTGTTGTGTGCATTCTTTTTTTGACAAAAATTCGCCCCTTTTTGTGTAGCAGCATAACCTATGGTTCTTCTCCTTCATCTGATTTGATTACTAGGCGTCTAAAAGCGTTTTTATCTGGAAAAACTAAGTTCAAACAGCGATTTCAAAATTCAGAAAACCACAAAAAATGATTACGTGTTTTAAATTTTTCTATCTCCCAATTTACAAAGTTTCTGACTCTCGAACTCATATGTATTAAATTGCACTGGAAGAGCCTATTTGCCTTGACATTAAAAGCAACAACAATTAAAAAAGACCTGTGGAATTCCCTGCTTCCAATAAAGAATGAAGTTAATTTGGGGTTCATTTAATAAAACCACTTTCTTTATGTCTTCATTTTTTCAAAAATTAATCAATTGTTTAGTTCTGATGAAATCCAGTTTTTTCAAAAATTTGAAGAAATTAACTCGAAGACTACATTTTTAACCTTAAATTATACATCTTCAAGGGTAATTTTTGCATTTTTGATTATTTTTGAGCTGTAAATTGCATAAATCTTCAGTTATTCGAAAAAACCTTTTTATGCAGAGAACAGAGCGTTTAGTAGAATGTTTTTACAAAAAAGGAAGCAGACAGGCGTACTTTCTTTCTCTCTCTCCTTTTCTCGCTTAGACATACTTAATTCGCTGATTAGACGGATTTTTTATCAGAAAAATTCTGCATTTAGAAAAAATTATTTTTGGTCTGTTTCTTTTATTATCTTTTCAAGACCCCATCTACGAAGCTCTCGCGGCCATTTTCGGGCAATCCATTACCGATATTATTTGTCTTTGGAAATTGTTCACTAATCAAGTTTCTTCGTTTTTCTTTTAGCGTAGATTTTTAAAGAAAAAAGTATCAGTATATGTGATTTTGACGCTAAATGTTTTTGACGTTTGAAAAGATTTTACTGTGATTTTTCATCGGCATAATAAGTCAGCTATTTTTTAAAATGCCGCAGACGTTTCGTCAACGAAATTAATAACCACACAGTTTTGGTGATGGACCTAATTTGCAGTAAATTGTCTGCATTTCAAATTTTATCACGACTTCTGGCATTTTTTATACTCTCTCTCCCTATCTAATGCTTATCAGCATTTAAATAATCTAACTCCCTCTTTTCTGTTTCTATCTCTTTCTCTCTTACACCTATACACAATTACTACGCTGAGTACAACCACAAAGATAATTTTATACAACCATAGAAGCGCTCACAGTCATATACAGATCATGACACGAAAGCATCTCTAAAGTTTTGTTTCTGGCTTCTGATCTTTACTCAAGACTCTCCGCTGTTCGTTTTTGTTCTATTTGTTCTTTAGAGAAAATCTGTACTGGTCTTCGGGAGTGAATTTTATCAGTATTGGCAAAAGAGGCACAAAAATCTGACGGATCTTTTGAAGTTTTTCAAAATGTTTCTCAAATAATAATAGTTAGACAATTAATTCTCCAAAATCTCACAGGCCTGCTAACATCAGGATTTAAAAACACAATTTCGTCGTTATTGGACAAAGATAAATACCCAATTTGTCTCAAATATTAAGCAGTATTTCTAATTTATTTAGTTTTCTGATAGCTTTTGCAATCTTCCTCTGTGTCTGTCTAGCATTTAAAATGACTATCTCTTTTACACTAATTATCTTTTTCCCTCTCACTCTATCTCTCTCACTCACATTACACAAGCGCACAAATACACATACACCCACAGAAACCTACAGAAACACACACATATTTAAATACAGCCAAGCCGAAAAAAATTCTATATCTTGAAAAAATTTTTTATATGTGATCTTTGTGAGGTTCAATTTTGTCAGAATTAGATTGTCGTTTTTGTGAACAACTAGGTTTGGAATTCATGAGGCCATTGTATCGGTGATAGAAAAAATGAACACAAAATCAGAAAATGATTTTTTGATGTGTTTTGATATGTGATCTTCGTGAAGGTTCAATTTTGTTAGCATTGGATTGTCGTTTTTGTGAACAACTAGGTTTGGAGTTCATGAGGCCATTTTATAGGCAATGGTAAAATTGAACACGAAATCTGAAAACAACTTTCTGATGTTTCGCAGAATATAAACGAGTGGACATGCTCGCAGCCGGATTTCAAAACACAGTCTGTGCAATGGATATATTCAAAGCAGACAATTGTAGCAAATCAACTAATACGTAGTTTTCGTTTTTTTTTTATCTCTGACAGTTTTTGTATTCTCCTTCTTTTGGTGCATAAATTTTAAAGGAACTATTTCTCATCAACAAACGCTTTTTACCTCTCCCTTCCTATTACAAACCCAACAATACAAATACGCAATCAATTTGTACACTCACACACGTGCACTGATAAAAACCAACGAACATGAAGTTCTTTCCTCAAAAAAAATTCTTTGAGATTCTTTTCTGACATCTGATTTTTACTCGGTGTTCGTCACCGTTCATTTATCAACTGCTTGCCTATTCGGAAATCTAGGTATGGATTTCTTGACATAATAGTATCGATAATCGTAAAGTTAATACTATAGCTTAAAATGAAGATTTTGAAGCTTTCTGACATTTTTGATTTTTCATAAGCGTAATGAGCCTATTCGTTTACAGGTGGTTGTCATATAGTCTAGGGTTAATACGCAGGTTTAATAAAAACTATTTTGGTATTAAATTTTCATTTGAAACCCTCATTTAACAAACCAAATTGTTGAATTCATAGTTTTATAGTCAGAGTTTTTATAACTTCTTTTGCACTCTTTCTCTAGTTGTTTGTCTTAGCCTGTTCAATCTGTCAATCAAAAGTTTTTTTAAATAAAAAGGAAAACTGAATATTTTTTAAGTAAACTGAAATTGAAGAGAAAATTCCTTCTGTTTCTTTCAATAGATATTTTTGCTTTTCACTTGAGAAGCTTCACAGTCAGTTAAATTTTTCTTTTAAATCACGGAGGCGACCAAAAGCTAGAAAAAATAAGTTCGAAGAGCAATTTCAAAACACAGAGAACCAGAGAACAAAATGATTATGTGTTTCAAAAATTCGATCTAGCAATCTACAAAGTCTCTAACTCTCAAATTCATATGTAATGCACTGTACTAGAGGAATTTATTTTAAAATACTTCCTTGACATTAAAAGCAACAACAAGAAACAGACCAGAAAATACTCCCTGCAATAAGAAAAGGGGTTTGATTGAGGTTCTTTTATTGAAACCAGTTTTTTTATGTCTCCGCATTTTCGAAACTATTCAGTTAAATAGTTCTGATGAAATTCCCTTTTTCTCAAAAATTTGCAGAGAAAAACTAGAAGACTATTTATTTTCTTTTGTCTTTGGAAATTGTTCAATACTCAGGTTTCGTCAATTTTCTTTAAGGTCATCTTTGTTTTAATCTAAAAATTCGTAGATTTTTCAAGACACAGAATTGGTAACTGTGATTTTGACGCCAAACTTTGAAATGTTATTTAATAAGGTTTGTAGATATTTCAATTTGATTTTTCATCTGCATAATAAGACAGCTAATTTTTAAAAATACAACGGGAACAAAATTTAAAAAATACACAGTTTTTTGTGATTGACTTAATTTTGAGTTAATTGTAAGCAACTCCAATTTTATCGTGACTTCTGACAATGTTTGCACTCTCCCTCTTTCGGTTTCCTTTTTTTAAACAATCTAACTATATGAGACAAATTTGTTCTTTCTCTCTCTTTTGTTAATCGAAAAACTCCATTTTATGCAGCGAACAAATCGTTTAGTAGTATATTTTTATACAACCGGAAACAGTCAGGCGAACTTTTTTTCTCTTACACATACATACTACGCTGATTAGAGAGTTTTTTATCAAAAAATGTCTGCGTTTAATAAAAAAATGCTTTTTGATCTGCTTCTTTTCATATTTTTTCAAAACTACAGATTTAGGAAACTATTGCTGCCATTTTTTGGCATTCTGTTACCTATGTTCTTTTGTCTTTGGAAATTGTTCAATACTCAAGTTTCGTCACTTTTCTATAAGGTCGTCTTTTTTTTAGTCTAAAAATTCGTAAATTTTTCAAGACAAAGAAATGATAACTGTGATTTTGACGCTTAATTTTGAAATGTAATTTAATATCATTTGCAAATATTTTTTTTGATTTTTCAGCTGCATAATAAGACAGCTCAATTTTTGAAATACAGCGGGAACGAAACTAAAAAAAACACAAATTTTTGGTAATTGACTTAATTTGTAGTTAATTGTAAGCAACTCTAAGTTTATCATGACTTTTGACAATGTTTGCACTCTCATTCTATTCGTTTCCAACTTTTAAACAATTTAACTATCTCAGACAAATTTTTTCATTCTCTCTCTTTTTCTCTTGCACACACACATACTACGTTGATTACAACCGCAAAAACAGTCTTCCTCTGTTCGTGTCTAGTTTTTTAAAAAAATATATCTAACACAATAGTCCTCTTTTTCTCTCTCTTTATCACATTACACACAAATTACAAATTGCAAAAACGCACAAACCACAGAAACAAAGAAACACACACATATATAAAAACAGATCAAGCCGTCGAAAAATATATATCTTGAAAATTTTTTGATATCTGATCTTCGTCACGGTTCTTTTTTTGTCAGCATTAGATTGTCGTTTTTGTGAAAAAGTAAGTTTGGCGTTCATGAGGTTTTTGTATCGGTAATAATAAAAATGAACAGAAAATTTGAAAATAACTTCTGATGTTTTGCGGAATATAAACGAGTGCACTTGCTCACAGGCGGATTTCAAAACAGAGATTCTCGTAACGAAGATAATCAAAGCAGCAATTTGTAGCAAAGCATCCAAAATGTTTTTTTTCACTTTTTTCATCTTTGACAGTTTTTGTACTCGGCCTCTATTTGTGATTATCATTTAAAGGAACTATTTCAGATAGACTCACTTATTTTATTTCTCCCTCCATATTACACACACACCAACTTACAAATACGCAATCTAAACGAGCACTGGCACACGCGCACCAACAAGGGACACACATAAAGTTATCGCCAAAAAATTTAATTTAATTTTTTTTCCATTATCTGATCTTTACTCGGTGTTCGTCACCGTTCATTTGTGAACTGAGTGTCTCTTTGTAATTCTAGGTCTTGACTTCCTGACATAAATGTATTGTTAATCCTAAAACCAGCACTAAAATTCAAAATGAAATTTTTGAATCATTCTGACATGTATGATGTTTCATGAGCGTAATGAGTCTATTCGGTTACGCGTAGTTTTTAGTTTTCTACAGTTAGTAATAACAATTTTGGTACTCAATATTTAATTTAAACCTCTATTTTTTAAATCGAATTTTTGAACTTTTGATTTTCTAACTTTTTTGTACTCAGCCTCTGGTTGTGCGTTTTGGTCCTTTCAATCCTTCAATCAAAAGTTTGTTTTTAAAAAATAGCAAAATTGATTAATTTTTAATTAAATCAATTTCAAAGAGCAATTTCAAAATACAGGGAAACAATGAAAAATGATTAATTTTTTTAAGATTTCCTTCTTCCTGGCAATTTACAAACCTCTAACACTCAAATGTATATGTATTGCATTGTACTAGAGGAGCTTAGTTCAATTTATTCGCCTTGACATTAAAAAGAACAATAGAAAAACAAGAAAAAGTGCATTTGTTTCAACAAAGAATGAGGTTAATTTGATGTTGATTTGACGAAACCATATTTTTTTGTCTCCAAATTTTCAGATTTAATCACCTGGTTAGTTTTGATGAAATGCGAACTTTATTTTGAAAATTGCAGAAAATTTTTTGAACTTACAAAGAACAATTTTTTTTCTGCTTTTAATCTTACTTTTTCAAAGTTAGTTTTCGCCATTTTGAGAGCTCTATATTAAATTTACAGGTAACAGAATGACTTTAAACAACAGGTAACAGAATGACTCAGAAAAATTGTACAACAAAAAATAAACTAATTAATTTTTCTTTGGAACTTTTTAAGCATGAATTTTAATTACAGAATTTAAGCTTAAAACTGTATAGAATTTCTGAAAAAAAAACTGTTTTTTTAAGAAACCAAAATAAGATCTTGAGGGCCACAAAATGATGTTTTAACTTTTCATATGGTGTGAAGGCAAAATTTAATATGGTGTGAAAGCAAAATGGTGTGAAAGTCCAGCTTCGAATATATCCGTACTTCGACATTTTTTAAAAAAAAAACAGTTAAGTTAAGAATGGCCCCTCCCTAAAACTGGTTAAAGATTGGAGGTGTAACAGCCCTCCCAAAACTATCTCCTAATAAACCATTTCGTATTGTTCAATTTATCAATGAAGTGTACATAAGAAACAGCCAGGAGTAATTTTTAACAAAAGAAAACAAACAAAAAGAGAACAAAAACAACTAATGCAAAAAAGGATGAGTCAAAATACCTGTCTACCTTCCGTAACAACACTTCCCGTTGAAGCACAGAATAGTGTGCGCCGCCTAAATGGATTTCAGCATCAAATGCAGAGGATGGAACTCCCTAGAAGAAAGAAGCTGATTTTAGTCTTTAGGTCTAATACACTGTGAGCGTAGCTGTCCTCTGTTCGTGCAGAGGTTTTTGATGCTAGTCGTTTCAGCGATTTTGAATCTGTTGGGCCAGCATCACCTCATGCAAAGACAGGTAGACAAAATTTTTTTTCTGGACATCAACTACCCATTTTTTTAATTTTGTTCTGTTTAATAGATTCATGTTACTTGTAGGCTTTGCTCCTACTTTCAGAAAATGTTTTTGAGAACATTTATATCAAAGTAAGTTATAATAAGCCTTGATTGCCACAGTCCGTTGGTCTTGATATCGAATCTTGCATCATCATAAGTTTTACTTGATTTACGCGCAAAGGTTTTGCATTGCAGAAGCTGCAGATGAAATTTGATCTTAACATCATGACAAACATCACGGAAGAGATTCGCAAAGGTATAGCGAAATTCATTATGTCTCATGTGGTTGTGTTTTTTGGTCTTTTGTTTGTCATTGGTCTTTTTGGACAGTGGAAGGCGTATTTCACAGTAAAATCCTCATTGCATGGGCATACAGATGGCAAGTTTACAGGATCCCAACAAAAGCGAATTGCTATGTCATTACAAAACTCACTTTTTGTTATGTCAACGTAATACAGATTCATTTGTATAGCATTCAAGCTTGATGTTTTTTCCACTAGCTAAGTCAATTGCTAAGTCCGCTAGCTAAGTGAAAGCATCTCATTCATATTCATTTTTCCTATAATTAATTAATTTTGCAATTGAATATCAAACTGTTTCTCCTTCATTAATTCACAGAAGACTTGTTGTTGCTATAGTTTGGCTTTGGGCTGAGATGGGGATAAGGAACTTGAAAGTTTAACTGATAACCCGTATTCCTCAAATCAATCGTAGGTTTTAATAGCATTCCCTCTATATCTCCCCTATCAGCAACAAAAAGACAATTCATTTTTTTATTATCGGCAGGATGTTTTACTGGATTTGGTAATAATTCTTTGTTGATTAATTGCTCACATTCTTTTAACAAGTTTTCAATATCAGGAGCGCTGTACAATCTAGGAAGGTGAATTTACGCTGAACCAGAAAATTCAGCAATTTAAAAATAATTTGAAGTGGAGCATTGGGATGAGAAGCCACTTTTTTTAACAACCATCTCTCTAAAAAATTCTTCTCTATGTACGAGTTTTGTTTGTTTGATAGGTTCACTATAAGTATTACATATGAATTAATAAATATAATGGCAAAATTTCTTGATGTCTCTTAAAAAAGATCACAGATGAGACTGTTGAATGCTTTTTTTGCGCCAAAAAGCAGGGTGACTTCCAATTTCGTATTTCCGAAAGTTGAAAATCATTATGAAATGCCTTATTGTCTGTTTTAACACACCTGAGATTATATATTCCAATAACTTGCCTGAGAAAGTACTCAATTCATATCTTTTGTATACCAGGGCTTTTATCAAGAGCTATTAGCCGATATGAATTTTAAAAAAAGGATAGTCAAATTAGAAGTTTCTATGCGTATTGCTAATTCAGTTACCGCTTTGCATAAATCAGTCGAGTTCGCAGAAAAGTATGCCAGAAGCCGTCGCCATTCGTAAAAGCCTGAAGAGCAATGGCCACCATGAGAAAGCCACCATGAGGCATCGCCTTTTGTACAGATAACAACAAATATCAAATTTTTTTGGGTGGATCTGGATGTATCTCTTTCAAGACATAAAGGGTTGATCTCTCGCCAACTTGAACACTTAAAGAAAGCACACCACGGTTTGCTTGACGGTAAGGTTTTGACTGGCGTTGGAATTTTTTTCGGTTAACAGTTTTTTACCACAATTGTTTGTATTCATCAGCAGGTCGTTTTTTTTATTTCTGCTGATACGGTCTTTAATAGCTAATGCTTCAAAAAAAGCGGAGTCTATTTCCCACGTTGTTCATTGATCTATAGGTCGTACAATGTTCTGTTATTTGAGGCACTATCCTCTGTTGTTGTTCGGGCAAGAATCAGATGGGGCATCACCATTGCGCCGTTCTTTGCCGCTTCCGCGTAGGAATCAAATAAAATGGCAGGCAGGGTTTCATTCAAGTTATCAGTGGACTTAAAGCCAGTATTGTTTCCTGGCAGCTTACAAAAGATTGCTTTTTAATAACTAAGGCGTTTGTAGAATACCTTCTTGCGAACTTTTTTGAGTTTTGCGAGGTTAGGCAGGTAACTGCTGTGTTCAGAACAGTATTCCCTATAAGCTTAGGATATTTGGCTATTAAAAACTGCATGGTTAAGAGTTGTCGCATCTGAGGATTTTAGAGTTATTCGTTTCGCAGCTTACGCAGAAAAAGTTGTCATGACGTTATTGTTTAATATTGAGTCCACTCCACTAAATGTGCTGATAATTGGCACATAATAATGCAAATACCCTCCACCTCTGCAAAGAATTGAATATTTTGAGGAGTGTGACTGCTCGGACATGGTGCTTTGGATATTGAAAAGGGAGGCTGTTATTAATCTGAAACAGTTCTACTATTTAATGGCTGAAAAATTAAAATATGCGGCTTAAAGAACAAGCATACATTTGGTTACCGTAGAAAATGAATACTTTTTCTACAGATTTGGTTGGCTGAGAGATGGAAGTATGGGTATACAAGTTAAATAGTTGAATGAGTTGAACTACTAATTAATTTATAAAGAACTTTAATTTGATTAATGAAGTCCTTAATTAAAAGCGATTATTTGTGGTGCCATGAGTTTTTGGTAAAAAATGAAGCCAGGATAAAATTTGCAAAGGTTGTGTTTATTAACTTCGCCAGTTTTTTTAAACTTCAATGACACTTGATTACTAAAACCAGCAGTTACAGTTAACAGTGTTTTGTGTGTACTCTTGGTGTTCAATTTTTTTCTATACTGTTGGAGGGTCATTGTCAAGTTCTCAACGGTATAACTTCTTAAGGAGTGTATAATCGCCTTTTTGTTTACTTAGCATCCACGTACTTCGTGCGCAATGGTCCAATGATGAGTCTCCTCGAGACGCCTGGTTTCCTCTGGGACTGAAGCGCCGGGTCCATGTTCATTTCACAATCACAACGGCATTACAATGATAACAATGATTTAATGGATTCTTATTTGTTTAATTATGAAATAATTGAAAAATTTGACATAAAAATAACAACATGGTGATTTTGAAAATGGGAGTGTGTCCCTTCACTGGATTGCCAAAAAAACTCTGAAGAACTAACAATTTAAATAGAAAACGCTATTTAATATTTTTATCACAATATTAGCTCAATTTTCAGGTAATTCTGTTTTTCAAGTTTTTAAATTTTTGATAATTTGGCATTTAAAGGAGCAATATTTTTGATACCACCCACCAAAACAGCTGTCATACTTTTATAGTATTATGAGTTATATAATAACACATGCTTTGTAACTGGTGCTGCAAAATTTACTAGATACATTATGGAAAACATGCAAATTTTTCCAAGAAATTTTCAACAAATCCTTAAAGACGACAAAGCCTACCTTTCGCAAAATCAGACTTTTGTTGTTTATTCTCTTTTTGACTAAAAAGTTGCCCCTTCTTGTGAGAACCACAAAAAATGATAACGTGCTTTAAATTTTTCTATCTGCCAATCTACAAAGTCTCTGACTCTCAAATACGTAAGTACTGCATTGAACTAGAAGAGCTTATTTTGAACCATTTGCCTTGACATTAAAAGCAATCACAATGAAAAAGACTGGAAGAATTCCCTGCCTTCAATAAAGATTGAGGTTAATTTGGGGTTCAATTAATAAAGCCACTTTTTTATGTCTCCATATTTTCAAAAATTAATCACTTGTTTAGTTCTGATGAAATGCAATTTTTTTCACAAAATTTGCAGAAAATAACTCAAAGATTACATTCTTAGACTTCAATTATACATCTTCAAAGGTAATTTTTGCATTTCTGAGTATTTTTGAGCTGTAAATTGCATATATCTTCAGTACTTCGAAAAATACATTTTATTCAGAGAACAAAGCGTTTAGTAGAATAATTTTTTACAATGGGAAACAGACAGGCAAACTTTCTCTGTCTCTCTCTCTCTCTCTTTCTCTCTTACGCATACTTAGTACGCTGATTTCTGCATTTAAAACAAATTCTTTTTGGTCTGTTTCTTTTACTACGTATCTTTTCAAGACTACGCATCTACAAAGCTATTGCCGCCATTTTTTGGCAATCCATTAACGATGTTCTTTTCTTTGTCCTTTGAAATTGTTCAATAATCAATTTTCGTCAATTCTCTTTTAGGTTGTCTTTGTTTCTATTCTAAAAAAGCGTATATTTTTGAAGACAAAAGTATCAGTATATGTGATTTTGACGCTAAACTTTGAAATGTTTTTTGTGAAGTTTGAAAAGATTTTATTGTGATTTTTTATCGGCATAATAAGACAGCTAACTTTTTAAAATGCGGCATATGTTTCGTCAACGAATTTAAAAATCACACAGTTTTGGTGATGGACCTAATTTACAGTAAATTGTAAGCATTTCGAATTTTATCATGACTTTTGGCACTTTTTGCACTCTCTCTCTCTCTCTCTCCCTCTCGCTCTCTCTCTCTTTCTCCCTCTCTATTGCTTATCAACATTTAAATAATCTAAGTCCCTTTTTCTGTTTCTCTCTCTTTCTCTCTTACACCTATACACAATTACTACGCTGAGTACAACCACAAAGATAATTTTATACACCCATAGAAGCGCTCACAGGCAAATACAGATCATGACATCAAAGAATCTCTAAAGTTTCGTTTCTGGCTTCTGATCTTTACTCAAGACTCTCCGCTGTTCGTTTTTGTTCTATTTGTTCTTTTAGGAAAATCTGTACTGGTCTTCGGGAGTGAATTTTATCAGTATTGGCAAAAGAGGCACAAACAAATACAGGTCATGACGCGAAAGTATCTCTAAAAATCTGTTTCTGGCCTCTCATCTCTTTGTGTTTCCGACTCTCCGCTGTTCGTTTTTGTTTTAATTGTTCTTATAGGAAAATCTTTTCTGATCTTCCAGAGATTATTTTATCAGTATTGGTAAAAAAGACACAAAAATCTGAAGGAGCTTTTTGAAGTTTTTCAAAATGTTTCTCAATTTTGTTGTCAAATAACAATAATTGGAAAGTTGATTCTTCAAAATCTTACAGACCTGCTACCACCAGGATTTAAAAACACAATTTCGTTATTGGACAAATATAAATATCCAATTTGTATCAAATATTAAGCAGTATTTCTAATTTAATTAAATTTCTGATAGTTTTTGCACCCTTCCTCTGTTTTTGTCTAGCATTTAAAATGACTATCCCTTTCACACTAATCATCTCTTTCCCTCTCACTATATCTATCTCACTCACGTTTAAAAAAAATTACGAAAACGCACGAATACACGTACACCCACAGAAACATACAGAAACACACATATTTAAATACAGCCAAGCAGTCAAAAACTCTATATTTTGAAAAATTTTTGATATGTGATCTTCGTGAAGGTTCAATTTTGTTAGCATTGGATTGTCGTTTTTGTGAACAACTAGGTTTGGAGTTCATGAGGCCATTTTATAGGCAATGGTAAAATTGAACACGAAATCTGAAAACAACTTTCTGATGTTTCGCAGAATATAAACGAGTGGACATGCTCGCAGCCGGATTTCAAAACACAGTCTGTGCAATGGATATATTCAAAGCAGACAATTGTAGCAAATCAACTAATACGTAGTTTTCGTTTTTTTTAATCTCTGACAATTTTTGTATTCTCCTTCTTTTGGTGCATAAATTTTAAAGGAACTATTTCTCATCAACAAACGACTTTTCCCTCTCCCTTCCTATTACAAACCCCACAATACAAATACGCAATCATTTTGTACACTCACACACGCGCACTGATAAACACCAACGAACATGAAGTTCTTTCCTCAAAAAAAGTTTTTGAGATTCTTTTCTGACATCTGATTTTTACTCGGTGTTCGTCAACGTTCTTTTATCAACTGCTTGCCTATTCGGAAATCTAGGTATGGATTTCCTGACATAATAGTATCGATAATCGTAAAGTTAATACTATAGCTTAAAATGAAGATTTTGAAGCTTTCTGACATTTTTGATATTTCATAAGCGTAATGAGCCTATTCGTTTACAGGTGGTTGTCATATAGTCTAGGGTTAATACGCAGGTTTAATAAAAACTATTTGGTATTAAATTTTCATTTGAAACCCTCATTTAACAAACCAAATTGTTGAATTCATGGTTTTATAGTCAGAGTTTTTCCTACTTTTTTGCACTCTTTCTCTAGTTGTGTGTCTTAGCCTTTTCAATCTGTCAATCAAGAGTTTTTTTAAATAAAAAGGAAAACTGAATTTTTTTTAAGTAAACTGAAAATGAAGAGACAATTCCTTCTATTTCTTTCAATAGATATTTTGTTTTTCATTTGAAAAGCTTCACAGTCAATCAAAATTTTTTTAATCACGGAAACGACCAAAATTGAGAAAAACTAAGTTCGAAGAGAAAATTGAAAATACAAAGAACAAAAAAACAAAATGATTATGTGTTTTTAAAAGTCTATCTAGCAATCAACAAAGTCTCTAACTCACAAATTCATATGTATTGCAATGTACTAGAGGAATTTATTTCGAAATACTTGCTTGACATTAAAAGGAACAACAATAAAACAGACCAAAAAAAATCCCTGCATTCAATAAAGAATGGGGTTAGTTTGAGGTTCTTTTATTGACACCAGTGTTTTTTTATATCTCCGCATTTTCGAAATCAATCAATTGCATAGTTCTGATGAAGTTCAATATTTTCAGAAATTTGCAGAAAAAAATTCGAAGAGTATTTTTTAAAGACTACAGATCTAGGAAGATATTGCGGCCAATTTTTGGTATTCTGTTACCTATTTTCTTTTGTCTTTGGAAATTGTTCAATACTCGAATTTCGTCAATTTTCTTTAAGGTTGTCCTTGTTTTACTCTAAAAAGTTGCAAATTTTTCAAGAGAAAGAATTGGTAACTGTGATTTTGACGCTAAACTTTGAAATGTAATTTAATAAGGTTTGTAATTTTTTTTTGATTTTTCATCTGCATAATATGACAGCTAATTTTCTAAAATACAACGGGAACGAAATTAAAAAAAACACACGGTTTTTTTATTGACTTAATTTGTAGTTAATTGTAAGCAACTCTATTTTTATCATGACTTTTGACAATGTTTGCACTCTCCCTCTATTGGTTTCCAACTTTTAAACTATCTGACCATATCAGGCAATTATTTTCATTCTCTCTCTTTCTCTCATGTACACACACATACTACGTTGAGTACAACCACAAAGACATTCTTCATCTGTTTGTCTCCAGTTTTTCAAAAAACTATATCTCAGACAATAATCCTCTTTCTGTCTCTCGCTCTCTCTCACAAACTCACAATACACACAAACTACAAATTAAAAAACCGCACAAACAGGCATACACCCACAGAAACAGAGAAACATACACATATATAAAAACAGATCAAGCCCTCGAAAATTCTATATCTTGAAAATTTTTTGATATCTGATCTTAGTCACGATTCTTTTTTGTCAGCATTAGATTATTGTTTTTGTGAAAAAATAGTTTTAGAGTTCATGGGGTCACTGTATCGGTAATAATAAAAACGAACACAAAATCTGAAAATAACTTCTGATGTTTTGGGGAATATAAACGAGTGAACGTGCTCACAGTCGGATTTCAAAAAAAAAGTGTCTCGTAACGGATATAATCAAAGAAGCAATTTGTAGCAAAGCATCCAAAATGATTTTTTTTTCTTTTTTTTTATCTAAGACAGTTTTTGTACTCGGCCTCTATTTGTGATTATCATTTATAGGAACTACTTCAGGTGGACTCACTCATGTTATTTCTCCCACCCTATAAAACAAACACCAACTTACAAATACGCAATCTGAACGATCACTGGCACACGCGCACCAACACGAGACACACATAAAGTTATCGCCACAAGATATTGCGTGAAATTTTTTTCCGTTATCTGATCTTTACTCGGTGTTCGTCACCGTTCATTTATGAACTGAGTGTCTCTATGTAAATCTAGGTCTTGACTTCCTGACATAAATGTATTGTTAATCCTAAAACCAGCACTAAAATGCAAAATGAAGATTTTGAATCATTCTGACATGTATGATGTTTCATGAGCGTAATGAGTCTATTCGGTTACGGGTAGTTTTTAGTTTTCTACAGTTAGTAATAACAATTTTTTTACTCAATATTCATTTTAAACCTCCATTTTTTAAATTGCATTTTTGAACTTTTGGTTTTCTAATTTTTTTGTACTCAGCCTCTGGTTGCGCGTTTTGGCCCTTTCAATATTTCAATCAAAAGTTTTTTTTAATGAAATAGTAAATTTTAATAATTTTTAATTAAATTGAAAAAAAAATTGCTCTATTTCTTTCAAAAGACTTTTTTTGGTTTCTTTTTATAGGAAGCTTCACAGTCAACGAACAATTTGGTTTTTCTAAACAAAGAAACGATCAATGTCTGGAACAGATAAGCTTAAAGAGCAATTTCAAAATACAGGGAACCAATAAAAAAAGATGATGTTTTTTAAGATTTTCCACCTGGCAATTTACAAACCTCTAACTCTCAAATTCAAATGTATTGCATTATAGTAGAGGTGCTTAGTGCAAACCATTTGCCTTGACAGAAAAAGAGAGCAACAAAAAAAGACAAGAAAAAGATCATTTGTTTCGACAAAGAATGAGATTAATTTTATGTTCATTTGATGAAACCATTTTTTGGTCTCCACATTTTCAAATTTAATCACTTGGCTAGTTTTGATGAAATGCAAACTTTTTTTTTTGAAATTTGCGGAAAAAATGTTTGAATTTACGAAGACTTTATTTTTTCAAAATTATTTTTTGCCATTTTGAGAGCTCTAAATTGCATAAATCGTCAATTTTTGAAAAACGCGTTGGATGCAGAGAACAACGAGATAAAAATATTTTTGTAAAAAACAGGTAACAGAATGACTTGGAAAATTAATTTTTCTTTGGAATTTTTTTAGTCGTAGATTTTAATTAACAGAATTTTGGCCTGAAACTGTAAAAAAATTCTGGGGAAAAATTGTGCTATTTAACAATACAAATTTTTTACAATTTCTCTTCCCTCAGAGAGATTTTTTCTTCTAAATTCTCTAAAACTTCTTCGAAATAGAAAAGAATTCCCCTTTTCAAAGATTGCTTTTTATATAAATTAATTTTTTAATTTTTTAATTTTTTGAATTTGGTGTGAAAGCAAAATGAGAAAAAGGCCAGCCTCGAATATATATATATATATATATATATATATATATATATATATATATATATATATTTATATATATATATATATATATATATATATATATATATCTAAACATATTTCTATATTTTATAGAAGATTGTTAGAACAATAACCTCGGTAGATCATTGAAACAAAAACAAATTTTTAAAAAATGACTAATACGAAACCTTTTAGTATGACGGCGTGCAGACGGTACAACTTCCGTTACATGATCTTTACTCGGTGTTCGTCACCTTTCAATTATGAACTGAGTGTCTCTTTGTAAATATAGGTTTGACTTCCTGACATAAATGTATTGTTAATCGTAAAACTAACACTAAATTTTAAAATGAAGATTTTGAATCATTCTGACATGTTTGAAGGTTCATGAGCGTAATGAGTCTATTCGGTTACGGGTATTTTTTAGTTTTCTACAGTTAGTTATAACAGTTTTGCTACTTAATATTTATTTAAAACCTCCATTTTTTAAATCGAATTTTTGATTTTTTGATTTTCTAACTTTTTTGTACTCAGCCTCTGGTTGCGCGTTTTGGCCCTTTCAATCTTTCAATCAAAAGTTTTTTTTAATGGATTAGTAAAATTGAACAATTTTTAATTATATTGAAAAAAAATTCTCTATTTCTTTCAAGACTTTTTTTGGTTTCTTTTTATAGAAAGCTTCACAGTCAACGAACAATTTGTTTTTTCTAAACAAAGAAACGATCAATATCTGGAACAGATAAGCTCAAAGAGCAATTTCAAAATACAGGGACCAATAAAAAAAGATTTTTTAAAAGATTTTCCACCTAGCAATTTACAAACCTCTAACACTCAAGTTCATCTGTATTGCATTGTACTAGAGGTGCTTAGTTCAAACTGTTTGCCTTGACAGTAAAAAGAGCAACAAAAAAGACCAGAAAAATATCAGTTGTTTCCACAAATAATGAGGTTATTTTATGTTCATTTGATGAAACCATTTTTTGGTCTCCACATTTTCAAATTTAATCACTTGGCTAGTTTTGATGAAATGCAAACTTTTTTTGAAATTTGCGAGAAAAATATTTGAAATTACGAAGACTTTTACTTTTTTAAAGTTAGTTCCTGCCATTTTGAGAGCTCTAAATTGCATAAATCGTCAATTTTTGAAAAACACGTTGGATGCAGAGAACAAAGAGTTAAGTATATTTTTTTAAACAACAGGTAACAGAATGACTTGGAAAACTTGTACAAAAAAAACTAATTAATTTTTCTTTGGAATTTTTTTAATCGTAAATTTTAATTAACAGAATTTAGGCTTGAAACTGTAAAGAATTTCTGGGAAAAAATTTTGCTATTTTACAATACAAATTTAATACAATTTCTCTTCCCTAAGAGAGATTTTTTCTTCTAATTCCTTTAAAACTTCTTCGAAATAGAAAAGAATTCCCCTTTTCAAAGATTGATTTTTTATATAAATTGATTTTTTAATTTTTTAATTTACTAAATATGGTGTGAAAGCAAAATGTGAAAAAGGCCGGCCTCGAATATATATATATATATATATATATATATATATATATATATATATATATATATCTAAACCAATTTCTATATTTTATAGAAGATTGTTAGAACAATAACTCTATTAGAAATATTGGCACTTAATGGCACTTTTTTAAGGAAAATAACATTATTAAAAGTAACCGGTAGATCATTGGAAAAAAACAAATTTTTAAAAAATGACTAATTCGAAACCTTTTAGTATGACGGCGTGCCGATGGTGCAGCTTCACATATCGCAACATATATATGATAATTATGTGATTGAGCAACAATTCCGCAACAAATTTTCACAAAAAAGAAATACATTTGAAAACAACTTTGTTTTCTTCTCAATGAATACTTAGCTTGGGGTTTGGAATACTTAGCTAAAACATTTTCTTTCTGTAAAAGTATGATATATTTGTGTCCCTACTTCGATCTGTTTTTAAAAAAAACCAGTTAGGTTAAGAATGGCCCCTCCCCAACACTGGTTAAGTATTGGAGGTGTAAGAGCCCTCCCAGAATTATCTCCTAACAAAGCATTTTGTATTGTTCAAATTATCAATGAAGTGTACACAAGAAGCAGCCGGAAAAAATTTTTAACAAGATAACAAACAGTAACAAAAAGAACAAAAACAACTAATGCAAAAATGGATGAGTCAAACTAACAGTCTATTTTCCGTAACAACAGTTCCCGTTGAAGCACAGAAAAACTTGCGCCGCCTAAATGGCCTTAAGCATCAAATGCAGAGGATGGAACTCCTTAGGAGAAAGAAGCTGATTTTAGTCTTTAGGTCAAATACGATGTAAGCGTAGCTGTCCTCTGTTTGTGCAGAGGTTTTTTATCCCAGTTGTTTCAGCGCTTTCGAATCTGTTGGGCCAACACCACCTCATGCAAAGACAGGTAGACAAAATTTTCCTTTCCTGACATCAATTACCCATTCTTCAGTTTTATTCTGTTTAATAGGTTCATGTTATTTGTAGGATTTGCTACTACTTTCAGAGAATGTCTTTGAGAACATTTATATCAAAGTATGTTATAATAAACCTTGATTCCCCGAGTCCGTTTCTCTTGATATCGAATCTTGCATCAAGTTTTTCTTGATTTACGCGCAAAGGTTTCGCATTGCAGTAGCTGCAGATGAGATTTGATCATGACATCATGACTAACATCACTGAAGAGATTCGCAAAAGAATAGCGAAACTCATTATGTCTCATGTGCTTGTAACTTTTGGCCTTTTGTTTGTCATTGGTCTTTTTGGACAGTTGAAAGCGTATTCCACAGTAAATTTCTTCTCTACGTAATCAGAACCTATTACACTGTTAGCTAGTCAAAAACCATCAACTATTTTCACTTCATCGTGAACAAAAATTTGCAGTGTTTTTCAAAAAGATATTCTTTGGTAATAACATGGCCCTTGGAAAGATGGTCGCCTAGAGCAAGACCATTATTTCAACCAGCAAATAAAATTTTTTTCACATTATCTGAGATCCCGCAGCGTTACCAAAGTCCGCATAGCACTTTTTAACTATTAAGAAATTGTCATGAGGTTAGAAGGATAATGGCAATTCCTTACATCGACATTGCAAGCAGGTCATCCTGGAATGTACCATTCCGAGAGTTTTGTTTGTTTGATAGTAAAAAAATGATGGTTCACTATATGTATTACATTTGAAATAATAGATATAAGGGCATAATTTCTCGATGACTCTTAAAAATATCACAGCTGAGACTGTTGAATGCGTTTTTTTTGCGCCAAAAAGCAGGTTCGATTCCAAATTCCTATTTCGAAAGTTGGTAATCATTACGAAATTCCTTATGGTCTGTTTTAACACACTTGAGAATATATATTCCAATAATCTGCCTCAGATAGAATGGTACTCAATTCCTATCGGTCATATACCGTGGCCTTTATCAAGAGCTATCAGCCGATATGAATTGTACGAAAAAGGATAGTGAATTTTAAAGTTTATTTGCGTATTGCTAATTCAGTTACCGCTTTGCATAAATCAGTCAAGTTCGCAGTAAAGGATGCCAGAAGCCGTCGCCATTCGTCAAAGCTTGAAGAGCAATGGCCTCCATGAGAAAACGTGGAAAATTTTCTAACTATAGAGGCATCGTCTTTTGTACAGATAACGTCAAAAATCAAATTCGTTCTGGCCGGATTTGGATGTATCTCTTTTAAGACATAAAAGATTGATCTCTCGCCAATTACAACAATTAAAGAAAACACACCACGGTTCGCTCGACGTTAAGCTTTTGAATGGCGTTTGAAATTTTTTCGGTTGACAGTTATTTACCAAAATTGTTTGTATTCATCAGCAGGTCGTTTGTTTTGTTTCTGCTCATACGGTCTTTAATAGCTAATGCTTCAAGAAAAACGGAGCAAGGTTCTGTTATTTGATGCACTATCCTCTGTTGTTGTTCGGTCAAGAATGAGATGGACATCACTATTGCGCCGTTTTTCGCCGCTTCCGCGTAAGAATCAAATAAAATGGAAGACAGGGTTTCATTCAAGTTATCAGTGGACTTAAAGCCAGTATTGTTTCCTGGCAGCTTACAAAAGATTGCTTTTTAATGACTAAGGCGTTTGTAGATGACCTTCTTGCGAACTTTTTTGAGTTTTGCGAGATTAGGCAGGTAACTGCTGTGTTCAGAACAGTATTCCCTAGAAGCTAAGAATGTTTGACTATTAAAAACTGCATGGTTTAGAGTTGTCGCTTCTGTGGATTTTAGAGTTATTTCGTTTCGCAGCTTACGCAGAAAAAGTTCTCATGACGTTATTGTTTAATAAGTTTTTCTTGATTTACGCGCAAAGATTTCGCAATGCAGCAGCTGCAAATGAGATCTGATCTTAACATCATGACAAACATCACTGAAGAGATTCGCAAAAGTAAAGCGAAATTCATTATGTCTCATGTGGTTGTGTCTTTTGGCCTTTTGTTTGACATTGGTCTTTTCGGACAGTGAAAGGCGTTTTCCATAGTAAATTTCTCATTGCACTGGCTATTTTTTCCACTAGCTAATTCAAGTGAACGTATCTCATTCTTTTTCATTTTGCTCCTAATTAATTGATTTTGCAATTGAATATTGAACTGTTTCTCCTTCATTATTTCACGGAAGACTTGTTGTTGCTATAGTTTGGCTTGGAGCAGAGATAGGGATATGGAATTTGAAAGTTAAATTGATAACACTTATTCCTCAAATCGGTAGATATAAGGGCATAATTTCTCGATGACTCCTAAAAATATCACAGCTGAGACAGTTGAATGCGTTTTTTTGCGCCAAAAAGCAGGTTCACTTCCAAATTCCTATTCCGAAAGTTGGTGATCATTACGAAATGCCTTATGGTCTGTTTTAACACTCTTGAGAATATATATTCCAATAATCTGCCTTAGATAGAATAGTACTCAATTACTATCGGTCATATACCGGGGCCTTTATCAAGAGTTATCAGCCGATATGAATTGTACGAAAAAGGATAGTAAATTTAAAAGTTTCTTTGCGTATTGCTAATTCAGTTACCGCTTTGCATAAATCAGTCAAGTTCGCAGTAAAGGGTATCAGAAGCCGTCGCCATTCGTCAAAGCTTAAAGAGCAATGGCCTCCTTGAGAAAACGTGGAAAATTTTCTAACTATAGAGGCATCGTCTTTTGTACAGATAACGTCAAAAATCAAATTCGTTTTGGGCGGATTTGGATGTATCTCTTTTAAGACATAAAGGATTGATCTCTCGCCAATTAAAACAATTAAAGAAAACACCACGGTTCGCTCGACGTTAAGTTTTTGAATGGCGTTTGAAATTTTTTCGGTTGACAGTTATTTTTCGAAATTGTTTGTATTCATCAGCAGGTCGTTTGTTTTATTTTTGATCATACGGTCTTTAATAGCTAATGCTTCAAGAAAAACGGAGTCTATTTCCCACGTTGTTCATTGATCTAAAGATCATGCAATGTTCTGTTATTTGAGGCACTATCCTCTGTTGTTGTTCGGTCAAGAATGAGATGGGGCATCACCATTGCGGCGTTCTTTGCCGCTTATGCGTAGGAATCAATTAAAATGGTAGACAAGGTTTCACTCAAGTTATCAGAGGACTTAAAGCCAGTATTGTTTCCTGGCAGCTTACAAAAGATTGCTTTTTAATGACTAAGGCGTTTGTAGATTACCTTCTTGCGAACTTTTTTGAGTTTTGCGAGATTAGGCAGGTAACTGCTGTGTTGAGAACAGTACTCCCTAGAAGCTAAGAATGTTTGACTATTAAAAACTGCATGGTTTAGAGTTGTCGCATATGTGGATTTTAGAGTTATTTCGTTTCGCAGCTTACGCAGAAAAAGTTCTCATGACGTTATTGTTTAATATTGAATCCACTCCACTGAATGTGCTGATAAATGGCACATAATAGCGCAAATACCCTCCACCTCTAAGACGAATTGAACTTTTTGAGGAGTGTGACTGCTCGGACATGGTGCTTTGGATATTGAAAAAGGAGGCTGTTATTAATCTGAAACCATATTAATATTTAATGATTGAAAAATTCAAATATGCGGCTTAAAGAACAAGCATATATTTGGTTACCGTAGAACATGAAACTTATATTTTTTCTACAGATTTGGTTGGCTGAGAGACGGAAGTTTGGGTATACAAGTTAAATAGTTGAATGAGTAAAACTACTAATAAACTTATAAAGAGCTTGAATTTGATTAATGAAGTGCTTAATTAAAAACGATTATTTGTGGTGCAAAGAGTTTTTGGTAAAAATTGAAGCAAGGATAAAATTTGTCAAAGATTGTGTTTATTAACTTCGCCAGTTTTTTTAAACTTCAATGACACTTGATTACTAAAACCAGCAGTTACAGTTAACAGTGTTTTGTGTGTACTGATGGAGTTCATTTTTTCTATGCTGTTGGAGGGTCTTGGTCAAGTTCTCAACGTAGAACTTTTTAAGAGTGTATAGTCGCCTTTTTTTACTTAGCATCCATGTAGTTCGTCTGCAGTGGTCCCATGGTCAGTCTCCTCGAGAAGCCTGAATTCCTCTTCGGACTGAAGCACCGGGTCCATGTTCATTTAAAAATCACAACGGCATTACAATGATAAGAATGATTTAATTGATTATTATTTGTATAGTTACAAAATAATTAAAAAACTTTGTTTTTGGTCCCCTCACTGGATCGCCAAAAAAGATTTGAAGAACTAACAAATTAAATAGAAAGCGTTATTTAATAATTTGATCACAACATTAGGTCAATTGTCAGGTAATTCAGTTTTTTAAATGACATCGTTCACTATTTTTTGATGATTATTTGGCATTTAAAGGAGCAAAATTTTTGATTCTACCCACCAAAACAGTTGTCATTTTTTTAGTATTAAAAAATATATTTCACCGCAATACGCCCACATATTTTTGCGATGAATGCGGTGAACGCGCGAACGCGCTGACTTGCCGTGAAATTTGCGGTGAATTTAGCGGTAAATTTTTATAAGATTTGCGATTCTTAGTTCTGATTTTTTTTGGTTTTCAACGTATTCACTGCTAATCTTATATCTTATTTGCAATAGTTTCTGAGATGAAGATATTTGGTGGTAAATATTCTAGTGGTAAATTTTTTAAAGGTTTGAACTTCTTTGCTGTCAGTTTTTATTTTCTTTTCATCGCATTCACTGCGTTCAGCTCTAAAAACCGCAATTTTTAATTATCATGCCGCATTTACCACATTTCTTACATATTCTAGCAATTTTTAGTGTAACGGCTGCTTTCCTATCAAAGACAACGAAAACTTTACAGAGTCCAGTTCGTTTCAGTGGCCTCAAATCTGTCCGGATATTACGCTGTTGTAGTCAATTTTGTGAAGAGTATTATCCGCTATACTGTAGATTACCGTTGCATTACTTGTTGCTCAGTTAGTCCTGATAACTAATCACTCAACTTCGCTGTATAACAATTTACTTCGCTTGAATTAATGAAATTAATGAAGTTATCTCCTAAACTGCCAATGCATGGAACAAAATAATTCGAGTGCTTATGCACGCTGGGTAGGCCGATTATTTGGCATGAGGACAATCAGAACTACTTAATCTATATTGGATGGCCCGGCTTTTATGTTTTATACCCAATCTTAATACGTGGGCAACATGCAAAGTTTTGTATTACTTTGTAACCAAGTTCTCAGATTTGCCAATCAAAAGTCTGGAATCAGCCTAGGAAATTGGTAATTGAGCAAAACAAGAACCAAAAGTCTGTCTGCTCTGTAACTCAAATTATTAGAACTTCGTTCAAAAATGTAAAAAATTGAGAATTTCGAATTATATTTCATTTTCATTTAGTCAGAGAAATTTAAGCAGTACAATCACATGATTTGATCTACAGAAATAAAACACAGTAACAAGTAATATACTGCTCAAGTAGCGTGCTTCAATATGCACTGTATGTCAATTTAATAAGACAAAAATAACGAGTTTTTTCTGATTTTTGGTAGTTTTTCAAGCTCTAGTTTTATTGCCGTGCATGTCAAAATTGCATTTGTGATTGGTTGTAGATCACTGCGCTGTAAAATTTTCTGAATATATTAAGTTTGGGGTTCGGCATACCTTTTACGGTGCCCCACACTCTCTGAATTGGTAAGAAAATTGCAAAGTTCATCGAATCTGGTATACCAAAATGGATATATCTAGCTCGATTTGAGCTCAATTTGCGTGATTGTGAACACTTGAATACGTGGCAATAATAGCGTAGTTCAAATTTGAGTTTCAATTTAACTTCATGTGTGTTGATTACGTACTAATAACAGTTACTAAATGTAAATGTTGAACAAAGTGAACAAATCCGAGAGGCTTCGATAGAATGTTGCATTAAATTTCGCTTGTCATGCTATTCTGACTTCAGTGCTTGAAATGGCTTTTAAGCTCTATTTAATTTTATTGTTGAACTAGAAAGCTCAGCCACCACATTTAGCGTTCAAACCTCGACCCGAGCCTTTCCACAACTTATCGAAGGAGAGAAACCAAACAGAAGATAGCAAAATGCAAGAATCCCTCTGGTTTTAATTCCAGCCATTTTGTGGTCTGATTGTATTCTCTCTCGGGCGCGGTTCAAATTTTCCAAAGTGTGCCCCATAGACGCACCAACTCTGTAACTTAGACGAGCCACGTTCTGCCCGACACTTGCAAAAAAGATCATAATAGGCTAGCTAGTCTGCAACACACACTTTTTAAACTTTTTTTTGCACAGATGAGGTTTTGAATAATATTTGGAGCACAAGTTTCCTTCAGTCCTATATTTTTTATACCTTTTTATCATCAATAAAGATTTCTGGTTTGTACATTTCCAGAGAAAAAACTAGTTGCACTATTTTTTGAGCTGGATTCCAAATTTAGCGCTTCAGAAAAATCTTTGTTGACACATGAAGCTTCTTAGGGAAAAAACTGATTGTTAAGAAACAATTCTATTCAATTCTGCTCTATGAAGAATTCTATGACATGTGCGCATAATTTATAAAACAGGTGAGAAAATAGATTTTTGGAGATCTGCATCGCTGAGTAGTGGTAGATTGGAGGAATTGACGCGGGGGCAAATGGGCAAAAGGGAGAATATTCATTTCAAATAGTTGTTCACGTTCGTGCATTCTGGAACTGCGCACTCGTAGCTCACAAGTCCTTGCTAAAAATAACAAAAGCTGGAGATGAGATAGAAGCGGGATTTCAATCCACATTTTTGAACATCGCTCGTTATGGAGGGGGAAAATTTTTCATGAAGAAAATTTGAAGTTCTTCTTTAGAAATATAATTCTGCTTTAACTGGGTAAAACGATGTAAAAAGATTTTCTGCCGTTTCACACCAATAAACGCATTGAATGGATCCCATAATTTGAAATGATGAAGCAAAGCTATTTTGCTTCGGGATAATAGCCGCAAAACAGTCAGTTTAGAATGATGCATTGAAACCTTAGCAGCTGCAGTAGTTATGCATGCCAAAGCTTTCTTATATATAAAACCGACAAATCGACAACCAAACCGAACATTTCGAATTTTTAAGTTCTCTTGGGTATATAAAAGGGTATATAGGAACATAAGTTAAAGGCGAGTTGTAAACTGTCTCTAGAGGGACAGAGCTGCCGAACATTAAAAGAAGTCAAACTGCTATAAACTGACTTTGATGTATGACTGTGGGTCTTTGCGTGTGACTCTGCGCATGGTTTTGACACACTTGCCAAACTTGTTCATGCACTTCTGATCAGTGGGGTCCTCACACTGGCCACAGAAAGAGGTGTCTGGCTCATAACCACAGGCCAGACAAGATGTGTGGACACACTGGTTACCACCACCACCGCCACCACCACCATCCCCACTTCCACACATCTCGTAAGGTCTGGAAAAACAAAAGACTGCAGTGTTTTTAACTAGAAGAAACTTTGATGGTCTTGCTTGGATCTGCTTCCCAAGTAATCAGCACCAGGTTACTTCACTAGTAGAGATCTAGACTTATGACCGCTAATTGTCATGAAAAGAATGTGGCTCGAATTATGAAAAGAATTTGTCAGTACTTTAACAAGGGTACTCGACAGTGTCCACTTTTATCCTCTACCCTTGACTTTATAAATATTCTCATGAAATTGAGGCGTCGACTAGGGTCATCTAAACTTGTCAAAGAATTGCGTTCAATAGAGGTGTACGAAGTCCACACAAATCTTGCAATGAATGAGTCGACATTTTTTTTGACGAGTGCGATAATAGCATAAAAAATTTTCTGACTCGTGTAACATACTAACTAATACGTGACTAACGCGAACAACATTACAAATTTGGGCATTTCGTGTAACCCATTCTGGTGTTCTTTCTGGTTCCCGTGGCTTCATCTCTAGATTCAAGCAGTCGAGCTTCTTGTATAGTCTACGTGACTCTGATAAAGTTACTGAGAAAATATGGTTTTAATCGAGAACCGCGCAACAGGTTCTTGATGAAAGCCAATATTACGAAAAGACTTTAGCAGGATCGCGTAACCTTGCTTGAAATGTCGAACTTGCAAGTTTGAAATCTGTCACTGTCTATAGGAAAATCTGACATTGTAGAAACTGAGACCTGGTGTCTCAACTTAAGATTCGTCATCTTTATCTTGTGCATAAATTACATTTCGTTGTTATCTCTCAACATTCCAGCATAATACCTGCGTCGTAAACGAGCTGGAAAAATGATTTTAAACAGAATTAAGATTTTTGCATTTCGAAATTTTATTGGCACTTTGGTTATACCTGAGAATGTTTTTTGCTGAACAGATTGCCCTGGGGTTGTCAAGACAGAACTGGTGTGAGCACGGAGGTTCACACTCACTCCACTTCATCTGGTTCTTCGTTGTGAAGATGCTGCCCTCTTTTGCACCTCCTCCCGTAATGCCAGCATTGCCAGCTAGGAAGCCGTAATAGCCACCCTGCGCCCACATGTTGTTACTGTCATCCATTTGAAACGCATCTTAAAAAGACAATAGGGAATTAGACCTCAATAATGATTCCCGAACTCAAGAGTGAAAAATTCTATCAAGAAGTCAAAGATTGTTCTAAAACAATAGCGCAAAAATGGCCAATAGAAAAATTTGCCCGCACGTTTACAATAACTGCCTCAAATTTCGATCGAGAGCAATTAAAAATTTTTAATACCAAAAATCTTGAACATTTAAAAAAGTTGATTCTGCCGGAAAGTTATCTTCGCACTAACTGTAAGTGTCCTCTGTGATGATGTCATTATTTGCGTTTGATATGTGTGAATGAGGTTGTTTGTTGTTGAATGGTTTGCGACCCAGTTGGTCCCTCATCTCTCCTGAGACCACCTCCAACATCTGAATCTTGCTCTCAATCAAGTCATTCTGGAAGTTGCGCACTCCCTCCAGCCTGGCACAGTACCCGTACCTCGGAATGGGCTGGTCACTCTGGTAGGGTATCGGCTGTGGCTTGCAGTAAAGGTCAAACCCACACTGACCTGATTCAAATTCATATAATGAGTACTAAATATGATTATTGAGCCTGGAACACCCAGGACCGAACTCCAAAAGTTTTGATTCAAAATTTTCTATTGAAAATTTTGAGTTATATAACTCCATCAAGTATCCGTCAGAGTTCAAATACCAATGATAATAATCCGGGGCTAAAACCCAATGTTAAAGTTTAGACCACTTTTTCAACAAAAATTTGAAATTCGAAATTCTTAGAACTTATTGCTGCCTAAAGAAAGTAGAGAAAGAACCTTACAAGCTAAAACCATATCCCAATTGCCCTCTAATGGACTGCCTTATTCGTTAAGATATTTTGATTTTAAACTAATGAAAATTATTTCAGAAAAATAGCTGCGTACTTGGCATAGCTGCCTTTCATGCGGGCTTTAAAAGAGACAATGGAGTAATCTACGGGAAGCACTCAAATTGGGCCACGAACTGCCTGCGCAATAGCTTTAAAAATTAGTGACGCCAAATTTAAATCCTGGTTTAATCTTTTCAAAAACTGTTTCATTGTTTATGTTATTATACCCGCGTTTTCAGTCGCAGATATCCGCACCTCCTTTTTCAAGTTCTCATATCAAGTAATTTTTGGAGCAATTTTGGATTCACTTTTGGGTTATTATTATTGGAGTAGAAGGCCTTAATTTCTAATTTTTCCTTCCTTCCTGAAAAACCCCAAAGTTAGAAAGCTTATTAAACTCTAATCAAAAACTGAATCGATATCAAAATGAGTTAGATCGGCCATCAAAACTGCACTTCACAATTGTTGTTCCGACCCCTCTTGAGGTGGGAGGAACTGTATACTCAAACGGGTTTTTTTTTGTTCAGTCAATTTTGGCCGATCGATATATTCATCGTAGAGAGTTGAGACTGGTATCAATAGAAAGCTTGTCCAGCGTAGAATATGGAATTTAAAAAGGTTTTTTTGATTTTCGTTTTTGACAGGGAGATATCGAGGTTTAAACTTTCGAGAAAATACAGTGAATTTCGTTGATTTCATTCACTTTTTCAGAATTTTTGACTAAAATTTCGCCAATTTTGATAAAATTTAATAAATTTTTTTAAGAAATGTTGTTGATTTTAAGTTTAAAGACAAAATATTTTGTCGGCTATTTTCATTGATTTTTTGTGGTCACAAATTCCGGCTAAATATTTCAAAAAATTCAGACTTTTTCATCAAAAACAGCTCGAAATAAGTTTCTTTAGTCCACTCTGATTAAATTTGCAGGAAGTGCACACCCAAACACCACTAACACAATCTTTGTAGACTGAAAAGGGGGCTAATTCCACTCCAACTTCCGTTGAGAGTGCTCTGTAAATAAAACTTTGCCGTTTTTTCCTAATTTTATTCATTGATTATCGAAAACGCAGCATTTATTTTAGATTTTTTAACTAACAAAACATCTATATCAATGACATTCCAAAAATTAATAATTCCTAATGGACAATCAGAATAAGCAGGACTAGTTCTGTACCAATCTAAATCAAATAATTTTTGGAGCAACTTTGGATTCGCTTTTGAGTTATTATTATTGGAGTAGAAGGCCTTAATTTCTAAGTTTTCCTTCCTTCCTGAAAAACCCCAAAGTTGGAAAGCTTATTAAACTCTGATCAAAAACTGAATCGATATCAAAATGAGTCAGAACGGCCATCAAAACTGCACTTCACAATTGTTGTTCCGACCCCTCTTGAGGGGGGAGGAACTATATACTCAAGCAGGTTTTTTTTGTTCAGTCAATTTTGGCCGATCGATATATTCATCGTAGAGAGTTGAGACTGGTATCATTAGAAAGCTTGTCCAGCGTAGAGTACGGAATTTAAAAGATTTTTTTGATTTTCGTTTTTGACAGGGACATATCGAGGTTTAAACTTTCGAGAAAATAGTGTGAATTCCGTTGATTTCTTTCACTTTTTCGGAATTTTTGACTAAAATTTCGCCAATTTTGATAAAATTTAATAAAATTTCTTCAGGAAATGTAGTTGATTTTAAGATTAAAGACAAAATATTTTTTCGGCTATTTTCATTGATTTTTTGTGGTCACAAATTCCGGCTAAATATTTCACAAAATTCAGACTTTTTCATCAAAAACAGCTCGAAATAAGTTTCTTTAGTCCACTCTGATTAAATTTGCAGGAAGTGCACACCAAAACACCACTAACACAATCTTTGTAGGTTGAAAAGGGGGCTAATTCCACTTCAACTTCCGTTGAGAGTGCTCTGTAAATAAAACTTTGCCGTTTTTTAATAACTTTATTCATTGATTATCAAAAACGCATTATTTATTTTAGATATTTTAACTAACAAAACATCTATATCAATGACATTCCAAAAACCATATATATTCCTAATGGACAATCAGAATAAGCAGGACTAGTTTTGTACCAATCTAAATCAAATAATTTTTGGAGCAACTTTGGATTCACTTTTGGGTTATTATTATTGGAGTAGAAGGCCTTAATTTCTAATTTTTCCTTCCTTCCTGAAAAAGCCCAAAGTTGGAAAGCTTATTAAACTCTGATCAAAAACTGAATCGATATCAAAATGAGTCAGAACGGCGATCAAAACTGCACTTCACAATTGTTGTTCCGACCCCTCTTGAGGGGGGGAGGAACTATATACTCAAGCGGGTTTTTTTTGTTCAGTCAATTTTGGCCGATCGATATATTCATCGTAGAGAGTTGAGACTGGTATCATTAGAAAGCTTGTCCAGCGTAGAGTACGGAATTTAAAAGATTTTTGTGATTTTTGTTTTTGACAGGGACATATCGAGATTTAAACTTTCGAGAAAATAGAGTGAATTCCGTTGATTTCTTTCACTTTTTCGGAATTTTTGACTAAAATTTCGCCAATTTTGACAAAATTTAATAAAATTTCTTCAGAAAATGTTGTTGATTTTAGGTTTATAGACAAAATACTTTTTCGGCTATTTTCATTGATTTTTTGTGGTCACAAATTCCGGCTAAATATTTCACAAAATTCAGACTTTTTCACCAAAAACAGCTCGAAATAAGTTTCTTTAGTCCACTCTGATTAAATTTGCAGGAAGTGCACACCCAAACACCACTAACACAATCTTTGTAGACTGAAAAGGGGGCTAATTCCACTTCAACTTCCGTTGAGAGTGCTCTGTAAATAAAACTTTGACGTTTTTTAATAACTTTATTCATTGATTATCAAAAACGCATTATTTATTTTAGATTTTTTAACTAACAAAACATCTATATCAATGACATTCCAAAAATCAAATATTCCTAATGGACAATCAGAATAAGCAGGACTAGTTTTGTACCAATCTAAATCAAATAATTTTTGGAGCAACTTTGGATTCACTTTTGGGTTATTATTATTGGAGTAGAAGGCCTTAATTTCTAATTTTTCCTTCCTTCCTGAAAAACCCCAAAGTTGGAAAGCTTATTAAACTCTGATCAAAAACTGAATCGATATCAAAATGAGTCAGAACGGCCATCAAAACTGCACTTCACAATTGTTGTTCCGACCCCTCTTGAGGGGGGAGGAACTATATACTCAAGCGGGTTTTTTTTTGTTCAGTCAATTTTGGCCGATCGATATATTCATTGTAGAGAGTTGAGACTGGTATCATTAGAAAGCTTGTCCAGCGTAGAGTACGGAATTTAAAAGAGTTTTTGATTTTCGTTTTTGACAGGGACATATCGAGGTTTAAACTTTCGAGAAAATAGAGTGAATTCCGTTGATTTCTTCAACTTTTTCGGAATTTTTTACTAAAATTTGGCCAATTTTGATAAAATTTAATAAAATTTCTTAAGAAAATGTTGTTGATTTTAAATTTAAAGACAAAATATTTTTTCGGCTATTTTCATTGATTTTTTGTGGTCACAAATTCCGGCTAAATATTTTACAATATTCAGACTTTTTCATCAAAAACAGCTCGAAATAAGTTTCTTTAGTCCACTCTGATTAAATTTGCAGGAAGTGCACACCCAAACACCACTAACACAATCTTTGTAGACAGAAAAGGGGCTAATTCCACTTCAACTTGCGTTGAGAGTGCTCTGTAAATAAAACTTTGCCGTTTTTTAATAACTTTATTCATTGATTATCAAAAACGCATTATTTATTTTAGATATTTTAACTAACAAAACATCTATATCAATGACATTCCAAAAACCATATATATTCCTAATGGACAATCAGAATAAGCAGGACTAGTTTTGTACCAATCTAAATCAAATAATTTTTGGAGCAACTTTGGATTCACTTTTGGGTTATTATTATTGGAGTAGAAGGCCTTAATTTCTAATTTTTCCTTCCTTCCTGAAAAAGCCCAAAGTTGGAAAGCTTATTAAACTCTGATCAAAAACTGAATCGATATCAAAATGAGTCAGAACGGCCATCAAAACTGCACTTCACAATTGTTGTTCCGACCCCTCTTGAGGGGGGGAGGAACTATATACTCAAGCGGGTTTTTTTTGTTCAGTCAATTTTGGCCGATCGATATATTCATCGTAGAGAGTTGAGACTGGTATCATTAGAAAGCTTGTCCAGCGTAGAGTACGGAATTTAAAAGATTTTTGTGATTTTTGTTTTTGACAGGGACATATCGAGATTTAAACTTTCGAGAAAATAGAGTGAATTCCGTTGATTTCTTTCACTTTTTCGGAATTTTTGACTAAAATTTCGCCAATTTTGACAAAATTTAATAAAATTTCTTCAGAAAATGTTGTTGATTTTAGGTTTATAGACAAAATACTTTTTCGGCTATTTTCATTGATTTTTTGTGGTCACAAATTCCGGCTAAATATTTCACAAAATTCAGACTTTTTCACCAAAAACAGCTCGAAATAAGTTTCTTTAGTCCACTCTGATTAAATTTGCAGGAAGTGCACACCCAAACACCACTAACACAATCTTTGTAGACTGAAAAGGGGGCTAATTCCACTTCAACTTCCGTTGAGAGTGCTCTGTAAATAAAACTTTGCCGTTTTTTAATAACTTTATTCATTGATTATCAAAAACGCATTATTTATTTTAGATTTTTTAACTAACAAAACATCTATATCAATGACATTCCAAAAATCAAATATTCCTAATGGACAATCAGAATAAGCAGGACTAGTTTTGTACCAATCTAAATCAAATAATTTTTGGAGCAACTTTGGATTCACTTTTGGGTTATTATTATTGGAGTAGAAGGCCTTAATTTCTAATTTTTCCTTCCTTCCTGAAAAACCCCAAAGTTGGAAAGCTTATTAAACTCTGATCAAAAACTGAATCGATATCAAAATGAGTCAGAACGGCCATCAAAACTGCACTTCACAATTGTTGTTCCGACCCCTCTTGAGGGGGGAGGAACTATATACTCAAGCGGGTTTTTTTTTGTTCAGTCAATTTTGGCCGATCGATATATTCATTGTAGAGAGTTGAGACTGGTATCATTAGAAAGCTTGTCCAGCGTAGAGTACGGAATTTAAAAGAGTTTTTGATTTTCGTTTTTGACAGGGACATATCGAGGTTTAAACTTTCGAGAAAATAGAGTGAATTCCGTTGATTTCTTCAACTTTTTCGGAATTTTTTACTAAAATTTGGCCAATTTTGATAAAATTTAATAAAATTTCTTAAGAAAATGTTGTTGATTTTAAATTTAAAGACAAAATATTTTTTCGGCTATTTTCATTGATTTTTTGTGGTCACAAATTCCGGCTAAATATTTTACAATATTCAGACTTTTTCATCAAAAACAGCTCGAAATAAGTTTCTTTAGTCCACTCTGATTAAATTTGCAGGAAGTGCACACCCAAACACCACTAACACAATCTTTGTAGACAGAAAAGGGGCTAATTCCACTTCAACTTGCGTTGAGAGTGCTCTGTAAATAAAACTTTGCCGTTTTTTGCTAACTTTATTCATTGATTATCAAAAACGCAGCAGTTATTTTAGATTTTTTAACTGACAAAACATCTATATCAGTGACATACCAAAAATCAAATATTCCTAATGGACAAGCAGAATAAGCAGGACTATTTTTGTACCAATCTAAATCAAATAATTTTTGGAGCAACTTTTGATTCACTTTTGGGTTATTATTATTGGAGTAGAAGGCCTTAAATTCTAATTTTTCCTTCCTTCCTGAAAAACCCCAAAGTTGGAAAGCTTATTAAACTCTGATCAAAAACTGAATCGATATCAAAATGAGTCAGAACGGCCATCAAAACGGCACTTCACAATTGTTGTTCCGACCCCTCTTGAGGGGGGGGAGGAACTATATACTCATGCGGGTTTTTTTTTGTTCAGTGAATTTTGGCCGATCGATATATTCATCGTAGAGAGTTGAGACTGGTATCTTTAGAAAGCTTGTCCAGCGTAGAATATGGAATTTAGAAGATTTCTTTGATTTTCGTTTTTGACAGAGAGATATCGAGGTTTAATCTTTCGAGAAAATAGAGTGAATTCCGTTGATTTCTTTCACTTTTTCGGAATTTTTGACTAAAATTTTGCCAATTTTGTTAAAATTTAATAAAATTTCTTCAGAAAATGTTGTTGATTTTAAGTTTAGAGACAAAATATTTTTTGGCTATTTCCATTGATTTTTTTTGGTCGCAAATTCCGGCTAAATATTTCACAAAATTCAGACTTTTTCATCAAAAACAGCTCGAAATAAGTTTCTTAAGTCCACTCTGATCAAATTTGCAGGAAGTGCACACCCAAACACCACTAATACAATCTTTGTAGACTGAAAAGGGGACTAATTCCACATGAAATTCGGTTGAGAGTGCTCTGTAAAAAAAACTTTGCCGTTTTTTGCTAACTTTATCCATTGATTATCAAAAACGCAGCATTTATTTTAGATTTTTTAACTAACAAAACATCTATATCAATGACATTCCAAAAATTAAATATTCCTAATGGACAATCAGAAAAAGCAGGACTAGTTTTGTACCAATCTAAATCAAATAATTTTTGGAGCAATTTGGGATTCACTTTTCGGTTATTATTATTGGAAGAGAAGGCCTTAATTTCTAATTTTTCCTTCCTTCCTGAAAAACCCCAAAGTTGGAAAGCTTATTAAACTCTGATCAAAAACTGAATCGATATCAAAATGAGTCAGAACGGCCATCAAAACTGCACTTCACAATTGTTGTTCCGACCCCTCTTGAGGGGGGAGGAACTATATACTCAAACGGTTTTTTTTTGTTCAGTGAATTTTGGCCGATCGATATATTCATCGTAGAGAGTTGAGACTAGTACCATTAGAAAGCTTGTCCAGCGTAGAATATGAAATTCAAAAGATTTTTTGATTTTTGTTTTTGACAGGGAGATATCGAGGTTTATACTTTCGAGAAAATAGAGTGAATTCCGTTGATTTCTTTCACTTTTTCGGAATTTTTGACTAAAATTTGGCCAATTTTGATAAAATTTAATAAAATTTCTTCAGAAAATGTTGTTGATTTTAAATTTAAAGACAAAATATTTTTTCGGCTATTTTCATTGATTTTTTGTGGTCACAAATTCCGGCTAAATATTTTACAATATTCAGACTTTTTCATCAAAAACAGCTCGAAATAAGTTTCTTTAGTCCACTCTGATTAAATTTGCAGGAAGTGCACGCCCAAACACCACTAACACAATCTTTGTAGACTGAAAAGGGGCTAATTCCACTTCAACTTCCGTTGAGAGTGCTCTGTAATTAAAACTTTGCCGTTTTTTGCTAACTTTATTCATTGATTATCAAAAACGCAGCAGTTATTTTAGATTTTTTAACTGACAAAACATCTATATCAGTGACATTCCAAAAATCAAATATTCCTAATGGACAAGCAGAATAAGCAGGACTATTTTTGTACCAATCTAAATCAAATAATTTTTGGAGCAACTTTTCATTCACTTTTGGGTTATTATTATTGGAGTAGAAGGCCTTAAATTCTAATTTTTCCTTCCTTCCTGAAAAACCCCAAAGTTGGAAAGCTTATTAAACTCTGATCAAAAACTGAATCGATATCAAAATGGGTCAGAACGGCCATCAAAACGGCACTTCACAATTGTTGTTCCGACCCCTCCTTAGGGGGTAGGAACTATATACTCAAGCGGGTTTTTTTTGTTCAGTCAATTTTGGCCGATCGATATATTCATCGTAGAGAGTTGAGACTGGTATCATTAGAAAGCTTGTCCAGCGTAGAGTATGGAATTTAGAAGATTTTTTTGATTTTCGTTTTTGACAGGGAGATATCGAGGTTTAAACTTTCGAGAAAATAGAGTGAATTCCGTTGATTTCTTTCACTTTTTCGGAATTTTTGACTAAAATTTTGCCAATTTTGTTAAAATTTTATAATTTTTTTCAGAAAATGTTGTTGATTTTAAGTTTAGAGACAAAATATTTTTTGGCTATTTCCTTTGATTTTTTGTGGTAGCAAATTCCGGCTAAATATTTCACAAAATTCAGACTTTTTCATCAAAAACAGCTCGAAATAAGTTTCTTAAGTCCACTCTGATTAAATTTGCAGGAAGTGCACACCCAAACACCACTAACACAATCTTTGTAGACTGAAAAGGGGACTAATTCCACATGAACTTCGGTTGAGAGTGCTCTGTAAAAAAAACATTGCCGTTTTTTGCTAACTTTATCCATTGATTATCAAAAACGCAGCATTTATTTTAGATTTTTTAACTAACAAAACATCTATATCAATGACATTCCAAAAATTAAATATTCCTAATGGACAATCAGAAAAAGCAGGACTAGTTTTGTACCAATCTAAATCAAATAATTTTTGGAGCAATTTTGGATTCACTTTTCGGTTATTATTATTGGAGTAGAAGGCCTTAATTTCTAATTTTTCCTTCCTTCCTGAAAAACCCCAAAGTTGGAAAGCTTATTAAACTCTGATCAAAAACTGAATCGATATCAAAATGAGTCAGAACGGCCATCAAAACTGCACTTCACAATTGTTGTTCCGACCCCTCTTAAGGGGGGAGGAACTATATACTCAAACGGTTTTTTTTTGTTCAGTGAATTTTGGCCGATCGATATATTCATCGTAGAGAGTTGAGACTGGTACCATTAGAAAGCTTGTCCAGCGTAGAATATTAAATTTAAAAGATTTTTTGATTTTCGTTTTTGAAAGGGAGATATCGAGGTTTATACTTTCGAGAAAATAGAGTGAATTCCGTTGATTTCTTTCACTTTTTCGGAATTTTTGACTAAAATTTGGCCAATTTTGATAAAATTTAATAAAATTTCGTCAGAAAATGTTGTTGATTTTAAATTTAAAGACAAAATATTTTTTCGTCTATTTTCATTGATTTTTTGTGGTCACAAATTCCGGCTAAATATTTTACAATATTCAGACTTTTTCATCAAAAACAGCTCGAAATAAGTTTCTTTAGTCCACTCTGATTAAATTTGCAGGAAGTGCACACCCAAACACCACTATCACAATCTTTGTAGACTGAAAAGGGGGCTAATTCCACTTCAATTTCCGTTGAGAGTGCTCTGTAAATAAAAATTTGCCGTTTTTTGCTAACTTTATTCATTGATTATCAAAAACGCAGCATATATTTTAGATCTTTTAACTAACAAAACATCTATATCAATGACATTCCAAAAATTAAATATTCCTAAGGGACAATCGGAATAAGCAGGAATAAATTTTTATCAATCTAAATCAATTAATTTTTGGAGCAATTTTGGATTCACTTTTGGGTTATTATTATTGGAGTAGAAGGCCTTAATTTCTAATTTTTCCTTCCTTCCTGAAAAACCCCAAAGTTGGAAAGCTTATTAAACTCTGATCAAAAACTGAATCGATATCGAAATGAGTCAGAACGGTCATCAAAACTGCACTTCACAATTGTTGTTCCGACCCCTCTTGAGGGGGGAGGAACTATATACTCAAACGGGTTTATTTGTTCAGTGAATTTTGGCCGATCGATATATTCATCGTAGAGAGTTGAGACTGGTATCTTTAGAAAGCATGTCCAACGTAGAATATGGAATTTGGAAGATTTCTTTGATTTTCGTTTTTGACAGGGAGATATCGAGGTTTAAAATTTTGAGAAAATAATGTGAATTCCGCTGATTTCATTCACTTTTTCGGAATTTTTGACTAAAATTTCGCTAATTTTGATAAATTTTAAGAAAATTTTTTCAGAAAATGTTGTTGATTTTAATGTTGAAGACAAAGTATTTTGTCGCTTATTTTCATTGATTTTATTGGTCACAAATTCTGGCTAAATTTTTCATAAAATTCAGACTTTTTCATCAAAAACAGCTCGAAATAAATTTCTTTAGTCCACTCTGATTAAATTTGCAGGAAGTGCACACCCAAACACCACTAACACGATCTTTGTAGACTGAAAAGGGGGTTAATTCCACTTCAATTTCCGTTGAGAGTGCTCTGTAAACAAAATTTTGCCGTTTTTTGCTAACTTTATTCATTGATTATCAAAAACGCAGCATATATTTTAGATCTTTTAACTAACAAAACACCTATATCAATGACATTCCAAAAATTAAAAATTCCTAATGGACAATCGGAATAAGCAGCACTAAATTTTTACCAATCTAAATCAAATAATTTTTGGAGCAATTTTGGATTCACTTTTGGGTTATTATTATTGGAGTAGAAGGCCTTAATTTCTAATTTTTCCTTCCTTCCTGAAAAACCCCAAAGTTGGAAAGCTTATTAAACTCTGATCAAAAACTGAATCGATATCGAAATGAGTCAGAACGGTCATCAAAACTGCACTTCACAATTGTTGTTCCGACCCCTCTTGAGGGGGAGGAACTATATACTCAAACGGGTTTATTTGTTCAGTGAATTTTGGCCGATCGATATATTCATCGTAGAGAGTTGAGACTGGTATCTTTAGAAAGCTTGTCCAGCGTAGAATATGGAATTTAGAAGATTTTTTGATTTTTGTTTTTGACAGGGAGATATCGAGGTTTATACTTTCGAGAAAATAGAGTGAATTCCGTTGATTTCTTTCACTTTTTCGGAATTTTTGACTAAAATTTGGCCAATTTTGATAAAATTTAATAAAATTTCTTCAGAAAATGTTGTTGATTTTAATGTTGAAGACAAAGTATTTTGTCGCCTATTTTTATTGATTTTATTGGTCACAAATTCCGGCTAAATCTTTCATAAAATTCAGACTTTTTCATCAAAAACAGCTCGAAATAAATTTCTTTAGTCCACTCTGATTAAATATGCAGGAAGTGCACACCCAAACACCACTAACACAATCTTTGTAGACTGAAAAGGGGGCTAATTCCATTTCAACTTCCGTTGAGAATGCTCTGTAAATAAAATTTTGCCGTTTTTCCTAACTTTATTCATTGATTATCAAAAACGCAGCATTTATTTTAGATTTTTTAACTAACAAAACATCTATATCAATGACATTCCATAAAAATATACTCCTAATGGACAATCGGAATAAGTAGGACTAATTTTCTACCAATCTATATCAAATAATTTTTGAACCAATTTTGTATTCACTTTTGGGTTATTGTTACTGGAGTAGAAGGCCTTCATTTCTAATTTTTCCTTCCTTCCTGAAAAAACCAAAGTTCGAAAGCTTATTAAACTCTGATCAAAAACTGAATCGATACCGAAATGAGTCTGAACGGCCATCAAAACTGCACTTCACAATTGTTGTTCCGACCCCTCTTGAGGGGGGAGGAACTATATACCTAAACGGGTTTTTTCAGTCAATTTTGGCCGATCGATATATTCATCGTAGAGAGTTGAGACTGGTATCATTAGAAAGCTTGTCCAGCGTAGAATATGGAAATTAAAAGATTTTTTTTTGGTTTTCGTTTTTGACAGGGATATATCGAGGTTTGAACTTTCGAGAAAATAGTGTGAATTCCGCTGATTTCATTCACTTTTTCGCAGTTTTTGACTAAAATTTCGCCAATTTTGATAAAATTTAACAAAATTTTTTCAGAAAATGTTGTTGATTTTAATGTTGAAGACAAAGAATTTTGTCACCTTTTTCATTGATTTTATTGGTCACAAAATCCGGCTACATTTTTCATAAGATTCAGACTTTTTCACCAAAAACAGCTCGAAATAAATTTCTTTAGCCCACTCTGATTAAATTTGCAGGAAGTGCACACCCAAACACCACTAACACAATCTTTGTAGACTGAAAACGGGGTTAATTCCACTTCAATTTCCGTTGAGAGTGCTCTGTAAATAAAATTTTGCCGTTTTTTGCTAACTTTATTCATTGATTATCAAAAACGCAGCATATATTTTAGATCTTTTAACTAACAAAACATCTATATCAATGACATTCCAAAAATCAAATATTCCTAATGGACAAGCAGAATAAGCAGGACTATTTTTGTACCAATCTAAATCAAATAATTTTTGGAGCAATTTTGGATTCACTTTTGGATTATTATTATTGGAGTAGAAGGCCTTAATTTCTAATTTTTCCTTCCTTCCTGAAAAACCCCAAAGTTGGAAAGCTTATTAAACTCTGATCAAAAACTGAATCGATATCAAAATGAGTCAGAACGGTCATCAAAACTGCACTTCACAATTGTTGTTCCGACCCCTCTTGAGGGGGGAGGAACTATATACTCAAACGGGTTTATTTGTTCAGTGAATTTTGGCCGATCGATATATTCATCGTAGAGAGTTGAGACTGGTATCTTTAGAAAGCTTGTCCAGCGTAGAATATGGAATTTAGAAGATTTCTTTGATTTTCGTTTTTGACAGGGAGATATCGAGGTTTAAACTTTTGAGAAAATAATGTGAATTCCGCTGATTTCAATCACTTTTTCGGAATTTTTGACTAAAACTTCGCCAATTTTGATAAATTTTAAGAAAATTTTTTCAGAAAATGTTGTTGATTTTAATGTTGAAGACAAAGTATTTTGTCGCCTAGTGACATTGATTTTATTGGTCACAAATTCCGGCTAAATTTTTCATAAAATTCAGACTTTTTCATCAAAAACAGCTCGAAATAAATTTCTTTAGTCCACTCTGATTAAATTTGCAGGAAGTGCACACCCAAACACCACTAACACAATCTTTGTAGACTGAAAAGGGGGCTAATTCCATTTCAACTTCCGTTGAGAATGCTCGGTAAACAAAATTTTGTCGTTTTTTGCTAACTTTATTCATTGATTATCAAAAACGCAGCATATATTTTAGATCTTTTAACTAACAAAACATCTATATCAATGACATTGCAAAAATTAAATATTCCTAATGGACAATCGGAATAAGCAGGACTAAATTTTTACCAATCTAAATCAAATAATTTTTGGAGCAACTTTGGATTCGCTTTTGAGTTATTATTATTGGAGTAGAAGGCCTTAATTTCTAAGTTTTCCTTCCTTCCTGAAAAACCCCAAAGATGGAAAGCTTATTAAACACTGATCAAAAACTGAATCGATATCGAAATGAGTCAGAACGGTCATCAAAACTGCACTTCACAATCGTTGTTCCGACCCCTCTTGAGGGGGGAGGAACTATATACTCAAACGGGTTTTTTGTTCAGTCAATTTTGGCCGATCGATATATTCATCGTAGAGAGTTGAGACTGGTATCATTAGAAAGCTTGTCCAGCGTAGAATATGGAATTTAAAAGTTTTTTTTGGTTTTCGTTTTTGACAGGGAGATATTGAGGTTTGAACTTTCGAGAAAATAGTGTGAATTCCGCTGATTTCATTCACTTTTTCGGAAGTTTTGACTAAAATTTCGCCAATTTTGATAAAATTTAAGAAAAGTTTTTCAGAAAATGTTGTTGATTTTAATGTTGAAGACAAAATTTTTTGGCGTTTATTTTCATTGATTTTTTTGGTCACAAATTCCAGCTAAATTTTTCACAAAATTCAGACTTTTTCATCAAAAACAGCTCGAAATAAGTTTCTTTAGTCCACTCTGATTAAATTTGCAGGAAGTGCACACCCAAACACCACTAACAAAATCTTTGTAGACTGAAAAGGGGGCTAATTCCACTTCAACTTCCGTTGAGAGTGCTCTGCAAATAAAACTTTGCCGTTTTTTGCTAACTTTATTCGTTGATTATCAAAAACGCAGCATTTATTTTAGATTTTTTAACTAACAAAACATCTATATCAATGACATTCCAAAAATAAAATATTCCTATTGGACAATCAGAATAAGCAGGACTAGTTTTGTACCAATCTTAGACCGTTACAATGCAAAAATAATTCGGATTGTCGTCAGTCGCTTTTTTATAAAAAAAAAAAATCGATCATTTTTATATTAATTATATAACAGAACATTTCAAATCAAAGCTCACTAGTGATAGGTCCTATTGGCTTCCTAATTAGCTCGAAATTAATTTATCTAATTGGTTGCTTGAAAGCTTATGGTTGTTTTGACTTTTAAAATACTTGATAGTCAAATAAAAAATGGCTTATTGAACTTTGCCTCCATTTTTCTCTTAATTTGGTCAAATTGTAGCTTAGTGTCAGCAGTCAAAGAGTGCTCCATCTTTCTGCTGAATTCAAATTTAGTCTTTATTGTGGTTTCAAGCCTTAAGTTATTGTGCTCTGGCTTTGATACTACTAGATTTCATAACTTTTTTTTTTAATTTTTAATTTTTGCCCATTTTTCATGTTTTCTAGTTTTGTCAAATTTTCACGTTATTGTCAGTTCATATGTCGCATTTTTCGCGTTCAAAAAAACGCACAATTGATAATTTTTAAATACTTAACGATATAGATTGTGGTACTTTACCGCTTCGACAGTACTTTCTCGAAGAATTTAATTGAATTTTTTAATTTTGTCTTTATCTGTCGTTTTTACTTTGTCTTTTTAGTCGTATTTAATTTCCTGTACAATGACCCGGTTTGATTGGCTTTTCCTTGAAGGGTGGATGAGCCGACGTTCTGATATTAGAAGATAGATAATGGCTTTCTTGACTTTGAAAACAATTGTTTTCCAAAATGAAAAGAAAAACATTTCAACTTTGCCATTTTGTTCTTCTAATTGTCTGTTTGTTACCCGGTTTAGTAAATTAAAGGCTAAAGATGACTTTATTTTTGTCAAGGGAAGTTGTCAAAAGGAATTGGTGTCACAAAATCTAATGTTTTTAAAGAATTCGTGATGACTTTACTGGCTTCGACACGGGTTTTCCACAAAAAAAGTCAATTAATTTTGGATTTTTGTCATATTTGACGTTCTTTTTGTAGACGTAAGACTTGTTCTGGATAATTGCAGGTCTCAGGGGCTTCCTTTGGAAGAATAAACGAACCTATTCAAAATTTTTCATCGTGTAATTAATGGCTTTCATGTCCTTGGAATTAAATTTTTTTTCGATAAAAATAAATATTATATAATCTTGCTTTTTTTCTTTTTGGTCTAATTGTTACCTAGTTTCATTAATGATAGGTCACATAATGCATTTCAGGGGAAGGTGTCAAAAGGGATTGATGTCACAAAATCTAATGTTTTAAGAGAATTTGTAATGACTTTACTGGCTTCCACACGGGTTTTTCAAAAAAAGAATGAAATTTTGATTTTTGTCATTTTTGATGTTCTTTTTGTAGACGTAAGACATATTCTGGATAATTGCAGATCTCAAGGGCTCCAATTGGAAGAATGAACGAACCCATTCAAATTTTTCATTTTGTAATTGATGGCTTTTATGTCTTTGTGAATAAATTTTTTTCGAGAAAAAAAAAAGTATTACATAATTTTGCATTTTTTTTTCATTTTGTCTAATTGTTGCTTATTTTCATTAATGAGCTGCCACATAATACATTATCGGTGTTCGACGAAAGTGCA